>NC_056743.1:446976974-447276974 GCF_019279795.1 Protopterus annectens
TTGCTCCCACCCTCCCCAGTAATGCCAAAGGGTCAAAACAGTGCGATTCTGACTTGTCTCTCTTCTGAAATTACACTACTACAGCATGTTGTCAAAGGTGAAGGATACACTTGTAAGCTAGAATTGAATTTAATATGATTACCTTATTAATTTTTCCTTTTGCAGTCAAGAGTTCATACTTGGATAACGGGATTTTTGATAGGAAAAGTTGTTCCATTTCTGTAGTTTATATATGGGGGGGGGGGGGTAGACTGGGAGTGGGGGGCTGAAGTCAGAGCTAAATTTGTCATCCAGCAAGTTCACAATTTCCTCTGCTCAGTAAAGGTGGCACCAGTGATCAGTTTGGCACACTAATGTGTGCTGCCTTTGATGCTTTGGACATAGCTGTAGAAGGCCTTGCGGCTGGCCTTAGCCTGTGAGGCTATCCCAACTTCGTAATTGGCCTTGTTGGACTTGATTAGTCCTCTAGGTTTCCTGTTTAGTTTAGAGAGCTCCTACTATTATGGGAGTTCTTCCTGATTTTAGCACTCCTCAAGTGTGGTCTGTTTGTATAGTTTGTTTTGGGCTTACTTCAGGATGTATGGCTGTGATAGCATTAGATGGCACTGATTGTAGTTGTAAACCTACATTGAAATGCATGGCTGCTATCCTTAGAGGTACAAAACCAACAGCCGGTAAAACTCTACTGATTTATAAATCTTGTATATAAAACAGTAAGAAGGGGAAAAGTGAGAGTGTTGATCAGACTTTTAGCATAACTACTCACTGGAGATGTAATAGTAAAAATGATAAATACCTATATTATCATCAAACTAACAGGTAGTAATTATCATAAAATGGAACATATCTCAGATATAGAGGGGAATAGGATGTCTATGCATAATTCATCTCAGCTGCCTGGGCTGTTACCAGTTCACTACATTTTAGAAGAATTGCACCCATAGTTTCCTAAAGATGCATCATTAACAGAAACAGGAAGTTAATTTCTAAGTTTTATACCATGGTATTTATTTTTTTGAAGATGGCAAAAAATGTTCATATCTTTATGTATACAGTGTGTGCGGCAATATATATACTTGTACACTACTTCTGGCATGGAGCAACCATATATTTTGGACAACATTTCTTCCTTTGTCAATCGTGTAAAATTTTGGTGAGAGAAAGGGCTCAGTTATACACAAGTAATATACAACTTTTACAGAATTACCCTGGTCTTTTTCTGACAAATGGTAATTACTTAGTCTTACATTACACCTGCACCGGGAATGTAATGAATGTTTGCTCAAAAGGTTATGTGCAGCAATCACCACCTTTGTGTGAACATGCAGCACCTCACAGTAATGAAATTAAAGTCATTACCACATTATTTATTTACAATGTGCGCAGTTACAGTACAACACTGAGTCATTATCACTTGTCAGGTAAAGCCATCAGCAGCTGCCACTGTTCAGATTACCAAGTCATTATCACCTTGCAAACGGGTATGGGACACTGCAGATGCCCTCTAGTGCTACTGAAAATTGTCATTTTGTTGTACAAGTCTGCTAGGGAACTTGTCAACATGCAGAGTAAAACCTCATTTTAAGATGGTAAAATAACTATCTGTATGCTGTACGTATGTACAGATATCACAGTTTAAGACTTGGGTTATGAAAGTTGTATGTTTTCATAGTTTGGTAAATAACTCTGCTAGGGAGCAAGTTATTGTGCTAGGTAATACCTCATATTGAAGACAGTATTAACTGCAGCATGGTAAAAATGTCTACATGCTGTACACATGTACAGATATCAAAGTTTGTTTAGCACCTAGGTTCTGGAAATTTAGATTTTTTTTCATATTTTGGTAAATAACTTTGCTACTGAACATTAAAATGTGCTAAGAGATACCTCATTTTGAAAACCATGTTAGTCCTTACAACATGCTAAAAGAACCGTCTGTATGCTGTACACATGTACAGACATTTCAGTTTGTTTAGGACTTAGGTTATGGAAATTATTTTCATATTTTGATAAATAACTTTGCTAGTGAGCATTAAATTGTGCCAAGTGATACTTCATGTTGAAGGCCGTGTTTGTCCTTACAACATGATAAAAAAATTTGTCTGTATGCTGTGCACATGTACAGAGATCAGTTTAGGACTAAGGTTATGAAAATTATGAATTTTTTTCATATTTTGGTAAATAACTTTGCAAGGGAGCATGTCAATGTGCTAAGTAATACCTCATTTTGAAGACAGTATTAATAGTTCCAACATGGTAAAAGAACTGTGTCTGGGTGTTGTACACATGTACAGATATCAAAGTTGGTTTAGGATTTAGGTTATGGAAATTCTTTTTTCATAATTTGGTAAATAACTTTGGAAGGGAACATGTCAGTGTGCCAAGTAATACCTAATTTTGAAAACAGTATTACTACTTACAACATGGTAAAAGAACTGTGTCTGTATGCTGTACACACGTACAGATACAGTTTTAGTCTTGAAGGATTATGAAAATTATACATTTCCAATACTTTTCATTATTATGCCCATAGCTTTGCAAGGGAGCATGGTGATGACACAAATGATGCCTTATTTTGAAGTTGACATTGAGTCACAAAATTTGTACACTATGTCGCCTCTGTCTGTTACAGGTGATGAAATATGCGTTTATTGATTATGAAAAATATAATAATCATATTTCTGTAAATATCTCGTAAAGAAGCATCACACAGTAATGGTTTAGGGATCATTTTGAAGCTAACATTCCGACAAGCATACTAAATACAAATTGTATGGGTCTACATGGTACATTGAGCAAGATATTGTGCTTTTTTTCCCAAAAAGGTAAAAAATATGCACAATATTGGCATTCCTTGGCAAATATTTAATACTGACAGATATACACTATCAACATTTACACTGTTGGAAAGGTCAGTGTTTGCTGAAATACTTTCATATTTACATTTTTAGTCTAGCTATTATAGTTAAGGAGTAAAGAACATTTTTTTTCTGTATGATATTACAAATTGATTATCTGAAAATGAGCTCAGGCTGCACTGTTGTTCCTATGGTGGAAGTAAGCAGGCAGCATTTTCTGAGCTGCTTCGGAGTGAATGAGTTAAAAAGGTGTAAACTGAGGACCTTGTGGCTACCCTGAGATTGCATCGAGCTGGCACTCCCATAAAAAAAGCAGTAGTGGCTTGCCACAGCCTTACTGGAGTTCTCATGCTATCGGGTACCTGCTTCTCATATTTGTAGCAAAAAGCAGTACAATTACCAAGACTCTTACAATCTGATGATTAACAGGTTGCCTTCATTTCTTTAAAAATTACACAAACAACTGGTCAGCGTTTATGGCTCCTTGTTTTGGGCAAATAAAATATGAGCTGTCAATGTACATCCACGGAATGCATGACTTATTCATTTTTTCTGAGGGTTTGGAAAGAAGACAAATATTAATGAACTGATTTAGAGAGATCTCAGATATTACATTAGACATGAGGGAAGGGGCAACAATGCAGGGAGACTATCCTTACACATAAGGGCATATAACTAACTCTTGAGATTCATCTAGTGGAGGTGATAGCCACCAGGAAAGCCGTTTTCAAAGCAGTGAATCTGAGGTCAGTGGAGACTGCAGGCTCAGGAGGAGGTATGAAGCGCTCTTGTAACACAAAGGTAACACCCTTGAACTGTTTCATGCCACGATCTAAGAAAATTAGAGGATGAATTAGCAGTAAGCTGAGACTGCAGAAATGTACCTTTATTGAGGAACAAGAGACACCACAGTTGCAAAGTTCTTTTGGATAGATGATGACTTGTGGCAGGCTGGTTTGTAGTGGGTGGTGTTCTATGATTATGAACCAATGCAACAATCATATCTATTTGGAAAAGCACAATTTTCTGGTGCTATCACTCCTGGCTTCTTGTACAGTTTGATAGTGCGTTGATTAAATTTAGCACAAAACCGACAGCAAGGCACGTTGTGGTCAGGGCCTAGGCAAGGAATACAGTACAAATGAAAATCCTTATGAGGTATTTGCTTCTCACAAGTAATACAATTATGACAGACATTGTTGAAGACTTCAGTTCTGAAACTCAGAAACGAAAATTTCAGGAGTCGGCTGACTGGCACTGCGAACTGCTTCTGTTTGGGGAACCGCACAGCAAGAAAAGACTGATGAAAATGGCGTCGGCTGCATGTTTTATACCCCTGATGACCAAACGTCATGGAAGAAAGGACAGCAACCGACGCAGGACCCAAGACTTGGTTAATCAGACCGACTTAGGGCAACCTGCCAGCAGATTACCCAAATGTAATGGCTGCAACAGTGAAACACTAAGAACATCAACAACATCCACCCTACCACCTTCAAAGTGACCAAATGGGAACTGAATAGTGGACCCGATACTCTAAGTTAAAAGGTCCACTTCCAGAGACAGCACACATGGTTTCTCCTTAGCCATGCTGTGGACAATGCAGAACTAGCACCTGTCTGAGCCAAAGGGCGGCTATTAGAATCACCCTTGACCTGTTCTCCACGATCTTCTGAAGTACCCAGGAGATGACAGACAAAAAGAAGAAAGGCGTAGAGAAATAGATTTGCCCAGGGGAAGAAGGCATCTGTCCTCTAAGGCCCCTGTGGTTAGAGCCCTTGAGCTAAACTGAGTCTCCTGTCTTTTCTGAGGCAAAGAGATCTACATACTTCTGGCACACACCACTTGTGTCAGCTGGAAGATATTGCTCTTGTTGATCCAGTCATAAGGCTCCATCTTACATCTGCTGATTAAAGCGGTCATGTTTCCTGTTCCCTGCACATACTTGGCCAAAAGGTTCAATCCAATCACCTGTGCCATCCTCCAAGAGCTGCACAGCCATCCAGTACAATGGACTGAAATGAACACAATCCTCCCCATTTTGCTGACTTCCATATTACTGTGGTACTGCCTTTTCGCACCAGGAGAGTGACTGTCATCCACTTTACTTCAAAGGCTACTAGAGCTTTCTGTACTATTATCATTTCTTTTATACTAACATGCTTTGTCATGAAAGAGCTGTTGTAGCTGCCTTGCGATTTTAGGTCACCTGATTATACAACCCAGGCTGGGTGTGAGGTGTGTGTGTGGGGGGGCAGCTATGCTTTGAAGGGGAATCCGGGGTTTAGCTGCAAGTCTAAATCCACCAGAAGCATCCCTACTTAATACAAAGGACAGGTATGTGGGGCTTCTAAGGAGTACTGGTGCTGGCACTAGATGTCAAGTGCCACTGAATAATAGGACAGTGCAAAAGGCCAAGAACCCCAGGATCTTGGGGAACTTCCTGGCAGAGATGCAACCCTTTTCCATGACAAAATAGAAAATCTGGGTAAAGAACTGAAGCTTTTCCAGAAGAGGGTAAACCTTTCTTCTCTCTGGAAGTCAAATCTGCCCATGAAATTCACCCTTGCAGAACGGTTGCATAATGGATTTGCATAAGCTGAGAATAAAGCCCAGATTTGAAAGACTTTCTATGGTCAGTCAGATGAATACTGAGCTCCTCTAGAGTGGAAGCCTGAATGAAGCAATCACCCAGACAGGGGCAGGAAAAATGTAGAAGCGCTTTGTCATGAAATAAGACAGCAGTGGAGCCAATCACTTGGTGAAGACTCTGGAAGCAGCTGTCAGGCCAAAGGGCAAGTCATCACTGGTAATGAAAACCCTGCAATGAAGCAAAGGAACCACCTGTGTCCTTCACTATAGGAATAAGGAGGTAGGAAAATGTGACCGCCAGTGCATGCGGAAGGATCACGGTAGCATTTCCTGAAGAGCAAGTATTCTGAATTTAGGAACTAGAAGAAAAGTACAGTTTTGTACCTACCATAAATGTAGATGTCCGACAGGAATGCATCTGCAGTCCTTACAAATGGGTTGTCCTGTCATCAGGCAGCCCTTCGGTCGGCCGGATTCCAAAGTCTGGGTCTGGCCTCGGCTGGTGTCGCACTTCACCCGACGTCACAGCTGCAGTTATTCGGGTATAAAGGCATCAGCCGATGCCATTTTCCTCAGTGTTTCTTGCCCCAGATGCCAGGTGCCCTCTAGGAAGGCTAAATTTGGATAAATGCAAATGATTCCAAATAGTAGAGAGCAAATAAAAAAAAAGCATGTATGTACATATATACACAAACAAATACACCATAATAGATTCCCCCAGCTAGCTACAAGATGGGCAAATACCCTAGGAGTACCACAGAGGGGAAGGAGGGTGGGTAATCCTGACTGCAGATGCATTCCTATCGGACATCTACATTTATGGTAGGTACAAAACTGTACTATGTCCTTCAAGGATGCATCTGCAGTCCTTACAAATGGGTAGAATACCATAGCTAAACTGGGGGAGGAGGAGAAATGGAATTATGGTGTAGTTAGGATCCCTTGCAAAACAGCAGTGGCAAAACCTGCTCGGGATCTGGAGTATAAAGGTAAATTATAATGCTTGGCAAATGTATGCACGGAGCTCCAAGTAGCAGCCTCTAAAATGTCTTTGGTAGCCACTCCTCGAAGAAAGGCTGTGGTAGTGGCTGTAGCCCTTGTAGAGTGAGGCCTGATGTTTTCTGGAGTTTTCTTCCCATGATAGGAGTAACAAAATCTAATGCAATTTCCTATCCACTTAGAGATTGTCTGATTTGAAATTGCTTTTCCTTCCATTCCTGTTGCATATGCTACCAGTAGCTGGTCAGTTTTTCTATTGCCCTTGGTCCTGTCCAGGTAGTAGCGTAATTGTCTATGCACATCCAAGGTATGCAGCAGTCTTTCTCCCCTGTTCTGTGGGTTGGGGAAGAATGTAGGTAGGTGGATAGCCTGATTTCAAAGATACTTTGGAGACCACCTTAGGCATAAAAGAAGGATTTGTTCTCATGGACACTCTATCTTGATGGAAGATCAGGAAGGGCTGTACTGCCATTAATGCCTGTAGCTCAGATACCCTTCTTGCTGAAGTGATTGCCAGTAGGAAAGCAGTTTTCCATGATAAGTATTGTAATTCTGCTGTTGCTGCTGGTTCAAATGGAGGGAGTGTCAATTTTTCTAGTACAAAGTTCAAGTCCCATGCTGGCAATGGTGGCTTCCTAGGAGGTTTTACATTTTTAATTCCTCTCAGAAACTGCCTGAGCAGAGGATGTGAGAAGACTGGATGATCCAAGTCATATTCTGCTGAAATAGCTGATGCATGAATCTTAATGGAAGAATAGGACAGTCCTTTGTGGAAGAGCTCTGCCAAGTATTCCAGGATGTTGGCTATGTTTATCAGTGACACATTCTCTCCTTTTTCAGTACTCCAAATGGAATATCTTTTCCATTTTGCTGAATAATTTTTCCTTGTTGAAGGTCTGCGAGACTCCAAGATAATGTCTTTAACCCTTTGGGATAAATTTGGGTTATTTGTTCTTATGCAATGTTCCAGGCAGTTAGCTGCAGTGTTTTCAGGTTTGGATGCAGGGTGTTGTAGTTGTTCTGTGTTAACAGCAAGGGAACAAGGGGTAGGGTTCCATATTTGTTCCCGAGACATGCTCCTCAGTAATGGGTACCAATGTTGTCTTGGCCAGTCTGGAGCTATCAGGATGATCCTTGGGCGGTCCTCTTTGATCTTCAATAGCACCTTGTGCATCAAAGGAAGTGGTGGGAATGCATATGCTGTCAGGTTTTTCCAACTGAAAGATAGGGAGTCCACCTTCCAAGCAAGAGGGTGGTACGTCCTTGTGCAGAATTTCTTTAGTTGGTGATTGCCTGGGGATGCAAATAAGTCTATTTGTGGGAGTCCCCATTTTCTTGTAATGATTTTGAAGATGTCCGGATGCAGCATCCATTCGTGGGCATCCGTGGTAGTCCTGCTTAGTATGTCTGCTAGAATGTTTTCTTTTCCTGGTACAAAAATTGCTTGTAGCTGAACGTTGTAACTCAGGGCCACATTCCAGAGGTCCATTGCCATCCGGCATAGAGGGTACGAATGTGTGCCTCCCTGTTTGTTGATGTACCACAACTGTGGTGTTGTCTGTCCTTATCAACAGTTGACCCTGTCGAAGAAATGGTCTGAATGTCTGAATTGCCAGTTTTACTGCCAGCATTTCCTTTTGATTTATGTGTAGGTGCAGCTGGTCTTGAGTCCATAAGCCTTGTATGCACTTGTCCAGCATGTGGGCCCCCCAACCGAGGTCTGAGGCGTCCGTGATGATGGTTTGGCTTGGTTGAGTGCTGTGGAAGGGCAATCCTTTGTTTGATTGACAGGCCTGAGCCCACCATTGGAATTCTTGCTTCAGGCATGGAATTATTGGAATTTGGGTTTCTAGGCTGTGCTTGTGCTGAGACCATAAATTCCTTAGGTACCACTGTAATTTTCTCATATGCAGTCTGGCATGTGGAACCAAAATTATGCAGGATGCCATGAAACCCAAGGCTTGCAGGACTTTTCTTGCTGTTAGATGGTTCTGCTTTGTTAATGCCAAGAAGTATAGAGGGAGTTGCTCCTGTTTTTCTACTGTTAGGAATGCCATTTGCTTCGATGTGTCCAGCTCTGCACCCAAGAAGGTTATCCTTTGGGATGGTATCAACCTTGACTTGTTTATATTGACTGTGTATCCCAGGGCTTGTAGCAGGTAAATGACCCTTTGCAAGTCTTCTGTTAACTTGATTTTGTTGTCCGCTTGTATCAGGCAGTCGTCCAGGTAAGGGTAGATTTGGATTCCCTGGAGCCTGCAATGAGCAATTACTGATGCCAGGCATTTCGTGAACACTCTGGGCACAGTAGATAAGCCAAAGGGCAATGCTGAGAATTGATAATGCTCTGATCCTGCAAGAAATCTGAGGTATCTTCTGCAATTTGGTCGTATGGGGACGTGCAGGTATGCCTCCTTGAGATCTAGAGTTACCAGCCAAGACTCCTTGCCCAGCATGGGAAGAAGCTGCTGTAGGGTCAGCATTTTGAATTTTGGAACAATGATGAATGTGTTTAAAGCGGACAGGTCGAGAATAGGTCTCCATTTGCTTTCTTTTCTTGGTACCAGGAAGAGTCTGGAGTAAAATCCCTGTCCTTGCTCCATAGATGGTACCTTTTCCACAGCTCTCATTTTTAATAATTGAGATATTTGTTTTAGAGCTTCTGCCTTTTGATTTGGAGGTAGGTTTGGCATTCCTCTCTTCCCTGGTAGAGTATGGAAGTGAAACCTGTAACCTTGGTCTATTGTCTGCAAAATCCACTTGTCTCTTGTGATGTAATGCCAGTTTTCTGAAAATAAGGCTAGCTTCCCGCCCAAGGGTACTTCTAGTTGTTCCCTGGTAGGCGGTGCTAGAGCCAAGTCACTGTGATTGTCCTGTAGTAGTGGTGGTGGCTGTGTCTGTGGTTGCACCTCGCTGGTTGTTACCCTGCCACTGGCGTCCCCTGTAGGCACCCCTGGATTGACTTCGGCCTCTCGAACGCATATTCCTGCCTCTCTGGGCTCTGGAGGAATCTGGAAAGGACCAATTCTTGGAGGGCCAATTCCTGCTAAACCTTGGAGGTTGGACCTGTAAGAAATCTTTCACTGTTTGGACAGATTTTGCCTTCTCTTCCATCTTCTTCAGCACCTGTTGTGCAGGAGAGCCAAACAAATTGATCTTGTCCATGGTAGCATCAAGTAATTTGGATTTCACATGGTCTGGTAAGGCCTGCTCTTTTAACCATGCATGCCTTCTGATAACTGTGCCAGTCATGGCTGATCTAAAGGAAGCCTCCAGTGCATCATAGCCGCATTTTAAGGAATGGTTACTGACCTGCTGAATGTTATGTACCATTTCCTGAACAGATTTTTTGTCTAATGGTTCATCTGAGGACAACTTTTTGGTTAACTGGTCTAGCATAAATTCTTGATACTGGATCATGTGGAATTGACAGTTCAATGCTCTAGCTGAAAGAGTAGCAGAAGTGTAAACTTTTTTACCCCATCTCTCTAAGGACCTGGATTCCCTTTCAGAGGGAGGGTTTTGGTAGAGGTAGCTGCTACAGCCTTAGGACCCTGGGAGATAGTCTCGGGATCTGCAAAAGGAGTCTTATACAAATGGTGATGAGTATCCGGAACCCTGTAGTACCTATCGGGCTTAGCAGGGGCCGGAGGAAGTGAATCAGGAGCAGTACAAGCATCATTAAATGCATCATCTACAACAGAGAACTGGAGGAATGGCTAAAGGCCTATGTTGTGGTAAATGCAGAAAGGTTCTAAGCCTCTTTCTAGAGTCTGAAAAATCCTGGCCCTGCCACTGAAATTGTTCCCTCATAGCATGCAAGGTTTCCCCAAAGGAAAATTCCTCAGGCGGAGAGGCAGAAGGAATGGACTCTTCAGCATCAGAGTCTTCATAAGGGGAGAAAGAAGCCTCTGGAGGGTTTGTATTATCTGAATCATCAGAGGAATCATCTGTAGAAACTGGTTCAGGGGGCTCTGCTCTAGGCCTCTTCTCTGGAGGTGGGTGAGAGGCCCTGTCTGTGTGAGACTGGGATCCCCGGATTAAAGAAATGAGATCCTCTGCTAGACTAAGCATTTGTGAACTAGAGCTAGGCCTGTGAGAGGGGGTCTTAGCAGGCACAGATTTAGTAGTTTTAGCTGCTTTAGCCCTGGCAAAAGCCTTAATGGACATGGATGCAGGTGGCCTAGCAGCTCCACGTGCAGGGGTGGAGATATCCAAGGGGATAGTGTCAGATAATTCCTGAGCAACTGCAAGAGCAGGAGGGATATCAGAAGCCGATTCCACGAGGTTGGAAGAGGCCCCGGTAGGAGGTAAGTTTTCGGCTGAAGGAAGAACCGCTTGCTCGGTTTCAGCCGAAACCGAGACACTCGCGGTTGGCTTAACCGCGGTTTCGGCCAAAACCGCAGACCGCGAGTGTCGGTCCTTTTCCTTGCGCTTTTTTGATATTTGCGTAGTCGGAGGATCCGACGGCATAATGTAAGCAAAATCGGAGCCGAAAAACTCCTCAGTAAATTCCGACCGACGTCTAAGCGTCCGTCGGTTAAAAGAAGCACAGGCTAGACAAGCTGCTACGTCGTGGTCTGGGCCTAAACAAGGTAAGCAGTAAGAGTGGAAATCTTTATGAGGTATTTGTTTCCCACAAGTTAAACAGTTATTAACTTTTTCTGACATCGACTGAGGCAAGAAAGAGTCCCCAATGGAGTACTTAGCTTTTTAGAAGTCTTCGGTAGTAGTAGAAGTATTCGGTAGTAATAATCTCTGGTTCTGACTGACCGGCACTTGCGAACAGCTTCTGCTTCGGGTGCCACGCGGCAAGAAAGACTGAGGAAAATGGCGTCGGCTGATGCCTTTATACCCAAATAACTGCAGCTGTGACGTCGGGTGAAGTGCGACACCAGCCGAGGCCAGACCCAGACTTTGGAATCCGGCCGACCGAAGGGCTGCCTGACGACAGGACAACCCATTTGTAAGGACTGCAGATGCATCCTTGAAGGACATCTGTTAATTTTTTAAAAGGTCTAACGTGGGTATCCAAGACCTTTCCTTTCTTGGGATCAGAAACAACTTGGGAGTAAAAATCAGGTTCTACATAACTTTTGGGCACACTACTTCTATAAAACTCTGATGCAAATCTTGAACTTTAGCCTGTACCTCCTTCAGCTGCCATTCTGGAACTGGAAGAATACCGGATAACTTTGGTAGTAACAAAATACATTTTGCAACCTGTACTTAAGCCCAGGCTCCGCCTGTCCTGGTGAATTTTAGCCATTTGGGGGGAAGAAGGAAAGCCTGTCCCCTAGTACTTTGGTAGAAGGGAAGAAGAGAGGTGCGTAGGGGAAAGGGTGAGTGCTATTTTGGATCATAGATTCTCCCTGCTGAATACCTGAAACTGGAATTGGGATTGGGACACCCCTCACAACCTGGGTTTGGGGTCAGTTTGCCACTTTATTGGTCTTCCAGCTCTTAGATTTTGACCAGAAGGCAGGAAAAGACCAAGTTTCTTTCTCTCTGGGATAGCTCCTGCTGAACTTGGATGGGAGGACCTTCAGAAAGTCTTTCACTGTCGGGACAATCTTTAAAGGTTTATGGGTACTTACTAGGCTACTGATATGCAAGGATCTTAAGCCTAGTCTTACATTCCCATGGTAGTTTTCAGTCCTTACATTTTGTGCACAAATAACCGAGAGAGAAGTAGAACAAGGTTAACTTGGGAAATGTACATGTTGTCCCCATCTATGAGGGACAAGGATGCTAAACAGAGGGTTGAAATTGCAGTTATCCATCCATTTGTCCAAATGACATTGAAATAGGGTAACAGAATTACTCTGCTTTACGTAGACTAGTAGACATTTCCACAGAAGTGGAACTCTCTTATATACTCCTACCCTTCAATGTGTTTTATTTACATTGCGGAAGAGACTGGGATCCCCTGAGCATGTGTTTATGCCACCGCTGGACTAGCAAATGTGTAACAGGTCTAACAGGATAACGCCTGTTGAGGCTCTACACATATAAGTCACCTCTCAGTAGTATGCACAATACCAAGAAGTAGGACAAAGCTTTGAGATGCTCCACATAGGTTTTATGATTTAGGCCCTTAATTTTCTTAAGGAAGGGCTGCGGATGATTAGCATAATAAATGCCAATTACAGTGACATGATTACATCCCTGTGTCTGGACACCATACTTTTTGATATAAGCTGTGCAAAGGAGGACTTCCTTACAATAGTGGAGACATGGAGATCAAAGGACAATTTGTTGTTGGCATGGGTTCTCAGATCCTCGACTACAGGATCAGTTTTCAGGGGATGTGTTGTCTTCAACTTCTCCTCCAGTTCTGGAAAACACTGTCAGCTTGGGGTCCATAGAGGTAATATTATCCACGGGGGCAGCAAAAATTCCTACTTTAACATGTTCTGAAAGAGGTTATTCTATTATGCAGCATGTCTCCTAATGACAGAACCTGAACCAGCTGCCCTCTGCTTGATGCTCTGCATCCATCACAGCAACATTTGCGTGTGTGACTGGCAACCTGCAAACAGTGTTGCAAACCTCCAGCTACTCTTTCTGGGGTGCCTTATCTTCCATCTGATCCAGAAGGGACTGCTGGTATTAAATCATATGAAACTGGCAATTTACAGCTATTACAGTGAGGGCAGATAAGGAGTAGACTACTCCACCAAAACAGTTGACAGCTCTGCTTTCCTTATTTGACAAAGGGTTCTCAGAAGTGAGGACACTGGCTCCCATGGATTCGAAGGTATTCTGAGAATGCCACCTCAGAATCTGCCCCACCGTTTCCTCTTAGGTTCTCCAGAACCTTGTACAACCGGGACTGGTTTCCTGGTGGCAGGGAACTGGAAGTTAGCCTGCAGGGATGCGTCCTAAATATCATTTATCCACTACTTCCAAAATGTACAGTTGTGTACACACCATAAATGTAGATGTTAAGAGCGTATTCACTGTTAGTCATTACATTTGGGTAATCTGCTGGCAGGTTGCCCTCAGTCGGCCTGATTAACAACGTCTTGGGTCCTGTGTTGGTTGCTGTCCCTTCTTCCATGACGTCAGGTCATCAGTGGTATAAAACATGCAGCCAACACCATTACATCAGTTTTTCTTGCCCCAAATGTCAGGTGCCCACCTAATGGGGAGCAAAATAAAATTAAAAACACAAAAAAATATACCTCCAACCAAAAGCAAATACACCAAAAAAGCTTTTAAGCAGAGAAAAAGAAAGTAGAGGTATTTTAAGAGATAAACAGGGGGCTGGAGGGAGGGTAACCAGGACTGCAACAGTGAATATACTCAAACATCTACATTTACGTCAAGTGTACACAACTGTATAATGTTCTTTGTGTTTCACTGTTGCAGTCACTACATTTGGGTAGATTCCCAGAGCTATGGTAGGGAGGATGGATTTATACAGCATTAGGACCAGCTATAAGGCCCTGCAAGACAGCAGTGGAAAAGCCAGCTCTGGATTTAGAGAAAATTGGTAAATGATAATGCTTGGTGAAAGTATGAACTGAACTCCAGGTAGCAGCTTCTAGAATATCCCTGGTAAGAACACCTCTGAGAAAGGCTGCAGAAGTAGATGCAGCCCTGGTGGAATGAGATCTGAACCCCTGGGGATAGGTTTTCCATGGTGCTTATAGCAGAAATGAATGCAATGGCTTATCCATTTAGAAATGGCTTGTTTTGAAATAGCCTTTCCCCTCTGCCTCTGCAGCAAATACCAGCAGTTGTTCAGATTGTCTTTGAGGTTTAGTCCTGTCCAAGTAGAATCTAAGTTGTCTGTGCACATCCAATAAATGCAGAATCCATTCCCCTTTGTTCTGTGAATTGGGAAAGAAATTTGGCAAATGAATGGACTGATTATGAGCCACACTGGATACCACCTTGGGCATGAAGGATGGATTGGTTCTGAGTGACACCTTGTCTGCATGAACGATGATGAAAGGCCCCACTGCCAAAAGGGCCTGTAACTCGGATATCCTTCTAGCTGAAGTGATTGCTAGAAGGAAGGCTGTTTTCCGAGAAAGAAATTTTAAGTCTGCAGTAGAAGCTGGCTCAAAAGGAGGTAGAGAGGGTTTCTGACATACAAAGTTAAGGTCCCAGGCAGGGGTTGGAGCTCTCCTGGGTGGTCTCAAGTTTTTGGCTCCTCTGAGGTACTGCTTGAGCAGAGGATGAGAGAAGAGGGGAAGTTCTGGTGTTATAAAGTACAGTTTTGTAACTACCATAAATGTAGATGTCCGATAGGTATGCATCTGCAAACATCACATATGGGTTGTCCTGCCTCAGGCAGCCCTTCGATCGGCCGGATTCCAAAGTCTGGGTCAGGCATCGGCTGATGTCGCCCCTTCCCCGACGTCAGAGCGCCTGGGGTATAAAAGCATCAGCCGACGCCATCTTCCTCAGTTTTTCTTGCCCCAGATGCCAGGTGCCCTCTAAGGAAGGCTAAAATTTGGAGAAATGCAATAAATTCCAAACATTTTCAGAAATACATATAAATATATATATATATATATATATATATGTATGTATGTATATAAAACAAATACACCATAACAGAAAACCCCAGCTAGCTATGAGAGGGATAAGAACCCAAAAAATACCTCAGAGGGGAAGGAGGGAGGGTAAACCTGACTGCAGATGCATACCTATCTGACATCTACATTTATGGTAGGTACAAAACTGTACTATGTCCTTCAAGGATGCATCTGCAGTCATCACATATGGGCAGAATACCAAAGCCAATCTGGGGGTGGAGGATCTATGTAAATGATGGTGTAGCTAAAATTCCCTGCAGGACTGCCGTAGCAAAGCCTGCTCTGGATCTGGAATATAAAGGTAAATTGTAATGCTTGGAAAATGTATGCACGGAGCTCCATGTAGCAGCTTCTAAATTGTCCTTGGTAGCCACCCCTCTTAAAAAGGCTGTGGAGGTGGCTGTAGCTCTGGTGGAATGAGGTCTAATGTTAGCTGGCACAGTCTTTCCATGAAAGGAGTAACAAAAACAAATGCAATTCCCTATCCATTTTGAAATTGTCTGTTTGGAAATTGCTTTTCCTTGTGCACCAGCAGCATATGCTACAAACAGCTGGTCAGTTTTTCTGTAAGTTTTAGTTCTGTCCAAGTAGTAGCGCAACTGCCTGTGTAAGTCCAGGGTGTGCAGAAGCTTTTCCCCTTTGTTTTGTGGATTTGGAAAGAAGGTAGGCAGGTGAATAGCTTGGTTTAATGAGAGTCTGGATACCACCTTTGGCATAAATGAAGGATTGGTTCTCTAAGAGACTCTGTCTTGATGAAAGATAATAAACGGTTGCACTGCCATGAGGGCCTGTAACTCAGATACTCTTCTTGCTGAGGTTATGGTCAGAAGGAAAGCAGTCTTCCAAGACAGGAACTGTAGTTCTGCTGATGCTGCTGGTTCAAAGGGAGGCAATGTTAGTTTTTCCAACACGAAGTTAAGGTCCCAAGTAGGCACTGGTGGATTCCTTGGGGGATTAATGTTTTTAATTCCTCTTAGAAACTGTCTTAGGAGAGGATGAGAGAAGACAAGTGGATCAGTATTGTACTCTGCTGAAATTGCTTAAGCATGAATTTTAATGGAAGAGTAAGACAAGCCATTTTGGAGCATTTCTGCCAAACATTCCAGGATATGTGCCATGTTCATAACCGTTGCATCTAGGCCCTTTGAGGTGCTCCAGATGTGAAATCTTTTCCATTTTGCTGAGTATGCCTTTCTTGTAGAAGGTCTGCGAGCTTCCATGATGACATCCTTCACTCTCTTGGATAGCTTATCCTGGTGATGAATCAAGGTATTTTCCGGGCAGCTAGTTGCAATGTTTTCAGGTTGGAATGCAGAGTTTTGTAATTGTGCTGTGTCAGGAGAAGCAGCCACTGTGGAAGAAGCCCCGTGACATGCTCTTTAGCAATGGGTACCAGTGCTGTCTTGGCCAGTCCGGAGCTATTAGAATCACTCTTGGCTGCTCTGCCTTGATCTTCAGTAAGACCTTGGTCATTAATGGAAGAGGTGGGAATGCATACACTGTTAGAGCTCTCCAGCTGAAAGAGAGGGTGTCCACTTTCCATGCTTGTGGGTGGCATGTCCTTGAGCAGAATTTCTCCAGCTGATGATTGTGTGGGGAGGCAAAGAGGTGTATGTCCGGTCTCCCCCATGAGTGTGTTATCTGCTGGAAGATGTGCGGGTGCAGCATCCATTCGTGTGCATCCATGATGTTCCTGCTTAAGCTGTCCGCCAGTATATTGTCCTTTCCTGGCACAAACTGGGATTGCAGCTGTATATTGAGTGTCAAAGAAAGTTCCCATAGATTCATTGCCAGTCTGCAAAGAGGGTAGGAATGGGTGCCTCCTTGCTTGTTTATGTACCACATAACTGTGGTATTGTCTGTCCTTATTAGCAGGTGTCCTTGATGTAGAAATAACTTGAAGGCCTCAAGAGCATGCATCGCTGCCAGCATTTCCTTTTGGTTTATGTGCATGCGTAGCTCTTTTTGTGACCATAGTCCTTGGATGCCCCTTCCCTCCATGTGCGCTCCGCATCCGAGGTCTGAAGCGTCCGTTGTAATGGTTTGGCTGGCTATAGGTTTGCTGAAGGGCAGCCCCCTGTTTGACTGGCTTGCTGGAGCCCACCACAGAAATTCCCTTTGAAGACATGGGATGAGTGGTATCAAAGTTTCCAAGCTGTGACTGTGCTGAGTCCATAAACTCCTTAGGTACCACTGTAGTTTCCTCATATGTAGCCTTGCTTGAGGAATCAGAAGAATGCAAGAAGCCATGTAACCCAGGGCCTGCAGGATTTTCCTTGCAGTCAGCTGAGTTTGCCTTGACAGGTTTTTGAAGTAATCCGGTAGCTGACTTTGTTTTTCTTCTGTGAGGAAAGCCATTTGGGTGGTTGTGTCTAGATTCGCACCCAGAAAGGTTATTCTTTGGGATGGTACAAGTCTTGACTTGTGAATGTTGACTGTATATCCCAAGGCCTGAAGAAGGTGGATGGCATAACTCAAATGTTTTTCCAAAATTTGCTGGCTGTCCGCTTGTATGAGGCAGTCGTCCAGATAAGGGTATATTTGCATCCCCTGAAGTCTGCAGTGTGCAATTACTGATGCCAGGCATTTCGTGAATACTCTGGGTGCAGTAGATAAGCCAAAGGGCAATGCTGAGAATTGATAATGCTCTGAACCTGCAGGAAATCTGAGGTGTCTTCTGCAGCATTGACTGATAGGGACATACAGGTATGCCTCCTTGAGGTCCAGAGTTACCAGCCAAGACCCCTTGCCCAGCATGGGAAGGAGTTGCTGTAGAGTCAGCATTTTGAATTTTGGTACAATGAGATAAGTATTCAGTGCGGACAAGTCGAGTATAGGCCTCCATTGCTTTTCTTTTCTTGGAACAAGGAAGAGTCTGGAGTAAAATCGTTGGCCTTGTTCTGAGAGAGGAACCTTTTCTATTGCTTTCATTTGCAATAAGTTTGAAATTTGTTTCAATGCCTCTGCCCTTTGATTTGGTGGCAGGTCTGGCATGCCTTTTCTTTTCGGTAATGTGTGGAAATGGAACCTGTATCCTTTGTCTATTATTTGTAGTGTCCATTTGTCTCTTGTAATAATTTGCCAATTTTCTGAAAATAAGGAAAGCTTTCCGCCCAAAGGTGCTTCCAATTGAGCCCTGGTTGGCGGTGTCAAAGCAAAGTCATTGACTCTGTCCTTGAGCAGCAGTTGTAGGCCCTGCACTACCTCTCTGGTTGGGAGGCTGCCATTGACGTCCTCTGTAGGAGCCTCTAGCTTGCCCTCTATCTCTGGCACGCCTGTTCTTGCCTCTCTGAAATCTCTCTGTGTCTGGAAAGGACCAGTTCTTGGAAGGCCAGTTTCTGCTGAATCTTGGTGGTTGGACTTGCATAAAATCTTTGACTGTTTGTACAGATTTTGCCTTTTCTTCAAATTTCTTTAAGACCTCCTGAGCAGTGGAAACAAATAACTTTTGCTTTTCCAGTGGAGCATCCAGAAGCTTTGCTTTAACATGGTCTGGCAGAGATTGTTCCTTCAACCAAGCATGCCTATGTATGACTGCACCTGTCATAGCTGATCTACATGAAGCTTCCAGTGCATCATAACCACACTGCAAGAAGTGGTTGCTAACCTGTTGAGAGTTATGTACCAGATCCTGAAGTGATTTACGATCTAGGGGTTCAGGTGAAGACAGTTTTTTATGCAATTCATCTAGCAAATACTCTTGGTATTGTATCATATGAAATTGACAGTTTAAAGCCCTCATAGAAAGGGTGGCAGAAGTATACACTTTTTTACCCCATCGCTCTAAAGCCCTGGACTCCCTCTCAGAGGGGAGTGGATTTTTTGAAGTGACAGCTGAAACCCCTTTAGGGCCCTGGAAAATAGTTTCTGGATCAGCAGAGTGGGCTTTGTAAAGGAAAGGATGTGATTCCGGGACCCTGTAATACCTGTCGGGTTTGGCAGGGGCCAGAGGGAGTGTGTCAGGGGTTGTGCTAGACTCAGAGTACACATCATCAATGACATTCAAAACAGGAGGAAAAGCCAAAGGTCTATGCTGAGGCAAATGCAAGAAGGTCCTTAATCTTTTCCTGGAATCAGAGAATTCCTGGCCCTGCCATTGGAAATGCTCCCTCATGGTGTGCAAAGTTTCCCCAAAGGACAGCTCTTCAGGAGGGGAGGCCGAAGGGATAGATTCCTCTGCATCAGAATCCTCGTAGGCCGAAAAAGCCTCCTCCTGGTAGTCCGACAGAGCAGAGCCTTCAGAGGCCTCATCTGAGGAACCCTGGGCCTTTTTTCTATAGGAGGTTGAGAGCCCCTGTCCGGGAGAGGCTGAGAGCCCCTAATTAATGAAATAAGGTCCTCTGCTAGACTAAGAATCTGAGAACCTGAAGTGGGTCCCTGAGGGATAACCCTGGGAGGCATAGATTTTGAGTGTTTAGCAGCTTTAGCCCTAGAGAATGCCTTAATAGACATGGATGCAGGAGGCCTGGCTGCACCACGTGCTGGAGTAGATTTGTCTAAGGGAATGGTGTCAGAAAGTTCCTGGACACCGGCTTCCAAAGGAGATTCAATAACCGATACAGAAGCGGCCTCCGGGGCCGAGGTTGTCGGTTGTACGGTTTCGGTGGACGGAAGTACCAAGGACTCTGTTTCAGCCGAGACCGAGACACTCGCGGTAGGCCTGGCCGTGGTTTCAGCCGAAACAGCGGGCCGCGTGTCGGTCCTTGTCCTTCCGTTTCTTTATTAAATGTGAAGTCGGAGTCTCTGACGGCATATTATAAGCAAAACTAGCCCCAAAAAATTCCTCTGCAAACTCCGCCCGACGTCTAAGGGTGCGTCGGTTGAAGGAAGCACAGGCCGAGACGTCGTGGTCTGGGCCTAGGCAAGAAAGGCAGTAAGAGTGGAAATCCTTATGAGGTATTTGTTTCCCACAAGTTAAGCAATTATTAATTTTATCCGACATCGGCTGAGGCAAGAAAGGGTCCCCAATGGGGTACTTAGCTTTTGAAATCTTCGGTTTATCTGAATTACAGGAGCTGGCCGACCGGCACTTGCGAACTGCTTCTGTTTCGGGCACCATGTGGCAAGAAAGACAGAGGAAGATGGCGTCGGCTGACGCTTTTATACCCCAGGCGCTCTGACGTCGGGGAAGGGGAGACATCAGCCGACGCCGGACCCAGACTTTGGAATCCGGCCGACAGAAGGGCTGCCTGAGGCAGGACAACCCATATGTGATGACTGCAGATGCATCCTTGAAGGACATTGAGCTGAAATGGCTGAGGCGTGGATTTTAATGAAGGAAAAAGACAGGCCCTTGTGAAGCATCTCAGTTAAGTATTGAAAAATCTGAGGTAAATTGGGCGCTACTGTGCTCATCACTTGAGATTGATTTCAAGCACAGAATCTTTTGCATTTGTCTCCATAAGATTTTCTAGTACTAGTCCTCCAAAATGACATCCATCACAGGTTTGCCAAGGGATGCTAAGGGTGAATTTAGGTGATTAGCCACACTGTGAGATTCAAAGTTTGGAACAGAGTGTGCAGAATTTGGTTGTTCTGCTGAGACAGTAAGGTGTCTAAGGCAGGTGCCACAGTGGAAGGTGTGAGACATTGCGCAGGAGCTGGTACCAGTGTTGGTGCAGCCAGTCTGGAGCAATCAAAATAATTTTTGGTTTGTCCTGTTTGACTTTTAGTAGAACTTTGGAGAGCAGAGGGGGAAAGGCATAGACTGATAGGTTTTTCCAGCTGAAGGATACAGCATCCACTTTCAAGGCTTTTTTGTGATGAGTTCTTGTGCAGAATTTGTCCAACTGATAGTTCTGGGGTGAGGCAAAAAGATCTATGTCTGGACTCCCCCCATTTGCATGTCAACATGTTGAAAATCCGTGGTTCTAGTTTCCATTCGTGGGGGCCCATGAGATTTCTGCTTAGTTAGTCTGCCAGAGTATTCAGTTTTCCTGGCAGGAATTGAGCTTGTAGTTGTACTTGATCGGTCAAGGCCATACTCCACAATGCCATGGCTAGTCTGCAAAGGGGGTAGGAGGGTGTGCCCCCCCCGCTTGTTTATGTACCACATAACTGTGGTGTCTCTGTCCATCATTAATTGTCCTGGATGAAGGTAGTCCTTGAAGGCTCTCAGTACATTCTGTACAGCTAACATTTCTTTTTGACTGATATGAAGGTGCATTTGATTTGGGCTCCATTTGCCCTGAAAGTACTTCCCTGCCAGATGAGCCCCCCCATGCATAATCTAATGCATCTGTAGTTAGGGTTTGAGCGGCAGGGGGTGGAGTGAATGGCAGTCTCTTGTTTTGGTGGCAGGCCTCTGCCCACCATAGGAACTTTAGTTGCAGGCAAGGTATGATAGGAATCATTGCTTCCAGGCTGTGAGAATGTTGACTCCATAAACTTTAAGTACCACTGAAGTTTCCTCATATGCAGTCTTGCATACAGAATTAGAAGAATGCAGGAAGCCATGAACCCCAAGGCTTGCAGAATTTGTCTTGCAGATAAGTTTTTGTGGCCACCTGTTTTAAGTAAGTTACCAAGTGAATTTGCTTTTCTTCCGTAAGGTAAGCCATCTGGACAGTTGTATTCATGCTTGCACCCACAAATGTAATTTTTTGAGAGGGTACTAGTTGTGATTTCTTTTCGTTTATAGTGTACTCTAGACAAGTTAGAACCCTTCTTACAAACGCCAGATGTTTTAGAAGAATGTCCCTGTTTTCTGCCTGAAGTAGACAATCGTCCAGGTATGGATATATTTGAATATTTCTTTGCCTGCAAAATGCAATTATTGGAGCCAGGCATTTTGTGAAGACCCTGGGTGCAGTAGATAAGCCAAAGGGCAGTGCAGAGAACTGGTAATGCAAGTAGCCTGCTTTAAAGCGGAGGTATCTTCTGCAAGATTCCATGATTGGGATATGCAGGTAAGCCTCTTTTACGTCTAGAGTTACCAAACAGGCATCTTTGCCTAGCATAGGAAGTAACTGTTGAAGAGTCAGCATCTTCAATTTTGCAATGTCCAGAAATGTTTTTAGAGTAGAGAAGTCCAGAACTGGACGCCATGATTTGTCTTTTCTGGGTACCAGGAAAAGTCTTGAATAGAAACCTTGTCCCTTTTCCTCTTCTGGAACTGGTTGAATAGTCCCCATGTTCATGAGGGACAATACTTGTTTCTGGGCCTCTGCCCACTGATTTGGGAGCAGGTCTGGCCATCCGTTTGGGATTGGCAACGTGTGGAAATGAAATCTGTATCCCTGGGATACTATTTTTAAAACCCATTTGACCTGGGTTATAAGTTGCCAGCTTTTTGCATGAAGTGCCAGTTTTTCCCCCAAAGGGGCGGCTAAAAGTTAAGTGCTTGGTAAGTGTAGAGGGAAGCCATTGAGACTGCTTACCATATGGAGGTGTCTTGTTTCCAGATTTGGAAGAGGAGGCACCCCTTTGTTTTGTTATAAAACTCACTTGTGACTGAAACCTAGAGCCTTTGGAATGTCTGGGTTTGACTTGAGTGGCTCATGAAGTAACTGGAAAAGACCAGTTTTTAGTAGGCCAGTGCCTACTAAACCTTGGAGGTTGCACTTGTAAGAAATCTTTCACAGTTTGCATAGATTTAGCTTTACCTTCCATCTTTTTTAAAACTTCTTCAGCCTTATTACCAAAGAGACGGTCCTGTTGTAAAGGAACACCCAACAAATTTGCTTTAACATGGATCAGGCAGTTTGCTCTTTGAGCCAAGCATGCCTTCTTAGCACAGACCCAGTTACAGCAGCCCTGCAAGAGGCCTCCAAAGAATCAAAACCACATTGCAAAGTATGTTTTCCAACTTGTTCAGTTGAATGCAATAGATCCTGTAAATCTTTATTTTCCACACAGTCAGAAATTAACAATTTTCTGTTTAAGCAGTCCCATGATATACTGTTGATATTTAAGAATATGAAATTGACAGTTTAAAGCCATGATTGCTAAGGCTGCAGAAGTGTAAACCACCTTACCCCATCTATCCAGCACCCTGGAATTTCTATCAGAAGGGGTAGGATTTTTAGCAGTAGAAGCCTTAATGCCCTTGGGACCCTGAGAAATGGTTTCAGGATCTGCAACAGGATTTTTGAAAATGAATTTGTGGGAGTCAGGAACCCTGTAGTATCTGTCTGGCTTACAAGGAGCCAGAGGCAAAGAATCAGGAGCCATACCAGATTCTGGAAAAACATCAACAATGTCTAGGACAGGAGATATAGCCAAAGGCCTATGCTGAGGAAGAAGAAGAAAATCCCTTAGTCTCTCTAGATTCAGAGAAATCCTGACTTTCCCAGTGGAAATTTTCCCTTAAGGTATGTAAAGTTTCCCAAAAAAAAAAAATCCTCTGGGGGAGAAACAGAAGGAATGGAATCTTCTGCATCAAGTCCTCATAAGTAGGTATAGACAAATCCTGTTCATTAGAAGAGTCAGAAGAAATAGAATCCTGTTCAGAAGATTCATAATCAATGTCTTGCCTAGGCCTCTTAGAAGGGGGGGGGGGGGTTGGCTACCCCTAATCAGAGTAATTAAGTCTTCAGCCATTTTGATAATTTGTTTTTAGGCATAGGGGCCTGCATATGTGGCTCAGGAGTCTTTTTTTTTTTTAGGCATAGATTTTGGCCTTAGTTTTGAAGATGGCGTTGGTCTAATATACAAATCTGTAAGCCTGAAAACACCCTCGGTAGCCGGTGCCTGCACAGCGGCTCCGGACCCATCTAAGGTTGAGACATTCGCGGTTTCCATAACTGAAGCATCTCGCGGCATACCGGACTCCGAATGGGTCTCAGTAGAGGCCTGCGAATCAGAAGTAGCTGGCATCAGGAGCTGTGAAAGCACCTCACTGAATACCGGTGAACTGGTGACTGACTTAGAAGAAGCGTCATCAGTTTTGGACCTCGATGCCCTGTCTCTGTCTTTCTTTGCATTTTTTTTAGGTATTCCGGTAGTCGGATTGCTAACAGACAACATTTCTGGATAATTAAAGCACGAGCCAAAATATTTAAAAGCAAAAATGTACCGACATTTAATAGTGTGTTGATTAAATTTCGCATAAAACCGACAGCAAGGTACGTTGTGGTCAGGGCCTAGGCAAGGAATACAGTACAAATGAAAATCCTTAGGAGGTATTTGCTTTCCACAAGTAATGCAGTTATTAACTTTTACTGACATCAGTAAGGAGCAAGAAAAAGTTTCCCCAATGGGGTACTTAGCTTTTTAGTTGAAGACTTCGGTTCTGAAACTCGAAAATGAAAATTTCAGGAGTCTGCTGACCGGCACTTCCGAAGTGTTTCTGCTTCTGACACTGCGGCAAGGAAGACTGATGTAATGGCGACGGCTGCATGTTTTATATCCTTGACGATCTGACGTCGTGGAAGAAGGGACAGAAACCGACGCAGGACCCAAGACGTTGTTAATCAGGCCGACTGAGGGCAACCTGCCAGCAGATTACCCAAATGTAATAACTGCAACAGTGAAACACGAAAAACATCTGGAGGAATGGAAAGAGGTTTGCATTTTGGAAGACCCAAGAAACTGACCCTCATATTGGGCTCTGGTATTCCTGAGCTTCCCATTCAAAGAACTCAAAGACAAATCTCCCCAAAACAAATATTCATTGGTAGTAAAGCTGTGGGAAAAGTGCCTTCTCACTCAGAGTTGGCACAGGACAATAGAAAGAGCTGGTCAACATTGGTCTTTGACTGAATTACAGGAGTCTGAAGACTCCTAAGGGGAATGGTCTCCTTTCTGCAAGAGATCTTCCTGCAGTAGGATACTTTTCAGAGCTCAGCTAGCTAGACCTCATGAAATCTATGAGGGCCCCAGCTAACCTACACAAGTCCTGTGGGTAGACCTCAGTGAGACGTGCTCGAGACCCAGGCAGCTGAGAACAGGACAATCAGACTACAGGCTTTTTTATCTTTTGCAGCGATGGCCTACTTGGGTGTCATTGGTCAGGGTAGGCTCAAGCCACAGGCAAGCAGCTGTGACTTCAATCTGATCCCCAAGGATCTCCTTGTGGACATAGGTGGTTTGCAGCCCCATCCCTTTGGTCACCACGATCAAGACATCAGAAGGGAGTTCAGACCCATCTAATGCCAGGGAGTGCTCGGTGCAGGAGGAAATTAAGAGCACTGGTGATGTGGCCACTGAGGGAGTCACGATAGTTATCTCCCCAGCATGTTTGGTCAGTGCAGAAGGCATGAATGGCAGCTCAACACCTTAGAAATCTTGAGCTTAGTAAATTAGGAAACGGATGCAGTCTCTCCTTTTTCTCTCGAGACGCTTCGCCTTCCTTTTTCTCAGGAAATCACCCGAGAGACTGAAACACCATCAGGCATAGGCCACAGTCACTCTAAGACATTACATATACATTTTAAGTGATTCGGTCATATGCCTAATGGTTATACAGCTACTGCAAAGTATACTGGGGACAGCTGCGCACCTCATGCTCTGGATCCACACAGAGGAAATAAAAATGGTGGAAGCCTCAGTGGGGGATTTTCTTTCCATGCTCTAACACCATGTTGGATTTAACAGACATCTATCAATGACAACAAAGGTGTTTAAGAAAAAATAGATTTCCCATTTGGTTATTTGCATTTGATGGCTTCATCCCAACAGACTTGTTCATCAACACTGGTACCCTGGACTCATAGTATGAAACAACTGCAGAAATGGTGCCAGCTGACTGCCCTTAATACCTGGATGTCAGTTAGGAAGATGTACATATAGCCTGGGAGAAGGTAATAAGCCTCTGATACTTGGGCCAACCTCAGGTTTCCAAAAGCAGGAAATCCATAAAATAATTACTTCAACTGTGAAACGCAATCAACATATTGCTTCATGTAGAGCTCTGTAAGGTCACACACTTACGTTATATTGGCACCTCCTGTACACTGCTATCAACACATTAGTTTTTTCCTCAAACCTCACTTTTTAAAAGCTTGTTGTCGTAAAAAACGTTTTTCTTTCCCTTCCATTATCTTTGCTTTAAACATTACATTTTATTCATGGGCTAAACTTTTTTACCTACTGAAATGTTCCGTCATCTTCTGTAAAACCATGTTTTATGTTTTACTGTGTTCTATTTGCATCTGTTCTGTTAAATTGCTTAAAGTAATTAATATTTGCATCTACCTTTTGTACATTTACACTTGCTTTTCTCCCCAAGCCACCACTGAAAAGGGGTAACTTATGCCCAGACAGACGAACCTGGCAAGAAAATGCTAATAAATAGTCCTAACTTCCAATTACACATTCTGAGAATTTTGACAAGATATATATCCTCAATGGGTCGAACAAACGTTTTTATCTGTAGAACAGTGCTAATAAAAGTGCAAACTGCAAAACTGCTCAGCACTAACTCATCTTTACAGTGACATTTATTAGATTCTAGCTCTTTTATAACTCATAATAAAAACATTGAATATTAATGCTGTAATGCCTAGTAATTAGCTTACAATCTCACAAGTACAGCAAGCTTTCCATTTACTGTCAGCAGCATTCCACTCATCCAGATATAAACTTCAAGGAGGGAAAGCAACTTACTTGTTTGGTCACTGAAATATTTAGAAAACTATGTAAATTAAGAAAATTTTCATTAGTATAGGGACAATACTTGATACCACTTTAGCTACACAAGGCAATTCAGTGCAGTCATGGTGCCCATCACGTAATTCTTACCATGAACTAGAATAGTCCAGTCTTCAGATTTTGCTGATCTCTGGGCTTTGTCTTAGTTCCTGTGCTATCCATATCCTTATTTGGATAAGAGGAAGCTTCTTTGTTCACCAGTGGGAGTGGGGAGCACTGAGCAACCTATTTGTCCCTAGAGGAGTGGTTCCAGCCCCGCAACTTGTAGTTTATTGGCCATTTTGGGTCAATTCCTGGCTCTCTTCAACCCCCTGCTATAAAGCCCGTTTTTGCGCACTTTTGTGCGAAGTTGCTCATAGAGCAGCATCGGGCAGCGCCGATTAATCAAGTTTAAACTATTTCTGGCTCCGTAAAGTCTGCTCTTCAATTTTTCCCTTACAACTGCTCTACCTGCAATCTAAACAGCCTATACTCTTATCTGAAAAGCTCAGCACTTGCACCTAAAGCATTTTTTATACAGGTAAAGCACTCTTAAACAAAAGAAAGTACTTCCTTCACCTAAATTCCCTTGAGTACCCATTTTCCTATAGGTCCTTTCTGACTCAGTTACACAGCAATCTTTTTCACTATTCTAGCATGTCGAAGGATCAGTTGCTGGCGTCCTCTCCTGTTCAGCTGGTGAATCTGGGAATCTTGAGACAATGTTACAATTGCCTCACGTACACAGACAACCCTCTCCTCCTCCCAACAAATACAAATATATGTGAGAGATGCAACTATATAGCCAAAATGGAGGCTGAGCTCTCTCAACTCAGTACTGGCAAGACCAGTCAGGAGGAGAAGGTAACCACGCACACCACAAACCCAGCCTCACATAGAACTATCACAACTGCAAACCAAACACAAACACACAAAAACATACTCAGAGGCGCTGATTAAAAATCTACCAAAACAAGAGAGGCCTCCAAAGCAGACACCCAAGCAACCGCCACCTCAAGACATAGCACATGCAACACATATTTCACAAAGTCAGTGTGCTAAACAGTCACAGCCCTTAAGGCCAAAAACATGCCAGACACTCTTGTAATAGGTGACTCCATAGTCAGACACACTGATGTCCCGCTCACCAGACTGAACAAGGAAAAGATCACAGTAAGCTGCCTGTCGGGAGCTAGAATCCGCCACAACACAAGCACTCAGGTCACTCCACAGCAAGTACAAATATGACTCGGTCATTGTACATACTGGTGTGAATGACCGGAGACGTACCTCCCTGGACTACATGAAAAGAGACAGAGGAGCTCTCTGATTATGTAGCCCAGGCCGGTATGACCCTGACCAGCATCTTACCCTCACCAAGAATGATGCCACAGTACAAAGACAAAATGATTAGTTTTAACAATTGGCTTAATTACTGGTGTCATTCTAAGGGGATCCAATGTCTGTCTGCTTGGGATGACATGCTCGACAAGCCACGCTGCTTCGCAAGGGATGGCTTGCACCTGTCACCCCTGGGCTTCTGGATATTGGCCAAGGCTCTTGCCACCTCCATAGTGCCTTTTTTAGGCAAGGCTCAAATGACAAACCTACCTCCCTAGAAAACACAAGTGGAAAAAAACTAAGGGTAATGCTGCTCAATGCCAGAAGTCTAAATCTCAAGATGCACGCTCTCGAAGCCCTCCTCAGTATGAAGAGCATCGATGTCTGTGCAGTGACTGAAACCTGGTTCAAGGCTCCTGAGAGCACCCCAGCACTATCAGGTTTTACCTCATATCATGCTTTCCTGCCCCAAAACTTGGACCGAACCACAAAAGGAGGGGGAGTATCCATATTCATCAAAGACAGCCACACCTCCAGGTTAGTGGCAACGCACGAAGCATCGGAGGCCATCCAGGTGCAACTAACCATAGGCAAAACCGCCTTTCAGTTTGTAGCATGCTACAGACCACCCTCTCAAACTCAGGAACCCCACACAGCCTTCCTGAAGACACTGGAGAGTATGAATGTCTCTCCAAATACCATCATATTGGGAGACTTCAACTACCCAAACATAGACTGGGAACATTACTAAAGCCCCAACACCCTAGCCAAAAGGTTCCTAGAATTCATAAACTCAAATGCGATGAACAACTAGTCACCATTCCCACAAGAGGAGACAATATACTAGACCTGATCATCACAAACATGGGGACAAAATGCTCCACACTGGAAGTATATCCCTCACTGGTAAGATCAGACCATAAATTAAAATCACTGGAAATCCACATCCCGCCCCCACCCCCTGCACAAAAGACCACAGTGAAGAACTTCTCAAAAGCCAACTTCACACTTCTTAAGACTGAAGTGGTATCCTTCAAGGCCCCTGGGCCAGTGGAAACCACAACCCACACTGCTGAATCCTTTACAAATGCCTTCTACGGGCATCTTCAAGAATGCATGAATCATGCAATCTCAAATAAAACCAAGACCCATTCCCACAAAGGCAGGCAGGTCTGGTGGACCACAGCCATAAACAAACTTTACAACAGGAAGAGGAAGCTACTACATGACAGAGCAAAATCCCTAAAAGGGAAGGCATCTCTGATCAGTACTAGCAAAAAACTACGATCATTCATAAAATCATCCAAGGCCAACTTTGAGAGAAAAATTGCAAGAGACACAAAAGACAATCACAAGGCCTTCTTTAGCTATGTTAGAAACCTGGGTGGAAACTCCCAGATATGCTCAGAGTTAGTCCAAAATGAGACAAAATACACTGAACCCACTGACTTTGCCAACATTCTGGCAGACAGGTTCAGTGCAAACCCCCCCCCCCCCAAAAGGAGAAACAACTATCCCAGCAGAGTGCAGCCTCCCTAACATCTCAGATGCCCAGGTGAGAGCCGCCCTCTCTAAAGCTAAAAACACAGCATCAATGGGACCGGACAGTGTCCCAGGCTGTGTGCTACATGAACTCCAAGAGGAACTAAACCCACACATGAGGCTGCTGTTTAATCTTAGCCTTACTACAGGATACGTACCCAAAGAGTGGCGTACGGCAACAGTGGTCCCACTTCACAAAGGCGGTGCTTCTACGGACCGTGGAAATTACCGCCCCATAAGCTTGACGAGCCTGGTCTGCAAAGCTATGGAGAGGATCATTACGGAACTCATAAAGACATTGGGGACCTACAGACATTGGATCCTACCCAATTTGGCTTTGTCAAGGGCAGATCCTGCCTTTTGAACTTGGTCGACTTTTTTGAAACAGTCACTAAGGCCATTGATGAGGGTAAGGCAGTTCACACAGCCTACCTTGACCTTGCAAAAGCCTCTGACAAAACCCCACTGGGGCATCATAGACAAACTCACCAGCTTAAATGTAAACCCATATGTCACAAGATGGGTTGCAAACTGGCTCATGGACAGAACCCACAGGGTCAGAGTTGCTGGAGCTATGTCAGACTCTAAGCCAGTCACAAGCGGTGTCCCACAGGGCTCAGTCCTGGGACCCCTCTTGTTCGGCATTTATTTTTCTGAGGTACAGGCAAACATAGGAGGATTGTGGCTGACAAAGTTCGCAGATGACTGCAAACTGGGCGCCATAACTGATACTCCAGCAGACACAAACATCCTTCAGAGAGGCCTCATAGAAACGGATAATTGCTGCCAGAGCCATGGCCTTACGCTGAACTCCAAAAAATGTATAGTCATACCCTTTGGGAAAAACAAGGTACCCACAAATTACCACATAGGTGGTAATCCATTAAGTACGGAAGAGGTAATCGGGGACCTAGGGACCCAGGTTGACATTAACCTCTCATTTGACACTCACATTGCCAAAGTGGTTAGGAAGACCTTCTATATTGCCCACCTTAACATGAAGGGTTTCACATCTAGATCAAGAGAGGTCATTGTGCCCCTGTACTCTTCTCTTAGGCCAATGATTGAGTACAATGCCCCATTTGGGATGTATCTTACCAGACACCTGCACCAGTTGGAAAGACCCCAAAAGTTCCTCACCAAGAGGATAAAGGGTCTTAAACATATGTCATATGCTGCCCGACTGAAAAAACTCCAGCTCTATTCAGTCGCATACCGCCTACTCAGAGGTGATCTGTGCCTGATGTACAAGGCCATGTCCAATCCGGAATTAATGGACATGCTCCACCTCAGAAAATCCAAATCCATCAGAGCCACGAGAGCAAGAGACTTAAACCTCAACACAGAAATAAACAGGACATGCTGGAGGGACAGATTCATAACCCAGAGGCTCCCTACACTCTGGAACAGAATCCCAGTCCATGTTAGGCAAAGCCCCTCACTAACTCTATTCAAGAGAAATCTTGACGAGTGGATGGGAGATCGTAGGTTTACCCCGGGGGTCATCTCTGTGTCACTACTAGACAGAGGCACATTAAACTAAACCCTAAATGGGCGTAGTATTCTCATCCTAAGGGGTGGTGAAAGCCACAAACACTCTGGCTAGGCTTATAAATGCCCTAGGGCAGATAGCTTAGTACAAAACTATGAACTTCTTCAACAGCTTACATTTTATATTTATATATATATATATATATATATTTATATTTATAGATATATATATATATATATATATATATATATATATATATATTTATAAAATTAATGTAAATATGAAATGGCAACATCAGGCATCTAGAGGATGCACTCATGCAATAGGTGAGAAACTCCTGGAGGAATCACTACTGTTATGAGCATATCATATGGGTATTCCAGACACCTAGACAATGGAGAGCTGGGATACAAAATATCTTCTTGCAAAGACATAACTGTTCCCCCCACCCTTATAAAGAATCTAGCATTTAACAAACTATTTCAAAAGTGTACATCTGCAAATTGAGCACTGGAGGGAAAATGAGTACTGAAGACTTGCAAATTATGAAAGGTCTATCAATATTTTCAAAGAACTGATGTAAAAAAGTACTTTCTTTCACAGTTTAAACCAACATTCAGTCAAGTGAGAAGAAGAAAAAATTCTAGTGCCTTTGTCCAAGCTAACTACAACCTCATGAAAAAGGGAGTTCGCTGGATATTACCCACCATGGAAGAACTAACCTTGCATAAAGGTTGCCAAAGTCTTCTTTACTGCAGTGCTTGTATAGTGCCTTACAACTCCTTAGCAATAAGGACTCTACAAAAAGCAACTCAGCCTCAGATCTGTGGCTAAGGGTGCAAAAGGAGAGTAAAATGTAATGGCCAAAGTGTTCGAAAGAGAGACTTGCTAGGAACAGTACCCAATCAATTTCTTGTGGTCTACAACATACAGAAAAAAACCTTCATAACTGCTCCTTTTCACATAAATCGCAGAGGTGGCAACAGTCACGATGTACCTCAAATAATATGGTTACAAGAAAAGTTCATCCACACACACAGCCCTGCACACAGACACATCCCTTTAAAAAAGGTTAATGGCGCAATTCTCCTCTCCCTGAAGGATGTAATCAACAGTAGCATTTGATGAAAACTCAAACACCAGAACACAGACTAAACCACCCCTGCATGAACAGCTGTTCTCAAGCAGGTGTTGAATCTTGATACGCAAAGAAGACTTCTGCCTTCCAAGAAAAGAAATACAAACGTTGCTAGAAGATGCAAGAAAACCATGCCTTTTGATAAGGTACATCAATGACAGGGCTGCCAAACAAATTTCAAAAGACCACTACCAGTGACCAGAGGAAATGACTAAGCAGACCTATGGAATGAGGATGCAGCTACATACCGGCAAAAAATGTCACTGGCAAAGGGGAAAGAAATTCCAAGGCAAAACGCAGGATAAGTCTGCAACAAAAAAGGATCAGTTATACGAATTATCTACCCCATGACCCTTTTATACATTTCAGTGAATTTTGGCATCCTTTCATGGATCTACCATGGTCCGGTTTTTAAACAGCTCATGAAATTACCAGTTTTGTTAATAAAAAACACAGGAGCTTAATTTGCTACAAAACACAATTTAACTTTTTTCTCTGTAGGATAACAAACCAGGCTGGTTCATGCCATAGTAAATTTCTCAGGAGGCCTGGATGCTGTGGTCACTGCCTAGACAGCAGACATGCCATGTTGGTCAAACATTAAAACCTTTCTTGTTGCACTAAAAGAAAAGTGTTTATGATAACAAGATTTAGTGTGAACTACAGAGAAAATTATAAATAACAGAATGATACGAGGAAGGTGATGACTAAGCTTACAAAAGTACAGTTGTGTACACTTACCATAAATGTACATGTTCAAGTGTATTCACTGTTACAGTCATCACAATTGGGTTCATTCCCAAAGATGACGAAGGGTGGAGGCAGTCAAGAAGTATTAGGGCTGGCTAGCAAGCCTAGTAAGGACTGCTGTGGCAAAACCTGCTCTGGATTTAGAAAAGATAGGCAAGTGGATATAACTGGTGAAGGTGTGTACAGAACTCCAGGTTGCAGCTTCCAGGATGTCCCTTGGTAGTGACTCCCCTGAGAAATGCTGTAAAGGCTGAGGTAGCCCTAGTGGAATGAGGTCTGATCCCCTGTGGGGTAGGTTGTAGCAGAAATGGATGCAGTGTGCTATCCATTTAGAAATGGTTTGCTTTAAAATGGCCTTGCCCTCTGCCCCTGTAGCAAAACTGACTAGCAGCTGGTCAGACTTTCTGAAAGGTTTAGTCCTGTTCAAGGTAGAATCTGAGATATCTGTGCACTTCCAAGGAGTGCAGGATCCTTTCCCCTTTATTCTGAGGATTAGGAGAAAATGTTGGTAAATGGATGGATTGGTTTAAAGCCACACTGGATACCACTTTGGGCATAAATGATGGGTTAGTCCTGAGGGAAACCCTGTCCGCACGGAAGATAATGAAGGGTTCCATAGCCATAAGTGCCTGTAACTCAGACACTCTTCTTGCTGAAGTGATGGCTAGACGTAAGGCTGTGTTCTATGAGAGGAATTTTCACTCCTGTAGCAGCAGGCTCAAAAGGGGGGAGCATGAGCTTCTCTAGTTCAAAGAGAAGGTCACAGGTAGAAGTGGGAGCTCTCCTTGGGGGGTCTTAAATTGTTAGCTCCTCTCATGAACGGTTTGATCAGTGGGTGAGAGAAGAGGGGTGGGCTCAGTATTGTAACGAGCTGAGATGGCAGAGGGATGAATCTTAACTGATGAGAAGGATAGGCCTTTGTGGAGCAGCCCTGCTAGATAATCTAGGATTTGAAGTAAGGTGGGCACAGCTCTGTCATTTCCTTGAGACCGGCTCCAAGAAGAGCATCTTTTACACTTTTCTGAACAGGATTTCCTAGTACTAGGCCTCCTGGCCTTAAGGATAACATTCGGCACCTGTTTGCTGAGGGTTGCTGGTGATGTATTCAGGGAATAAGCCAGGCTGCCAGGTTCAGGGTTTGCAGCTGAGGACGCAAAATCTGTCCCTCCTGCTGTGACAGCAGAGAGGGGGTCGGATGTAGGTGCCCGGGTGGCACTGCTGTCAGACTGCGTAGGAGTGGGTACCAGTAATGGCATGGCCAGTCTCAGTCTAGTGCAATAAGGATTGTCCTTGGCCTGTCCTGTTTGATCTTGAATAGTACTTTTGTAAGGAGGGGTAGAGGGGGAAAGGCATAGATTGAGAGGTCTTCCCATGTAAAGGATAGGGGCCATCCACTTTCCATACTTGGCTGTGAGGATTTCTGGTGCAAAGTTTGCTCAGTTGATGGTTTTGGGAGGAAGCAAAGAGGTCCACCTCTGGTGTCCCCCCACCTGTGTATTAGAAGTTTGGATGAGTTGGGTTTCAGTTTCCAATCGTGTGGGTCCATTAGATTTCTGCTTAAGTTGTCTGCCAGTGAATTTTGTTTGCCTGGCAGGAATTTAGCTTGCAGGTGCACTTGATTGCTCAAGGCTGTGTTCCAGAGAGCCATGGCTAACCTGCAGAGTGGGTGGGAATGAGTTCCCCCCTGCTTGTTTATGTACCACATAACTGTGGTGTTGTCTGTCTTTATCAAGAAAGGTGGTGGTGTGGCTATTCTATTTAAATCAGGCTTTCAACTAACCACTTGTAACTAACATACCACTGGACTCCAAAACAGAAATTCTCATTACTAAACTTGAACTTAATAATGCTAAATCAATCTATATTATCTGTATGTATCTGCCCCCTGGAAATAACATAGCCCCCCTTGGAAAATATCCTCTGCTGGCTATCCCAACACCTACCTCAAGAAATCATTATCCTAGGCGATATGAATTTAGACTGGAATACTTGTTGTAGTAGCCTCCCTACCACTCACATAAACCTATATGGTTTCTCCCAGACCATTACCTCCCCCACCAGAATAAATAAATCTAACAAGAAAGCTAACACACTAGATTGGATTCCAACAATCATGCTCACTATTATGACTCTGGAACCCTCCCTGATGACATCAGTGACCACTCACTCACCTATATCATTAGACATAAAACCAACACCCCTAACCCAACCTCTACCAGACATATTAGATCCAAAAATAAATTTAACCCTGATCTATTCAAAACTGAACTTAGAGCTTGCAACTGGGCTCCCTTAAAACATCTTCCTTTAGTTGAAGCCGTTAATTTCTTTAACTCTACCTTCCTTGCCATTCTTAATCACCATGCTCCAACCAGATCTATAAGAATTAAGGCCAAGCCTGCCCCATGGCTTTCCAGCGAAACCAAACACAAAATTCACATCACAAATAAATACTGGGCCAAATGGAGAATGACAAAAAACACCACTGACCAACTAACATTTAGAAAGCTAAGAAATGACACTAAAAAGGCCATACTCTCTGATAAACAAAACTACTACTTCCAATATCAACAACCTAATCACAACAACCCACAGAAATTCTGGGCCAGCATCAAGCAATTACTGCACCCAGGTAAATCTACTACACCAAACCCTCAAAATACAGACTTGAATAATCCAATCCAAACAACTAATACCTTCAATACTTTTTTTACAGATACTATCCAATTACTAGCCAGGCAACTAACACTTAAGTACAGTTTTGTACCTACCATAAATGTAGATGTCCGAACAGGATAGCATCTGCAGTCATAACAAATGGGTTGTCCTGTCGTCAGGCAGCCCTTCGGTCGGCCGGATTCCAAAGTCTGGGTCCGGCTTCGGCTGATGTCGCACTTCACCCGACATCATCTCTGCTGGTCTTCGGGTATAAAGGCATCAGCCGACGCCATTTTCCTCAGTGTTTCTTGCCCCAGATGCCAGTTGCCCTCTAGGAAAGCTAAATTTTGGATAAATGCCAATGTTTCCAAAATAGTAGAAGGAAAAAACAAAAAATAAGCATGTATGTACATGTATACAAATAAATACACCATAAGAGACTCCCCCCCAGCTAGCTATTAGGAGGGTAAATACCCTAGGAGTACCACAGAGGGGAAGGAGGGTGGGTAATCCTGACTGCAGATGCTATCCTGTTCGGACATCTACATTTATGGTAGGTACAAAACTGTACTATGTCCTTCAAGGATGCATCTGCAGTCATAACAAATGGGTAGAATACCATAGCCAAACTTGGGGAGGAGGAAGAAGAATTATGGTGTAGTTAGGATCCCTTGCAATACAGCAGTGGCAAACCCTGCTCGGGATCTAGAGTATAGAGGTAAATTATAATGCTTGGCAAATGTATGCACGGAGGTCCAAGTAGCCGCCTCAATAATGTCCTTGGTTGCCACTCCTCGTAAGAAAGCTGTGGTAGTGGCTGTAGCCCTTGTAGAATGAGGTCTTATGTTCTGTGGAACTGGTCTTCCATGGTAGGAGTAACAGAATCTTATGCAATTTCCTATCCATTTGGAGATTGTCTGTTTGGAAATTGCTTTTCCTTCCCTTCCTGTTGCATAGGCTACTAAAAGCTGGTTAGTTTTTCTGTTACTTTTGGTTCTGTCCAGGTAGTAGTGTAACTGTCTATGTACATCCAAGGTATGCAGCAGCCTTTCCCCCCTGTTCTGTGGATTGGGAAAGAAGGTAGGTAGGTGGATTGCCTGGTTTAAAGACACTCTGGATACCCCCTTAGGCATAAATGTAGGATTAGTTCTCATGGACACTATCTTGGTGGAAGATTAGGAAGGGTTGTACTGCCATTAAGGCCTGTAGTTCCGAAACCCTCCTTGCTGAAGTAATTGCCAGTGGGAAAGCAGTTTTCCATGATAGGTGTTGAAGATCTGCTGTTGCTGCTGGTTCAAATGGAGGGAGTGTCAATTTTTCTAGCACAAAGTTCAAGTCCCATGCTGGTAATGGTGGTTTCCTAGGAGGTTTTACATTCTTGATCCCTCTGAGGAATTGCCTGAGTAGAGGATGCGAAAAGACAGGTGGATCAAGCTGTATTCTGCGGAAATAGCTGATGCATGTATCTTGATGGAGGAATAGGACAGGCCCGTATGTAGAAGCTCTGCCAAGTACTCCAGGATGTTAGCAATATCTATGTTGACACATCTTTTCCTCTTTCAGTACTCCAAATGACAAACCTTTTCCATTTTCCTGCATAGTTCCTTCTTGTTGAAGGTCTGCGGGCTTCAAGGATAATGTCTTTAACCCTTTGGGATAAGTCTGGGTTAGTTGCTGTTATGTGATCTTCCAGGCAGTCAGTTGCAAGGTTTTTAGGTTTGGGTGCATGATGTTGTAGTTGTTCTGAGTTAACATCAAAGGCATCAGGGGTATTGACCACATTCTCCCCTGATACATGCTCCTCAGCAAAGGATACCAGTGTTGTCTTGGCCAATTCGGAGCTATCAGAATTATCCTTGGACGTTCCTCTTTGATTTTCAGTAGTACCTTGTGCATCAAAGGAAGAGGTGGAAATGCATATGCTGTCAGGCCTTTCCAACTGAAGGATAGAGTCTCCACCTTCCATGCAAGTGGGTGGCATGTCCTTGTGCAGAATTTTTTGAGCTGGTGATTGAGTGGGGATGCGAATAGGTCTATTTGTGGCATTCCCCATTTCTTTGTGATGGCCTTGAAGATGTCCGGGTGTAGCATCCATTCGTGAGCATCCGAGGTGGTTCTGCTTAACCTGTCTGCTAGGGTGTTTTCTTTTCCCGGCACAAATATTGCCTTGGATGTTGTAGCTCAGAGCCATATTCCAAAGGTCCAGAGTCATTCGGCATACGGGGTATGAATGAGTGCCTCCCTGTTTGTTGATGTACCACATGACTGTGGTGTTGTCTGTCCTTATCATTAAATGGCCTTCTTTGAGGAATGGTCTGAAATTCTGGATTGCTAGTTTTACTGCCAGCATTTCTTTTTGGTTTATGTGCAGGTGCAGCTGGTCTGGAGTCCACAATCCTTGTATGCACTTGTCCAACATGTGCGCCCCCCAGCCTAGGTCTGAGGCGTCCGTTGTGATGGTTTGGTTTGCTTGAGAGTTGTGGAAGGGCAAGCCTGGGTTTGACTGGCATGCTTGAGCCCACCATAGGAATTCTTGTTTCAGGCATGGGATTAGTGGGATTTCGGTTTCTAAGCTGTGCCTGTGTTGAGACCATAAATTCTTTAGGTACCACTGTAGCTTTCTCATATGCAGTCTGGCATGGGGGACCAGGATTATGCATGATGCCATGAAGCCCAAGGCCTGCAGTACTTTTCTTGCTGTTAGTTTGTTCTGCTTTGTTAATGCCAAGAAGTAAAGAGGGAATTGTTCTTGTTTTTCTGCAGTTAGGAATGCCATTTGTTTTACTGTGTCCAATTCCGCACCCAAGATTGTTCTTGTCTGGGATGGTATCAGTCTTGACTTTTTTAAATTGACTGTGTATCCCAGGGCTTGTAGTAAGCAAATGACTCTTTGTAAATCTGTTGTCAGCTTGCTTTTGTTGTCCGCTTGTAACAGGCAGTCGTCCAGGTATGGATAAATTTGGATTCCCTGTAGCCTGCAATGAGCGATTACTGATGCCAGGCATTTTGTGAATACTCTGGGCAGTAGATAAGCCAAAGGGCAATGCTGAGAATTGATAATGCTCTGATCCTGCAAGAAATCTGAGGTATCTTCTGCAATTTGGTCGTATGGGGACGTGCAGGTATGCCTCCTTGAGATCTAGAGTTACCAGCCAACACTCCTTGCCCAGCATGGGAAGAAGTTGCTGTAGGGTCAGCATTTTGAATTTTGGGACAATGATGTATGTGTTTAAGACGGACAGGTCGAGAATAGGTCTCCAACTTTTCTCTTTTCTTGGTACTAGGAAGAGTCTGGAGTAGAATCCTTTGCCCTGTTGTGTTATTGGTACTCTTTCCACAGCTCTCATCTTTGTTAATTGAGCTATCTGCTTTAGAGCTTCTGTTTTTTTATTTGGAGGTAGGTTTGGCATTCCTCTTTTTACTGGTAAGGTGTGGAAGTGGAACCTGTAGCCTTGGTCTATGGTTTGCAAAATCCATTTGTCTTTTGTGATATAGTGCCAATTTTTGAAAATAAGGCTAACTTTCCGCCAAAGGGTGCTGCTATTTGCCCCTGGTAGGCGGTGTCAGAGCCAAGTCACTGTGATTGTCCTGTTGCAGTGGCAGTGGTTGTGTCTGTGCCTCGCTGGTTATTGCCTTGCCACTGGCGCCCTCTATAGGCACCTCCTCTGGATTGATTTCTGCCTCTAGAGCGGCTATTCCTGCCTCTGAGATTTTGAGGAGTCTGGAAAGGACCAATTTTTGGCAGGCCAGTTCCTGCTAAACCTTGGGGGCTGAACCTGTAAGAAATCCTTAACTGTTTGTACAGATTTTGCCTTCTCTTCCATTTTCTTCATTACTTGCTGAGCAGGGGTACCAAATAGACTGGCCTTATCCATAGGAGCATCTAACAGCTTTGCTTTAACATGATCCGGCAAGACCTGTTCTTTCAACCATGCATGCCTTCTTATCACTGTGCCAGTCATGGCTGATCTAAATGAAGCCTCCAGTGCATCATAGCCACATTTTAAAGAATGGTTACTAACCTGCTGAATGTTATTCACCATTTCTAAAACATATTTCTTATCTAAGGAGTCATCAGAGGACAGCTTCTTAGTTAACTGATCAAGCATAAACTCTTGGCATTGGATCATGTGAAATTGACAGTTTAAAGCTCTAGCTGAGAGAGTAGCAGAGGTGTAAACTTTTTTCCCCCATCTCTCTAAGGACCTGGATTCCCTTTCAGAAGGGAGAGGGTTTTTTGCTGAGGTCGAAGCTACTGCCTTAGGCCCCTGGGATATAGTCTCAGGATCTGCAAGTGGGGCCTTGTATAGGTGGTGATGAGTGTCTGGCACCCTGTAAAATCTATCTGGTTTGGCAGGGGCTGGAGGTAAAGTATCAGGAGCAGTGCAAACATCATTAAATGCATCATCCACAACAGGCAGAACTGGAGGTATAGCTAAGGGCCTATGTTGTGGTAAGTGCAGAAAAGTCCTAAGCCTTTTTCTTGAATCTGAGAAATCTTGTCCCTGCCATTGGAATTGTTCTCTCATGGCATGTAAGGTTTCCCCAAAGGAAAATTCCTCTGGTGGAGAGGCAGATGGAATGGATTCTTCAGCATCGGAATCTTCATAAGTTGAAAAAGGAGCCTCTGGCTGATCTGTAATGTCTGAGTCATCCGAAGAATTATCAGAGGACACTGGCTCGGGGGGCTCTGCTCTAGGTCTCTTTTCTGGAGGCTGAGAGGCCCTGTCTGGGTGAGATTGGGATCCCCTAATTAAGGAGATTAAATCCTCTGCCAGAGTAAGCATTTGTGAAGTAGAAGTGGGCCTGTGTGAGGGGGCCTTAACAGGCACTGATTTAACAGTTTTGGCTGCTTTAGCCCTGGCAAAGGCCTTTATAGACATGGCTGCAGGAGGCCTAGCAGCACCACGTGCTGGGGTAGAGACATCCAAAGGGATGGTGTCTGATAATTCACTAGGAACCACAGTAGTAGGCAAAACTTCAGAGGCCGATTCAACTAAGGTAGCAGGAGCCTCAGTAGTAGTCATGGATTCGCTGAAGATTGACCGTTTTCGGTTTCGCGAAACAGAGACACTCGCGCTTGCTTAACCGTGGTTTCGCCGAAACCGCGGACCGCGAGTGTCGGTCTTTTCTTTGCGTTTTTTAATAATTTGCGTAGTCGGAGGATCCGGCGGCATAATGTACGGAAAATCCGAGCCGAAAAACTGTTCAGCAACCTCCGACCGGCGCCTAAGCGTGCCGGTTGAAGGAAGCACAGGCTAAACAGGCTGCTACGCCGTGGTCTGGGCCTAAACAAGGTAGGCAGTAAGAGTGGAAATCTTTATGAGGTATTTGTTTCCCACAAGTTAAACAGTTATTTACTTTTTCTGACATCGGCTGAGGCAAGAAAGAGTCCCCAACGGGTACTTAGCTTTTAGAAGTCTTCGTAGTATTCGGTAGTAGTAATCTCTGGATCTGACAGACCGGCACTTGCGAACAGCTTCTGCTTGGCGCCAGCAAGAAAGACTGAGGAAAATGGCGCCGGCTGATGCCTTTATACCAAGACTAGCAGAGATGACGCGGGTGAAGTGCGACATCAGCGAAGCCGACCCAGACTTTGGAATCCGGCCGATCAAGGGCTGCCTGACGACAGGACAACCCATTTGTTATGACTGCAGATGCATCCTTGAAGGACATCAAGCTGATACGTCGTGGTCTGGGCCTAAGTAAGGAAGGCAGTAAGAATGGAAATCCTTATGAGGTATTTGTTTCCCACAAGTTAAACAATTATTTACTTTGTCTGACATCGGCTGAGGCAAGAAAGAGTCCCAACGGGTACTTAGCTTTTTTAGAAGTCTTCGGTAGCTGAAATCTCTGGATCTGACCGACCGGCACTTGCGAACAGCTTCTGCTTCGGGCACCGCGCGGCAAGAAAGACTGAGGAAAATGGCGTCGGATGATGCCTTTATACCCCAGAAGCTCTGACGTCAGGGAAAGTGCGACATCAGCCAAGGCCAGACCCAGACTTTGGAATCCAGCCGACCGAAGGGCTGCCTGAGGCAGGACAACCCATATGTTATGACTGCAGATGCATCCTTGAAGGACATCATAGATATTTACTGCAAGATTCCCTTATGGGGATGTGCAGATGAGCTTCTTTTACGTTTAGGGTGACTAGCCAGGAGTCCTTGGCTGGCATAGGAAGCAGCTGCTGGAGTGTAAGCATTTTGAATTTTGGTACCACCAGGAAGGTGTTGAGGGTTGACAGATCCAGAATAGGGCGCCAAGAGTTCTCTTTTCTGAGCACCAGGAACAGTCTTGAGTTGAAACCCTGTCCCCCTTTGCTCTGTTGGAACAGGTTGAATAGCCCTGATACTGACAAGAGAAAGAACTTGCTTTTGGGCCTCTGCTCACTGGTTTGGAGGAAGGTCTGGAAATCCGCTTGGGGTTTGCAGTGAGTGAAGTAGAATATGTATCCCTGGGATACAATGTTTAAGACCCATCGGTCTTGGGTAATATACTCCCATTCTTTGCATGCAGGGTGAGTTTTCCTCCTAGGTGTGCAAGTACTTCAGCATGGCTGGGAAGAATGAAGGACAAGTCACTGTGAACTTTTTCCATACGGGGGTGAATTACCACTCCCTGTTTTTGAGGAGGGAGCACTCCACTGTTTAGATCTGTGCATACTCAGACTGTAGCCTTTGTGGTTTGCTGATTCTGGGTTTGGGCAGAGAAGGTCTGGGAGGGACTGGAAAGGACCAGTTTTTGAAGGCCAATGCCTACTGAATCTAGGTGGCTGTACCTGTAAGAAATCTTTAACAGTTTGCATAGATTTAGCTTTTTCACCCATCTTTTTAAGAACTTCTGCTTTTGAGCCAAACAAACATTCTTGGTTTAACGGAGTATCTAGTAATTTTGCTTTGACACGGTATGGCAAGATTTGTTCCTTCAGCCAAGCATGCCTTCTTAGAACAGACCCAGTGACAGCAGCCTGCAAGATGCTTCTAAGGCATCAAAACCACACTGCAAAGTATGTTTACCAACTTGGTTTGCAGAATGCAGTAAATCTTTTAAGTCTTTATTTTCTGTACAATCAGGAATCAACAACATTTTTTGTTTAATTAGTTCCATAATATGCTGCTGGTACTTCAATATGTGAAACTGGGAATTTAAAGCCGTGATGGCAAGAGTTGCAGAGGCATATACCTTCTTACCCCATCTGTCTACAGCCCTAGAATCTCTGTCCGAAGGGGTAGGGGTTTTTGGCTGTAGTAGCCGTAATACCTATAGGTCCCTGGGAAATGGTCCCTGAATCCGCAGTGGGATTTTTAGAGAGAAATTTGAGAGAGTCAGGTACTCTGTAGTACCTGTCAGGCTTTCTAGGAGCTGGTGGTAAAGTATCAGGGGTAAGACTGGGTTCCATGAAGACATGATCTATAATATCCAGGACAGTGGATATAGCTACAGACCTATGCTGAGGCAAGTCTAAAAATTCCCCCGAGTCTCTTTTTGGACTGTGGGTAGTCCTGGTATACACCGCAAAAATACTCTCTTAGGGTATGCAAGGTTTCAACGAAAGAAAAGTCCTCTGGGGGGAGGCAGAGGAAATGGACTCCTCTGCATCTAAATCCTCATAGGTAGATAAGGGTATGTCCCGGTAATCAGAGGGGTCAGAGTAATCGGACTCATGGTCTGTAGAATAAGAAGGAAAATCAATTCTTTGTCTTTTAGAGCAGGAAGGCTGGCTTCCCCTAATTAAAGTAATAAGGTCTTCAGCCATTCTAAGCATTACTTTCTGTGGCATGGGAGCTTGAGACTGCGCTTTGGTCGTCTGTTTCCTAGGCGTAGTGCAAACTCCGGGCCGGAGAAATTCGGTAGTTTTATTCACTAACAAAGTAATCTGTTTAATATGAACATCGGAAGGTCTGAATACACCCTCAGAAGCAGATGCCTGCACAGCGGCTCCAGACCCAACCAAGGTAAAGACATCCGCAGGTTCGACAGTCGAAGCATCTTGCGGCATACCAGACTCCGAATGGATCTCAGTAGAGGCCTGTGAATCTGTAGAAGCGGGTAACAGGGGCTGGGAAAGCGGCTCACTGAGTACCGGCGGGCTGGCTACTAGCTTAACGGAAACGTCGTCAGCAGTTTTGGACCTATGCGGTCTCTGTCTTTGTCCTTGCCTTTTTTCAGATGATCGGTAGTCGGATGGCTTATCGAAGCCATTTCGGAAGAGAGCAAAAGAATTTCGACACAAAAATAGCCCAACGACGACTACTTTGCGCATTGAACAAGGCACAAAACCGACAGCGAGCGATGTGTTCTGGGCCTAAACAGTTGACGCAGTAAGAATGAAAATCTCTGTGAGGTATTTGCTATCCACAGGCAAGACAATTGTTAACTTTCTGACATTGGTTGGAGCAAGAAAAAAGGATCCCCAACAGAGTACTTAGCTTTAGAAGACTTCAGGTTTGAAACTCGAAAAATGAAAACTTTAGGTAGCGGCCGACCGGCACTTGCGAACTGCTTCTGCTTTGGGCTCCTGCACGGCAAGAAAAGCTGATGTAATGGCGTCGGCTGCACGTTTTATACCCTTGATGTCATGGAAGAGGTGACAGCATCCAATGCATAAATCTCAAGACTCAGGTATTCAGGCCGACTGAGGGCTAACTGCAGGCAGACAACCCTAGAGTAATGACTGCAACAGTAAAAACAAAAACATCATATGTTACCAGAAAGACAGCTGTTAAAGCAAGATGTTACCACAGCATTGCAGTAACAAGTTATCAGACATATGTAGTGACTGGTAGTACCTAAGTATGGCTACAGTGTGTTCTAATCCCTTGGCAGACAGCTTTACAAACAAAAAAAAGATTAAAGCAATGCTGATAAGTACGTTTTAAAAAAAATTGTCCTGCAGTTCTAATGTGGCAGTTATACAACCAAAATAGTATTCAACAACTTTTATCACCCAAAAGGAAAACATTTCAAGGTGCTAAACGGAGTGCCATGTAAGAACACAGGTGTTCTGCCTGAGATAGCACACACTGTACCTGAGGGCCATTCTGAAGTGCTCGATTTCCTTGCACCTTTTTTTCTGATCCGGTATTGCTCAGAATAGTCTACCACTTCTCCCCGTGCTTTACGTCCGTCTGGAGAAGGGGTGAAAAATTTGGTAAGGCCATCAATCAGCCCTTTGGTTTTCTTATTGAACTTCAATGTTGCAGTGTCACAGTCAGCACCAGAGTCCAAGGAGCTGGACCTGTCCCGATACCCCTCCTCTGATGACGAGGAAGAAAGGCGTCTGGAAGAAATCTTTCTTTTCCGACCCCGGTCTGATGCACCTCTGACTTTTTTGAAGGGACCTTTTGACCTAAAGAAAGAAAGCAGACTGTAACAAACAAGACTAAATGCATGACACATTTACAAAAATTAAGATAATCCAGCTTTCGTGACATGCCATGGTGATGGTAAACATTCACACTTGAAATGCTTTTCAGCAGTAAACAAGTTGAGTCTTACCATAACGTTCCATCTGTGTTGTCGATCTTCACTAATCCTTAACTTGGGCTCAGTTCCAAGCCTCGGAACAGACACTGCCATTTATTTTCAGCTCGTGCCTCCCAAACTCTCGAGTCAAGCTTTTACCCATAACGCTCCTCTCAAAATTACCTCAGATCTCGTTTGCTGCTTCATGCATCATATACGTTCAACTGCTCTCGAGCCTTGGCTTAAGATTTATTACGTTTTTCCTTAATTTTTCTCTTGATAAGGTCCTTTTCTCTCCTAGTATATTTTTCCTTTACCCGCTCCTCCAGTTACTTGATTTTTACATGTGTGTGAGTGTCTTTCTTTCCACTTTCCTCTCTACCGTTGGTAGTTCTTTCATGGTACCATTGTTGGTGGTACTCTCTCACCTTTTCTAAGGTATTCCTTAGAGTTTGGGAGGAGCAAGTGGAAATAAACATCTGAGTTGGTTCCAAGACTCGGAACCGAGCCCACAGTCAAGGATTACGTGAAGACCGACATCATCAGATCTATGGTTTGAAGTAACCGAAAATCTGGCATAGGCAGCACAGTGGCGCACATCTTTATTAAAACACATTTTGAACAGTAATGAGTGGACATAAATCAATACAAAAAAACACAGTAGTAACAGTTAACCATTTTTCTGTCACACAGTATATATGTATCCTTTTTAACGTCTTTTATATAAAGATACCACCTACAGTTTTTTTTTTTTTTTTAAATCTTACAATAGACCAATGATGGCAAACCTATGACATGCATGTCAAACGAGACACGCGCCAGAATATTTTGGGTGACATACCAGCGATCACCAGCACCTGAGTTACCAAAGACACTGCTTTTGCATTCGTTGCTCATGTGAAGGGCAATGAATTACTTTGCGCCAGGAGCTTTTCACATGCCAAACCCAAAAGGTTCGCCATCACTGCAATATACAATACTTCAATGACAGTTTTGTTGGATTTTGACTTTCAATGTTAGTGTAAACTCTTTACTCAGTTTGTACAAGTTTTGGTGATCTTAATATGACTTGCATATGCAAATCCATTGCACTGTGCATAAATTAAGCTTGACTTGACAGGTTGTCACTTGAAATGTGTTTGCACTGGGAAAAGCAGTTGCTTATGAATATTCGTAAGTCCACTATCTGACATTCATAAAGCAAACCATGGTCAGCTGAAATGTTGACTAAGTTTGACTTTTAAGTTACACTGCTTAAAGTGCAGAGCCTAAACCTAAAATTTCAGACATAAAATTCCCTTGGCAGTTGAGCTATAAATGGCAGATTGTATTAGTTCCATAACAAAAGCAGTACTGGAGAAAAAACTTGAAAATACTAATGTATAAATATCAGTGCTAATAAAAAGGTATTTTAATAGTCTTCTGTTGTACATAAAGCAGTGGATACAAGTAATTCCATAAGCTGGTTAAAGCAGACATGTAGTGTATTATGGAAGCATAAGCTAGTGTTAGGCAAGTGACAGGTATGGGAAAGAAGCTAGAAAGAAAACAGTGTTTGCAGTGTAAACATTTTACATTTTTCCTGCAGAATGCTATTTAGTAACGTCTTTTTTTTTTTTTTTTTAGCCTAAACGCTTGTGTGCGCCCTCTATTACGGGTAACTGCTTTCCACCTGTATAGCAACAATGAATAATGAATATTCGTTAAACCATTAAACATTCATGATATACCAAAGCAGCATGCGTAAATTACAGTGGAACATTATTTTCTATTACATGTCCAGGGGACAGTGCTATGCACCTACAGCCCATTTTCTAGTAATTTTTCTTTTTTAGCAGCTAACACCATAAAAAATACTCTTATCTATGCAAACACTTGCACGTAAAAATAAATTCAAAAGTGCTTACTCCCCTAATCTGTGAGGAGTTTAAGCTGCCTAGCCTTACATTCCCATAGCAGTTTTTACTCATTATTTTGCACAAGCCAGAGGTTGATGGATCAGGTATATGTTAAGACACTTGCTTGCTGTCCAGTTCATAAGAAACATGTGTGTTAAAGCATGGCAGAATTTGTGTTTCCCCATCCATTTGACCACGACTGTTGCATAGAAGAGGGATTTCTCTGCAATACCTTATTCCGCTACAATGTTCTATTTATGCAAAGAGAGAACTGAGATACCTTGAGTTTGTGTTCACACTACCACTGGACTTGAATGTGTAATAGGTCGGACAGGATTGGGTCTTGTGTTGAGTTTGCTTCATCTGTGGCAAGTGTCTAGACAGGAACATACCCACTGTGGCATTATATTCAACAATCAGACTGATGAGAGCAGAATTGGGTGGAATGAATACATCTCTTGACATGGAACTCATACCTTTAGATACAAGTTGTACAATGAAAAAGGACTTTCTTACACTAATGGATACATGGTGATCTAAGGACAGTTTACAGTCAACACATTCCCAGAAGGTTTAGACTACACATTTCTGGGCATTTAGTTTTAGCCGTTTTTTGACATCGGCTACCTGTTTGGGAAAGGCCCTCTTTCCAAGATTTTGGTGTCCTCCGGAGATTTTTATAATGGCACAAAGTTTGAAGTCATCATCCATAAGCCCATTACATTTGCTCTGAGCACTGAGAAGTAAATGCCAGAGGTGTCGTCCATGGTCTGAACCCTGGGATATCCCAGTAGTGACAGGTCTTGTGGAGGAAGTAGAGTTACCCGTCTAATTTTCCTGGGTTCTACTTAAAAGCCAATTTGCTGTTTTCTGGGTACGACTTTTAATTCAACCTGTTGTCCAGCAAATTAGAGAGAGATTTACATTTGGCTGGGAGAGTTCATCTACAATACTAGTGTGACAGTGTTGAATGTCTTTGGCAAGGTTTAGTTATGCGATATGTACAGTCTTGCCCTTATTCACTGCTTCAGTAATCTTGATGAACTCCAGGTTACGCAAGTAGGATCTGCCTTTTATAAATATGAAATGGTTTGAGTCAAGACAGTTTGTATGTTATGCATGTCCGTATCAGTTCCATAATGATCCTTTCTATAACCTAACGGATGAATCTGGTCAGGCTTATGGGTCTACTGATGCCTCAACTTTTGCTCAAGGGAATGACTACTACTGTCCTCCAGTCATCTAGCATAAAGCCTGTTTGTAGGCTTAGACTGAATAACCTCTGCGGAGGTCTGAAGTCATGTTTCAGACTGACCAGTAAGTCAGTCCAGTACGTTATCCAGAATATATAAAGTACAGTTGTGTGCACTTACCATATATGTAGATGGGAGTGTATTCACTGCTATAGTCATCACATTTGGGTTATCCCTGCCAGGGTAGTCCTCGGCCCAAGTACCACAGACGTAGTATTTCTGTGTTGGTTCCTGTCACTTCAGGACTGACATCAGGTCGTCAGTAGTACAAAGTAAGGCAGCTGATGCCATTACATCAATTTATCATGCCCTAACTTGTCAGGAGCCCCCAAGTAGGAGACAGGTTCTGGTGGAAGAACCCTACCAGTAGAAAGTAAATACCAATATGTCCCTTGCAAGGAAAGAGCAAAAAGGGGGCTGGAGGGAGGGAAACCAGGACAACACTGAATACATTTATGGTAAGTGTACACAACTGTACTATGTTCTACTGTTGCAGTCATCACATTTGGGTTGATTCCCAAAGCTGAGAAAATGGCTGGAGGCAGGCAAGAAAACTAAGGGCTGGCTAGGATGCCCCTGCAAGACTGCAGTGGCAAACCCTGCCCTAGATTTGGAGAAGAGAGGCAGGTAGTAATGCTTGGTAAAAGTGTGAACAGATGTCCACGTGGCAGCCTCCAGGATGTCCCTGGTGGGGACTCTTCTGAGGAAAGCTGCAGCAGTGGAGGCTGCTCTGGTGGAGTGCGTCTTGACCCCCTTGGGGTAGGCTTTCCATGTTGTTTGTAGCAGAAATGGATGTAGTGTGCAATCCATTTGAAGATGGCTTTGCCTTCTGCTCCTGTAGCAGAGCTAACCAGCAGTTGATCAGACTTTCTGAAGGATTTAGTCCTGTCTAGATGGAATCCGAGCTGTCTGTGCACATCCAGAGTCAGAGTGTGCAGAATCCTTTCCCCCTTCTTCTGGGGATTAGGAAAAAGGTGGGCAAATGAATGGATTTGTTTGAGAGCCACACTGGACATCACCTTGGGCATGAAGGATGGGTTAGTTCTGAGGCATACACTGTCAGCATGGAAGATGATGAAGGGTTCCACAGGAATGAGCCCTTGCAGCTCAGAGACTCTTCTGGCTGAAGTAATGGCCAGAAGGAATGCTGGTCTTCCAGGAGAGAAATTTTAGCTCTGCAGAAAAAGCTGGTTCGAAAGGGGGAGCAGGGTGAGCTTTTCCAATACAAAGTTAAGGTCCCAAGCTGGGATTGGTGCCCTTCTTCGTGGCCTCAAGTTGGTAGCCCCTCTTAGGAAAGTACAGTTGTGTACACTTACCATAAATGTAGATGTTCAAGTGTATTCACTATTGCAGTTATCACATTTGTTAGGTAGCCCTCAGTCGACCTGAATACCAGAGTCTTGGGATTTCTGCATCGGATGCTGTCACTTCTTCCATGACGTCAGGATGTCATGGGTATAAAACATGCAGCTGACGCCATTACAACAGTTTTTCTTGCCCCAAATGTCAGAAGCCCCCTAAATAGGAAGCAATTACATGGTATGGAACACCCACAGCAAAAAGCAAATACCAATGATATAAGGTATGCCAAACAAAAAGAATAGGTAGAAGTAAAGAGAAGTCAGGGGGCTGGAGGGAGGGTATCCAGGACTGCAACAGTGAATACACTCGAACATCTACATTCATGGTAAGTGTACACAACTGTACTATGTTCTTCGTGTTTTACTGTTGCAGTCATCACATTTGGGGTGATTCCCAAAGCTGAAGATGGGTGGAGGCAGTCAATAAGCATTAGGGCTGGCAAGCAGGCCCTGTAAGACTGCTGCAACAAATCCAGCTCTGGATTTAGAAAAGATAGGTAAATGGTAATGCTTGGTGAAGGTGTGTACAGATCTCCAGGTTGCAGCTGCCAGGATGTCCCTGGCAGGGACTCCCCTGAGAAATGCTGTAGAGGTTGAAGTAGCCCTAGTTCATAGGTTCATACTAAGCTATCTGCCCTAGGGCATTTACAAGCCTAGCCAGAGTGTGTGTGGCTTTCGCCACCCCTTGGAAGGAGTTTACTGTGCCCTTTTTAAGGTTGTGTTTACTGTGCCTCTGTCTAGTAGTGACACAGAAGTGATCCCCGGGGTAAACCTATGATCTCCCATCCACTCAAGACTTTTCTTGAAGAGAGTCATTGAGGGGTTCTGCCCAACATGGACTGGGATTCTATTTCAGAGTGAAGGGAGCCTCTGGGTTATGAATCTGTCCCTCCAGCATGTCCTATTTATTTCTGTGCTGAGGTTCAAGTCACTTGATTGCGTAGCTCCAAGGGATTTGGATTTTCTGAGGTGGAGCATGTCCATTAATTCCAGGTTGGACATGGCTTTGTATGTCAGGCATAGATTGCCTCTGAGTAGGCGGTATGCAACTGAGTAGAGCTGGAGTTTCTTTAGCAGAGCAGCATATGGCATCTGTTTGAGTCCCTTGATCCTCTTAGTGAGGTACTTTGGGGGTCTTTATAGTTGCTGCAGGTGTCGGGTAAGGTACATCCCAAATGGGGCATTGTACTCAATTATGGGCCTGATGAGGGATGAGTAAAGGGGCACAATGACCCCCCTTGATCTAGATGTGAATCCTTTCATAAGGTGGGCTATATAGAAGGTCTTTCTAACCACTTTGGCAATGTGGTTGTCAAAGGAGAGGTTACTATCCCCTTGGGTCCCCAGGTTCCTAATTACTTCTTCTGTACTTAATGGATTACCTATGTGGTAATTTGTGGGCACTTTGTTTTTGCCAAAGGGTATAACTATACACTTTTTGGGGTTTGGTTTAAGGCCATGGCTCTGGCACCAGTTTTCCGTCTCTATGAGACCCTTTTGGATGATGCTTGTGTCTGCTGGAGTCTCAATTATGGCGCCCAGTTTGCAGTTATCTGCGAACTTGGTCAGCCACAGTCCTCCCGTTAGCCTATACCTCAGAAAAATATATTCCAAATGAGAGGTCCCAGGACTGAGCCCTGTGGGACGCCACTTGTAACTGGTTTAGAGTCTGACATGGCTCCAGCAATTCTGACCATGTGGGTTCTGTCCTTGAGCCAGTTTGCAACCCATGTTATGACGTAGGGGTTTATATTTAGGCTGGAGAGTTTGTCTACGATGCCAGAGTGGGGTATTGTGTCAAAGGCTTTTATGAGGTCTAGGTAGGCCGTGTGGACCACGTTACCCTCATCAATGGCCTTGGTGACTGTTTCAAAGAAATCTACCAGGTTCAGGAGGCAGGATCTGCCCTTGACAAAGCCGAATTGGGTAGGATCCAGTGTCTGTAGGTCCCCAATGTCTTTGTTTATGAGTTCCATAATGATCCTCTCCATAGCTTTGCAGACCAGGCTAGTCAGGCTTACAGGGCGGTAGTTTCCAGGGTCCGTAGAGGCACCTCCTTTGTGGAGTGGGACCACTGTTGCTGTACGCCATTATTTGGGTACATATCCTGTACTAAGGCTAAGACTGAATAGCAGCTTTATGTGAGGGTACAGCTCTTCTTTGAGTTCATGTAGCATGCAGCCTGGGACACCGTCTGGTCCCATTGATGCTGTGTTTTTTGCTTTGGAGAGAGCGTCTCTCACCTGGGCATCTGAGATGTCAGGGAGGCAACACTCTGCTGGGATAGATATTTGTCCTTTTGGGAAGGGGGGTTAGAACTGAACCTGTCTGCCAGGATGTTGGCAATGTCTGAGGGCTCAGTGTATTTTTTGTTATTATGGACCAACTCTGAGCACATCTAGGAGTTGCCACCCAGGTCTCTAACATGACCAAAGAAAGCCTTATGATTATCTTTTGTTGCTTGTGCAATTTTTCTCTCGAAAGTGGCCTTGGATGATTTTATGAGTGATCGTAGTTTTTTGCTAGTACTGATCAGAGATGCCTTCCCTTTTAGGGATTTTGCTCTATCATGTAGTAGCTTCCTCCTTCTGTTGTATAGCTTATTTATGGCTGGGGTCCACCAGACAGGACACCTGCCTTTGGGGGAATGGGTCTTGGTTTTATTTGGGATTACATGATCCATGCATTCCTGAAGGTGTCCATAGAATGCGTTTATAAAGGATTCAGCAGATACGGCCATGGTTTCCACTGGCCTGGGGGCCTTGAAGGATTCCACTTTGGTTTTAAGAAGTGTGAAGTTAGCTTTTGAGAAGTTCTTCACTGTGGTCTTTTGTGCTGGGGGTGGGGGCGGGATGTGGATTTCTAGTGAGATTAATTTATGGTCCGATCTTACCAATGAGGGGTATACTTCTGGTATGGAACATTGTGTCCCCATGTTGGTGATGCTCAGATCTAGTATGTTTTCCCCTCTTGTGGGAGTGACCACCAACTGTTCCATAGCATTTGAGTTTATGAATTCTAGGAACCTCTGAGCTAGGGTGTTGGGGCTTGAGTAATGCTCCTAGTCTATGTTTGGATAGTTGAAGTCCCCCAATATGATGGTGTTTGGAGAGACCTTCATATTCTCCAGTGTCTTCAAGAAGGCCGAGTGGGGTTCCTGAGTTTGAGAGGGTGGTCTGTAGCATGCTACAAACTGGAAGGCAGTTTTGCCCACTGTTAGTTGCACATGGATGGTCTCCGATGCTTCGTGCAATGCCACTAACCTGGAGGTTTGGGTGTCCTTGATGAATATGGATACTCCCCTCCACCCCCACCTTTTGTGGTTCGGTCTGAGTTTTGGGGCCGAAAAGTATGATATGAGGTATAACCTGGTAGTGCTGGGGTGCTCTCGGGAGCCTTGAACCAGGTTTCTGTCACTGCACAGACATCAATGTTCTCCATAATGAGGAGGGCTTCGAGAGCTTGCATCTTGAGGTTTAGACTTCTGGCATTGAGCAGCATTACCCTTAGTTTCTTTCTACTTGTGTTGTCTAAGGAGGTGGGTTTGTCTTTTGAGCCTTGCCTTAAAAAGGCACTATGGGGGTGGCAAGAGCCTTTGCCAATATCCGAAAGCCCAGGGGTGACAGGTGCAAGCCGTCCCTTGCGAAGCAACGTGGCTTGTTGAGCATGTCATCCCAGGCAGACAGATACTGGATCCCTTCTGAATGACACCAATACTTAAGCCAATTGTTGAAACTGATCATTTTGTCTTTATACGGAGGCATCATTATTGGTGAGGCTAAGATGCTGCTCAAGGTCAGGGTCATACTGGCCTGGGCTACATGATCGGAGAGCTCCTCTGTCTCTTTTCATGTAGCCCAGGGAGGTACGTCTCAAGTCATTCACACCAGCATGGACAATGACTGAGTCATATTTGTACTTGCTTTGGAGTGACCTGAGTGCTTGTGTTATGTGGCGGATTCTAGCTCCCGACAGGCAGCTCACTGTGACCTTTTCTTTGTTCAGCCTGGTGAGCGGGACGTCAGTGTGTCTGACTATAAAGTCACCTATTACAACTGTATCAGGTATGTTGTTAAGCCTTAAGGCCTGTGGCTGTTTGGCACACTGACTTTGTGAGCTATGTGTTGCCTGTGTTTTGTTATGGGGTAGCAGTCGCTTGGGTGTCTGCTTTGGAGGTCTCTGCTGTTTTGGCAGATTTTTATTTAGAGCCTCCAAGTATGTTTTTGTGTGTTTATGTGTTTGGTCTGCAGTTGTGGTAGGACTATGTGAGACTGGATTTGTGGTGTGTGTGGTTACCTTCCCCTCCTGACTGGTTACGCCAGTACTGAGTCGAGAGAGCTCAGCCTCCAGTTTGGCTATATGGTTGCATCTCTCACATATATTTGTACTTGTTGGGAGGAGGAGCAGGTTGTCTGTGTACATAAGGCAGTTGTAACATTGCCTCAAGATTCCCAGATTCACCAGCTGGACAGGAGAGGAAACCAGTAACTGACACTTGGACATGCTAGAATAGTATAGGGAACTCCTTTGCAACTGAATCAGAAAGGACCAATAGGGAATAAAGTACTCAAGGGGAGTATATGAGGATGCAGTGCTTATTTAGATTATAAGTGCTTAACTTATAGAAATTGCTTATATGAGCAAGTGCATGGTTTTAGATTTAGAGTACAGTGTTTAATTTGAGAGTTAGAGCAGTTCCAAGGGAAAAAGTGAAGAGCAGACTTTGTGGAGCTGGGAATAGTTTAAACCCGATTAACCAGCGCTGCCCGATGCGCAAAGCAGCGCTAAGCGATTTTTATACCAAGGAGAACAAAAGGATATAAATTAGCCCAATATGGCCAATGAGCTACAAGTTGCTGGGCTGGGACCACTCGTAGAGGGACAGATAGGCTGCTCAGAGTTCCCTCTCTCACAGTGAACAAGGAAGCCACCTAACTATTCAAGTATGATATGGGCAACACAGGAACCATAACCACAGTCCTGGATTCAGCAAAGCCTGAAAACTGGACTAGACTAGTACAGAAAGGCGGGAAAGCAGGGAGATTATTTTTTTGTATTTTTTCTTTTTTCACAGATAACAGAAATGCATCAGCTTAAATAACTCTAAATACATAGAGGCGGCTAGCACACCTGAGTGTGTAGCCTACAACTATGTTACAGATATACAAGCAAAAATGACAAACAGTAACTTTTTAAAGTGCAACAATGAATTTTAAGTACAGTAAGCGATGCAGATATCAGTAGGGTTCCACAGAAGCACTGAATAACCGCGTTTTCGGCGGAATTAGCGTTTCAGGGATACAACAAGAAAGAATCAATACTTAAACACTTCCAAAGTCTCTCTCTGTCTCTTAGCCGCTTGTAGGACTCTGCAGGGCACCACAAGGAGCTTTGCTGAGCTGTATACAAGCGCAAAAACCGCACTAAGCGATTTTTATAGCAGGGAGAACAAAAGGATAGAAATTAGCCCAATATGGCCAATGAGCTACAAGTTGCTGGGCTGGGACCACTCGTACAGGGACAGATAGGCTGCTCAGAGTTCCCACTCTCACAGTGAACAAGGAAGCCACCTAACGATTCAAGTATGATATGGGCAACACAGGAACCATAACCACAGTCCTGGATTCAGCAAAGCCTGAAAACTGGACTAGACTAGTACAGAAAGGCGGGAAAGCAGGGAGATTATTTTTTTGTATTTTTTCTTTTTTCACAGATAACAGAAATGCAGCAACTTAAATAACTAAATACACAGAGGAGGCTAGCGCACTTGAGTGTGTAGCCTACAACTATGTTACAGATATACAAGCAAAAATGACAAAAAGTAACTTTTTAAAGTGCAACAATGAATTTTAAGTACAGTAAGCGATGCAGGTATCAGAAGGGTTTCACAGAAACACTGAATAACCGCGTTTTTGGCTGAATTAGCGTTTCAGGGATACAAGAAAGAATCAATACTTAAACACTTCCAAAGTCTCTCTGTCTCTCGACAGCTTGTAGGACTCTGCAGGGCACCACGAGGAGCTTTGCTGAGCTGTACAGTGAAATGTGTTCTGATCCCCTGTGGGGAAGGTTTCCCATGATGTTTGCAGAAGAAAAGTACAGTTTTGTACCTACCATAAATGTAGATGTTCGAGTGCTAATACAGCTGCAGTCATAACAGATGGGTTCTCCTGCTGTCAGGCAGGTCCTCAGTCGGCCGAATTCCAAAGTCTAGGTCCGGCATCGGTTGTCGTCGCATCTTCCCTGACGCCAGTACGACAAGGGTATAAAGGAAAGTACAGTTTTGTACCTACCATAAATGTAGATGTCCGATAGGTATGCATCTGCAGTCATAACATATGGGTTGTCCTGCCTCAGGCAGCCCTTCGGTCGGCCGGATTCCAAAGTCTGGGTCTGGCCTCGGCTGATGTCACACTTTCCCCGACGTCAGAGCTTCTGGGGTATAAAGGCATCAGCCGATGCCATTTTCCTCAGTGTTTCTTGCCCCAGATGCCAGGTGCCCTCTAGGAAGGCTAAATTTGGATAAATGTTGAAAATTCCAAACAGTAGCAAACAAAATATATATACATATATACATACAAACAAATACACCATAATAGATTCCCCCAGCTAGCTGAAAGAGGGGTAAGCACCCTAGGAATACCACAGAGGGAAGGAGGGGTAATCCTGACTGCAGATGCATACCTATCGGACATCTACATTTATGGTAGGTACAAAACTGTACTATGTCCTTCAAGGATGCATCTGCAGTCATAACATATGGGTAGAATACCATAGCCAAACTGGGGAGGAGGTACTAAGATAATGATGGTGTAGTTAAGATCCCCTGTAAAACTGCAGTTGCAAAACCTGCTCGGGATCTGGAGTATAAAGGTAGATTGTAATGCTTGGCAAATGTATGCATGGAGCTCCAAGTAGCAGCTTCTAAAATGTCCTTGGTAGCCACCCCTCGTAGGAAAGCTGTAGTGGTGGCTGTGGCTCTTGTGGAGTGAGGCCTGATATTTTCAGGAGTTGTCTTTCCATGAAAAGAGTAGCAGAATCGAATGCAATTTCCTATCCATTTTGAAATTGCCTGTTTGGAAATTGATTTTCCTTGCACTCCAGTTGCATATGCTACAAATAGTTGGTCAGTTTTTCTGCTAGCTTTAGTTCTGTCCAGATAGTAGCGTAGTTGTCTGTGTACATCCAAGGTGTGCAATAGTTTTTCTCCCCTGTTCTGTGGGTTAGGGAAGAACGTAGGCAAATGAATAGCTTGGTTCAAGGATACCCTTGATACCACCTTTGGCATGAAAGTAGGACTGGTTCTCAGAGACACTCTATCCTGGTGAAAAATAAGGAAAGGCTGCACTGCCATTAGTGCCTGTAACTCTGATACTCTTCTTGCTGAAGTGATTGCTAGAAGGAAAGCAGTTTTCCAAGATAAGAACTGTAAGTCTGCTGATGCTGCTGGTTCAAAAGGGGGTAGTGTTAATTTTTCCAGCACAAAATTGAGATCCCATGTAGGCAGAGGGGGTTTTTCCTTGGAGGTTTTACATTTTTGATCCCTCTTAAAAATTGTCTGAGAGAGTGAGTGAGAGAAGATAGGAGGATCCATGTTGTACTCTGCTGAAATTGCTGAAGCATGAATCTTAATGGAAGAATAGGACAGGCCATTGTGGAACAGTTCTGCTAAGTATTCTAGGATGTGTGCTAGGTTTGCCAGTGTGACATTTGCACCCTTTGATGCACTCCAAATGAGGAATCTCTTCCATTTGGCTGAGTATGTTTTTCTTGTGGAGGGTCTGCAAGCCTCCAGGATAATGTCCTTGACCCTCTGAGATAAAACAGTTTGGTTTTGTTTTAAGCAATTTTCCAGGCAGTTAGCTGCAGTGTTTTCAAGTTTGGATGCAGGGTCTTGTAGTTGTTCTGCGTTAGAAGTAAAGGCCATAGGGGTAGAGGCCATGAGTTCGTCCGAGACATGCTTCTCAGTAGCGGATACCAATGCTGCCTTGGCCAGTCTGGAGCTATCAGAATCACCTTTGGCTGTTCCTCCCTGATCTTCAGTAGAACTGTGTACATCAATGGGAGAGGTGGAAAAGCATACACTGTTAGGGCCTTCCAGCTGAAAGAGAGGGAGTCCACCCTCCAGGCTTGTGGGTGGTATACTCTTGAGCAGAATTTCTTCAGTTGGTGGTTGAATGGGGAGGTGAACAGGTCTATCACTGGCATTCCCAATTTGTTTGTTATGATTTTGAAGATGTCTGGATGCAGCATCCATTCGTGAGCATCCGTGGTAGTTCTGCTTAAGCTGTCTGCTAGTGAATTTTCTTTTCCTGGTACGAATTTGGCCTGCAGTTGGATGTTGAGATTCAGGCCTAGGTTCCACAGATCCATTGCCATCCGGCATAGAGGGTAGGAATGCGTGCCTCCCTGTTTGTTTATGCACCACATGACTGTGGTATTGTCTGTCCTGATCAGCAGATGTCCTTGCTGGAGGAATGATTTGAAGGCTTCGATTGCATGCTTCACTGCCAGCATCTCCTTTAGGTTTATGTGCAAATTCAGCTGGTCTTGAGACCATAGGCCTTGGATACACTTGTCTTCCATGTGTGCTCCCCATCCTAGGTCTGAGGCGTCCGTGGTGATGGTCTGCCTTGGTTGCGGTTTGTTGAAAGGCAACCCTCTGTTGGTCTGGCAGGCCTGAGCCCACCAGAGGAATTCCTTTTTCAGGCATGGAATGATTGTTATCATGGTTTGTAGACTGTGCCTGTGTTGAGACCATACATTCCTTAGGTACCATTGTAATTTCCTCATATGTAGCCTGGCATGCGGGATCAAGATTATGCAGGATGCCATGTAACCCAGGGCTTGCAGGACTTTCCTTTCAGTAAGCTGAGTTTGTCTTGTCAAAGCCATGAAGTAAACTGGGAGTTGCTTTTGTTTTTCTTCTGTGAGAAAAGCCATTTGAGTTATTGTGTCCAGATCCGCACCCAAAAATGTTATCCTTTGGGATGGCACTAGTCTTGACTTCTGGATGTTGACTGTGTATCCCAAGGCCTGTAACAGGTGTATGGCATAGGCCAAATCCATTATTAGTTTTGTCTTGTTGTCCGCTTGTATTAGGCAGTCGTCCAGGTATGGGTAGATTTGAATTCCCTGAAGCCTGCAATGTGCAATTACTGATGCCAGGCATTTCGTGAATACTCTGGGCAGTAGATAAGCCAAAGGGCAATGCTGAGAATTGATAATGCTCTGATCCTGCAAGAAATCTGAGGTGTCTTCTGCAATCTGGTCGTATAGGGACGTGCAGGTATGCCTCCTTGAGATCTACAGTCACCAGCCAAGACTCCTTGCCCAACATGGGAAGAAGTTGCTGTAGGGTCAGCATCTTGAATTTTGGTACAATGAGATATGTGTTCAGTGCGGACAAGTCGAGAATAGGCCTCCATTGGGTTTCTTTTCTTGGTACAAGGAATAGTCTGGAGTAAAATCCTTGGCCTTGTTCCATAGATGGTACCCTTTCTATTGCTTTCAGCTGAAGTAAATTGTTGATTTGTCTTAGAGCCTCCGGCTTCTGGTTTGGTGGAAGGTTTGGCATTCCGCTCTTTTTTGGTAAAGTGTGGAAGTGAAACCTGTATCCTTTGTCTATTGTTTGCAATGTCCATTTGTCTTTTGTAATGCAATGCCAGTTTTTCGAGAATAAAGCCAACTTTCCGCCCAAGGGTGCTTCCAGTTGTTCCCTGGTAGGCGGAATCAGAGCCAAGTCATTGTGTCTGTCCTGTGGAAGTGGTTGTAGTGGCAGCTGTGGCAGTATTCCTCTGGTTGGCAGGTTGCCACTGACGACCCCTGTAGGCACCCTTTGATTGACCTCTGCCTCTTGGGCTATTCCTGCCCCTCTGTGCTCTGGAGGTGTCTGGAAAGGACCAATTCTTTGAAGGCCAGTTTCTGCTGAACCTCGGAGGTTGGACCTGCAGAAAATCCTTTACTGTTTGCACAGATTTTGCTTTTTCTTCCACTTTCTTTAGAATCTCCTGTGCAGGGGAGCCAAATAAACTTTGTTTCTCCATTGGAGCATCTAGGAGTTTAGCCTTGACATGGTCTGGCAAGGATTGCTCTTTTAGCCAGGCATGCCTTCGAATTACTGCTCCAGTCATAGCTGATCTAAATGAAGCCTCCAGTGCATCAAAGCCAGCATCATAGCCACATTTTAAGAAATGATTACTGACCTGCTGAGAGTTGTGTACCAAATCCTGAAGGGACTTGCGGTCTAAAGGTTCAGGAGAAGAAAGCTTTTTATTCAGCTGATCTAACAAATATTCCTGGTACTGTATCATATGGAATTGACAGTTTAATGCCCGGGCAGAAAGAGTAGCAGATGTATAAACCTTTTTTCCCCATCTCTCTAATGCTCTTGACTCTCTTTCAGAGGGTAGGGGGTTTTTGGCAGTGGCAGCTGCAACACCTTTTGGGCCCTGAGAAATAGTTTCTGGGTCTGCAGCATGGGCTTTATACAAGTGGAAGTGAGAAACCGGGACCCTGTAATATCTGTCAGGTTTGGCAGGGGCCGGGGGAAGAGAATCAGGGGCAGAACTGACATCATTATATGCATCATCAACTACAGTTAGCACAGGAGGTATGGCTAAAGGCCTATGCTGTGGCAAGTGTAAAAAGGTCCTTAGTCTTTTTCTAGAATCAGAGAAATCCTGACCCTGCCATTGAAAGTGTTCCCTCATTGAGTGCAAAGTCTCCCCAAAGGAAAATTCTTCTGGAGGGGAGGCAGAAGGAATAGAGCCTTCTGCATCTGAATCCTCATAAGGTGAGTATGGCCTTTCCTGATGGTCTGATAAATCAGATCCATCCGAGGAGTAATCAGAGGAGAGAGGTTCAGGGGGTTCAGTCCTAGGCCTTTTGTCAGGAGGAGGTTGAGAGGCCCTGTCTGGGTGAGGTTGGGAACCCCTAATCAGAGATATAAGGTCCTCAGCAAGGCTGAGAATCTGAGAACTTGAGGAAGGTCTCTGAGAGGAAGATTTTGCAGGTAAAGCTTTTGAAATTTTAACTGCTTTAGCCCTGGAGAAGGCCTTAATCGACATAGAAGCAGGGGGCCTAGCTGCCCCACCGTGCAGGTGTGGAAATGTCCAATGGAATGGTGTCGGACAATTCTTGTGTGCTTGTTTCTTCGGTAGGGATTTCTGTAGCCGACTCAGCCGGGGCCTCTCTGGCCTCGGTTGTCGGAGGAATGATTTCGGCAGAAGTAAGAACCGAGGACTCTGTTTCAGCCGAAACCGAGACACTCGCGGTAGGCCTAACCGTGGTTTCAGCCGAAACCGTGGGCCACGAGTGTCGGTCCTTTTCCTTGTGTTTTTTGGCTAAATGTGTAGTCGGAGTCTCCGACGGCATTTTATATGCAAAAGCGGATCCAAAAAACTCTTCTGCAAACTCCGACCGATGTCTAAGAGTCCGTCGGTTGAAGGAGGCACAGGCTAAACAAGCTGATACGTCGTGGTCTGGGCCTAAGCAAGGAAGGCAGTAAGAATGGAAATCCTTATGAGGTATTTGTTTCCCACAAGTTAAACAATTATTTACTTTGACATCGGCTGAGGCAAGAAAGAGTCCCCAACGGGGTACTTAGCTTTTTTAGAAGTCTTCGGTAGCTGAAATCTCTGGATCTGACCGACCGGCACTTGCGAACAGCTTCTTCTTCGGGCACCTTGTGGCAAGAAAGACGGAGGAAAATGGCGTCGGCTGATGCCTTTATACCCCAGAAGCTCTGACGTCGGGGAAAGTGCGACATCAGCCGAGGCCAGACCCAGACTTTGGAATCCGGCCGACTGAAGGGCTGCCTGAGGCAGGACAACCCATATGTTATGACTGCAGATGCATCCTTGAAGGACATCCAGCCAACGCCATTTTCTTCAGTTTTTCTTGCCCCAGATGTCAGGTGCCCCCAGAAGGAAGGCAATACATAAATTTGTGTAATAAATCAATGCAATATAATCAAAATACAGTAGTTGCAAGCAAATACACCATAAATGAATACCCCAATCAGGTTGTATGAGGAGGTGTTAGCCAATAGGCCTGTTCCAAGAGGGGAAGGAGGGAGGGAAACCTGGACTGCAGCTGTATTAGCACTCTAACATCTACATTTATGGTAGGTACAAAACTGTACTATGTTCATCGTGCATACAGCTGCAGTCATAACAGATGGGTAGAATCCCAAAGCTAAGAAAGGGGTGGTAGGCACTAGGTGGAACTAGGAGCCAGGATGCCCTGCAAGACTGCAGTGGCAAAGCCTGCTCTAGTTTTGGAGTATAATGGTAGGTGGTAGTGCTTGGAGAAGGTATGCACAGAACTCCAAGTGACAGCTTCCAAAATATCTTTGGTAGGAACTCCTCTGAGGAAAGCTGCAGAGGTAGCTGTGGCCCTTGTGGAGTGAGATCTGATGCCTGTAGGTACAGTTTTGCCATGAAAAGAATAGCAAAAACATATGCAGTGGGCTATCCATTTTGAGATTGTCTGTTTGGAAATAGGCTTTCCTTGAGCTCCTATAGCATAAGACACAAAGAGCTGTTCTGATTTTCTGAAAGGCTTTGTTCTGTCCAAATAATAACGCAGTTGTCTGTGGATGTCCAAGGAATGTAGTAATCTCTCCCTTTTGTTTTGAGGATTAGGATAAAAGGTAGGTAAGTGTATGGCCTGATTCAAAGCTACCCTGGATACCACTTTAGGCATAAAGGACGGGTTGGTTCGTAAGGAAACTCTGTCCTGATGGAAGATGATAAAAGGCTGCACAGCCATGAGAGCTTGTAGTTCTGAAACTCTACGAGCTGAGGTAATAGCCAGAAGGAAAGCTGTTTTCCAGGACAAATATTGCAGATCTGATGAGGCAGCTGGCTCAAAGGAAGGCAAGGTCAGTTTTTCCAGAATGAAGTTGAGATCCCAAGCAGGTATTGATTGCTTCCTTGGGGGTCTTAGATTCTTAGCCCATCTGAGGAACTGTCTTAAGAGAGAGTGAGAGAATAAGGGTGTATCAGTGTTGTATTCTGCAGAAATGGCTGGATTTTGATGGAGGAGAATGAAAGTCCACTGCTTAGCAGCTCAGCTAGATACTGTAGTATTTGATGTAAATTCAGTTTTCTAGGATCCTGGCCCTTTTTCTCATTCCAAACAAAACAGTTTCCATTTTGCGGAGTAAGCTTTTCTAGTTGATGGCCTTCTGGCCTCCAAAATGACATCCTGCACCTCCTTAGAAAGTAGGGTCTGTTGTGATGCTAAGGAATCTTCCATGCGGCTAGATTGAGTGTTTTTAGCTGGCTGTGAAGAGTATTGAAGCTGTGCTGAGTCAGGAGAAGAGGCATTAGAGGCAGGGTCCATGGTGGGGAATGCGTCAGGCTCCTCAGGTGTGGGTACCAGTGTTGTCTTGGCCAGTGTGGAGCAATGAGAATCATCTTTGGTCTGTCTGCTCTGGTTTTCAGTAGTACTTTGGGCAGCAGAGGAAGAGGTGGGAAGGCATAAACTGCCATTGATGTCCAACTGAAAGAGAGAGCGTCCACTCTCCATGCGTTTGGATGGAAAATCCTTGAGCAGAATTTTGTCAATTTGTGATTTTTGTGGGAGGCAAAGAGATCTATATCTGGCCCTCCCCATGCTTGGATTACTTCTGTAAAAACTTTTGGATGTAACTTCCATTCGTGTGGATCTGTCATATTTCTGCTTAGGTTTTCTGTCAGCGTGTTTTCCTTGCCTGGCAGGTACTGTGCTTGTAGCTCGATTTGTAAGTCCAAGGCCCTGTTCCAAAGTGACATGGCCAGTCTGCATAGGGGGTAGGAATGCGTTCCTCCCTGCTTGTTTATGTACCACATAACTGTGGTGTTGTCCGTTCTTATCAATAGTTGACCTGGTTTCAGAAGGTCTTTGAAAGCTATAATAGCATTTATTACTGCTAGCATTTCCTTTTGACTGATGTGAAGGTGCTTTTCTTTTTGGTAACATTTGCCCTGAATGCACCGATCTGTCATGTGCGCCCCCCAGGCGTAGTCCGAGGCGTCTGTTGTGATGACTTGATTTGCTTGAGGCTTGCTGAATGGAAGACCTGTGTTTGTTTGGCATGCTTGAGCCCACCACAGAAATTCCTTTTGTAGACATGGAATTAGTGGTATTATTGTTTCCAAACTGTGGCTGTGTTGAGACCATAGGTTTTTCAGGTACCACTGAAGTTTCCTCATATGCAGCTTTGCACATGGGATTAGTAAGATGCAAGATGCCATGAATCCCAAAGACTGCAGGGTTTTCCTTGCAGTCAGCCTGGTGCAATTTGCTAGTGCTCTTAAGTATTGAGTTAGTTGCCCCTGCTTCTCTGGCGTGAGGTAGGCCATCTGGGTGTTTGTGTCCAAGTTGGCACCCAGGAAAATTATCTTCCGAGAGGGTATTAGCCTTGATTTCTTTTTGTTGACTGTGTATCCCAGAGAGTTCAACAACATTATTACATAAGCCAGATGTTTCAGAAGAATGTGCCTGCTGTCCGCTTGGATCAGGCAGTCGTCCAAATAAGGGTATATTTGTATCCCTTTAAGTCTGCAGTAGGCAATTACTGATGCCAGGCATTTTGTGAATACTCTGGGCGCAGTAGATAAGCCAAAGGGCAATGCAGAGAATTGATAATGGGTTGAACCTGCAAGAAATCTGAGGTATCTTCTGCAACTTTGTCTGATTGGGACATGCAGGTATGCCTCCTTGAGGTCAAATGTTACCAGCCAAGACTCCTTGCCCAGCATGGGAAGAAGCTGCTGTGGAGTGAGCATCTTGAATTTTGGTATGAGTAGAAATGTGTTTAGGATGGATAGGTCCAAAATAGGTCTCCAATCTTTTCCCTTTCTTGGTACCAGGAATAGTCTGGAATAAAAACCTTGACCTTGTTCGTGCGTAAGTACCTCTTGAATCGCTTTCATGTCTATGAGATCTGTAATTTGCTTTTGTGCCTCTGCCCTTTGATTGTGTGGCAGGTTTGGCATGCCTCTCATTTTTGGAAGGGTGTGAAAATGGAATCTGTAGCCTCTGTTTTTAATGTCCAGGATCCATTTGTCTTTTGTGACAATATGCCAATTTTTTGAAAATGCCAGTTTTCCTCCTAAGGGGGCTGCCATTTGAGTCTTGCTTGGCATGCAAAGGGGAAAGTCATTGGGTTTGCTTTCTGAATGATTGTGAGTTATCCTCACCACCTCTTTGTGTAGGAGCTTGCCATTGCCTGCCTCTAAACGATCCTTGAGATTGTCCTCTGCCCCTCGGGCGCCTGTATCTACCTCTTTGGGGTCTGTCCGTGGCTGGAAAGGACCAATTTTTGGAAGGCCAATTTCTACTGAAACGTGGGGGTTGTACCTGTAGAAAATCTTTCACAGTTTGCATTGATTTAGCCTTTTCCTCCATTTTCCTTAATACCTCCTCAGCATTAGCACCAAATAATACATCCTTTTGTAGAGGGGCATCTAGTAATTTAGCTTTGACATGATCAGGCAAGGTTTGTTCCTTGAGCCAGGCATGTCTACGTATGACTGATCCTGTAACAGCAGCTCTACATGAGGCCTCTAGAGCATCAAAACCACATTGTAAGGTATGCTTACCCACTTGTTCTGCACTATGCATCAAATCCTGCAACTCCTTCAAGTCTGGTTGTTCAGGTTGTGACATTTTACTTTTCAATTGTGATAACAAAAACTGTTGGTATTTTAGCATATGGAACTGACAGTTTAAGGCCCTCATGGTTAAGGTAGCCGAGGTATATACCTTCTTTCCCCACCTTTCTAAGGATCTGGAATCCCTCTCGGAAGGTAATGGATTTTTAGCAGTGGAGGCCTTAATTCCCTTGGGGCCCTGTGAGATGGTTTCTGGGTCAGCAGCATGGCTTTTGTATAGAAATTGGTGTGAGTCAGGAACCCTGTAGTACCAGTCAGGCATGACTGGGGCTGGAGGCAGAGAATCCGGGTTAAGGCAGGCCTCCGAGTAAACATCATCTAGGATGTCCAAAGACAGCAGGTACAGCCAGAGGCCTGTGCTGAGGTAGCAAGAGAATTTCCCTAAGCCTTTTCTTGGAATCTGAATAATCTTGGCCTTCCCAGTGGAAGTGTTCCCTTAAGGTATGCAAAGTTTCCCCAAATGAGTAATCCTCTGGGGGGGATACAGAATGAATAGACTCCTCTGCATCAGAGTCTTCAAAAGGGGAGTAAGAATGCTCCTGATCATGAGAATGCTCTGAAATAATGGAGCCCTGATCAGAGGAGGGGGATTCTTCCTCCACTCTGGGCCTTTTGTCCAGTGGGGGCTGAGAACCCCTGATAAGTGTAATTAAATCCTCAGCTATTTTAAGCATCTGTTTTTTAGGCAAGGGGCCTGGGGATGGGCCCTGTGTAGCTTGTCTCTTAGAGTGCATGGCTGCTTTAGACTTAGTGAAAGCCTTGATGGAAAAAGAAAAGGAAGGTCTTTAGACACCTTGAGTGGAGGTAGACCTGTCCACATTGTGAGGTTCAACGCCAAGAGTGGCTTCGGTATCTGTAGTCGGGGTGTGGGCCGAGGAGCCTGCGACCTCGGGCACAGGAGACACCGCCAATTAAGTGTCGTCAGTAGTCAGGGGCTGCGTAGGCACCTCGCTGAGAACCGGACCACATGTAGTCGGCTTTGGCATGGTGTCGGTAGAGGCCGCGGACCTCGTGTGTTTGTCCTTATCTTTGCGTTTTTTTAGACAAAACTGGAGTCGGAGTATCCGACATAATATAGTTAAATGTTTTTCCAAAATAATGCTGGGCGAACTCCGCCCGACGCTTAATAGTGCGTTTGTTGAATGTAGCACAAAAGCGACAGGCCGAGATGTCGTGGTCTCGGCCTAAACAAGGTATACAGAGAGAATGGAAATCCTTATGCGGTACTTGCTTCCCACATGAAATACAATTGTTAACTTTGTCTGACAACGGTCTGAGGCAAGAAAAGTTTCCCCAATGGGGTACTTAGCTTTCAAGAAGACTTCGGTTTCAAAATTTTCGTAATTTCAGGAGCTGGCCGACCAGCACTTGTGAACTCCTTCTGCTTCGGGAACCGCGCGGCAAGAAAGACTGAAGAAAATGGCATTGGCTGGTTCCTTTATACCCCTGTCGCACTGACATCAGGGAAGATGCGACGACAACCGACACCGGACCTAGACTTTGGAATTCGGCCGACCGAGGACCCGCCTGACGGCAGGAAAGCCCATCTGTTATGACTGCAGCTGTATGCACGATGAACATCGGGTGCAGTGTGCTATCCATGTAGAAAGGGTTTGCCCTCTGCCCCTGTAGCCAAATTGACTAGCAGCTGGTCAGATTTTCAGAAAGATTTAGTCCTGTCCAGATAGAACCTAAGCTGCCTATGCAAATCAGGGAGTGCATGATCCTTTTCCCTGTATTCTGAGGAGTAGGGGAAAAGTTGGCAAATGAATGGATAGGTTTAAACCCACACTAGATACCACCTTTGGCTTAAATGATGAGTTAGTCCAGAGGTAACCCTGTCTGCATAGAAGATAATGAAGGGTTTCACGGCCGTAAGGGCCGGCAATTCAGACACTCTTCTTGCTGAAGTGATGGCTAGGAGTAAAGCCTGTTTTCCAGGAGAGGAATATTAACTCTGCTGAAACAGCAGGTTCAAAGAGTAGAAGGGTGAGTTTCTTTCCATACTAAGTTAAGGTCCCAGGATGGAATGGGAGCTCTCCTGAGGGGGTCTTAAATTTCTGGCTCCTCTCAAGAACTGTCTGATTAGAGGAGAGGCATGAATCTTAATTGAAGAGAAGGACAGGCCTTTGTGGAACATTTCTGTTACATAATCTAGTATATGAAGTAAGCTGGGCACATTTGTGTCCATTCCTTGAAACCGTCTCCAAGAACAGTATCTTTTTCACTTTTCTGAATAGGATTTTCTAGTAAAAGGCCTTTTTGCCTCCAGGAAGACATTCAGCACCTGTGTATTAAGGGTTTAGGGGATGAACCAGGCTGCAAGGTTCAAGATTTGTAACCAAGGATGCAAACTCTGGCCCTCCTGCTGGGACAGCAGGGAGGAGGGGGGGGTCTGAGGCAGGTGCCAAGGTGGCAGTACTGTCAGACTGCACAAAGGTGAGTACCAGTGCTGGCGTGGCCAGTCTGGAGCAATCAGGATTGCCCTTGGCTTGTCCTGTTTGATCTTTAGTAGAACCTTCGAGAGGAGGGGTAGAGGTAGAAAGGCATAGATCGAGAGGTTTTCCTATGTAAAGGATAGAGCATCCACTTTCCATGCGTGGCTGTGGGGAGTTCTGGTGCAATATTTGCTCAATTTAAGGTTCTGAGGGTCAGCGAAGAGGGCCACCTTTGGTACTCCCCACCTGTGGATCAGCAGCTTGAATGACTTGGGTTCCAGTTTCCACTCGTGCGGGTCCATTTGATTTCTGCTTAAGTCTGCCAGTTTATTAAGTTTGCCTGGCAGGTACTGAACTTGTAGGTGCATTTGGTTGCTAAAGGCAGTGTCCCCCAGAGCCATGGCTGACCTGCAGAGTGGGTAGGAATGGGCTCTCCCCTGCTTGTTTATGTAACATGTAACTGTGGTGTTGTCTCTATCAATAGCTGGCCTGGAAGAAGACATTTGAAGGCTGTCATAGCATTCTGTACAGATAACACTTCTTTTTGATTGATATGCAGGTGCACTTGCTTTGGGCTCTATTTGCCTTGAATACCTTCTTTTGTCATGTGAGCCCCCTCCATGCATAGTCTGATGTGGCGGCTGTTGGGGTTTGGGCAGCAGGGTGTAGAGTGAAATGGAGTCCTTTGTTGTGGTAGCAGGCCTCTGCCCACCAAAAAAACTCTGCCCTTAGGCAAGGAATGATAGGAATCATTGTTTCCCGGTCCGGAGAAAGTTGACACCAGAGACTTTTTAAGTACCACAGAAGTTTTGTTCAAATGCAGTCTTGCATATGGAATTAGTAGAATGCAAGAGGCCATGAACCCTACAGCTTGCAGTATTTTTCTTGCAGATAGTTGGGTTTTGGTGGCCAGTAGACTGAAGTAGTTTGTCAAATATATTTGTTTTTCTGGAACGAGGAATGTCATCTGGGAAGTTGTGTTCAAGCTTGCTCCCAGGAATACAATCTGTTGGCTGGGTACCTGATGTGATTTATTTTCACTGATGGTGTACCCAGTGAAGTTAGAAGTCTTTTTACAAATGTCAGGTGCTGGAGTAGCAATTCCTGACTGTCCGCCTGAATCAGGCAATCGTGCAGGTATGTGTAAATTTGAAGTTTGCTCTGCCTGCAATATGCAATGGCTGGAGCTAGGCATTTTGTGAATACCCTGGGCGAACATACATCTGCAATGAGGTAAGCTCTTTCCAGTGTTGAGAATCAAACCTAGCAGATTAGCAGCAAGCACTTTACCCACTGAACCACTGGGCCTTTCTGCTCTGAAACGTAGGTATTTCCTACAAGATTCCCTTATGGGGATGTGCAGATAAGCTTCTTTTAAGTCTAGGGTGGCTAGCCAGGAGTCCTTGGCTAGCATAGGAAGCAGCTGTTGGAGAGCAAGCATCTTGAACCTTGGAACCACCAGGAAGGTGTTGAGAATAGACAGATCCAGGATAGAGCGCCAAGAGTTTTCTTTCCTGGAGACCAGAAACAGTCTGGAGTAAAAACGTTCTTCCCTATGCTCTGCTGGGAATAGCCTTGATACTGAGAAAAGAAAGTACTTGCTTTTGGGCTTGTGCCCACTGGTTTGGGGGGGGTCTGGCCATCAGCTTGGGGTCGGCAGTGAGTGGAAGTAGAACCTGTATCCCTGGGATACAATGTTCAACACCCATCTGTCCTGGGTGATGTACTCCCAGTTTTTTGCATGTAGGTCAAGTTTTCCTCCTAAGGGTGCAAGTACTTGGGCAAGGCTTGGAAGAATTAAGGATAAGTCATTATGAGATTTTACCATAGGATGTTGGCTTACTACTCCCTGTTTTAGAGGTGGGAGCACTCCATTGCTTAGATCTGTGCATACCCTGAGACTGTAATTGTGGTGGTATGCTGTCCCTGGGTTAGGACTGAGAAGGTCTGGGAGGGACTGGAAAGGACCAGTTATTTGAAGGCCAATGCCTACTGAATCTAGGTGGCTGTACCTGTAGGAAATACTTAAGAGTTTGCATAGATTTAGCTTCTCCCTCCATCTTTTTGAGGCCTTCTGCTTTATTGCCAAAACAGGCATTCTTGATTTAGTGGTGCGCATCTAGTAATTTTGCTTTGACATAGTCTGGCAAGATATGTTCCTTAAGCCAAGCATACCTTCTAAGAACAGGCCCAGTGACAGCAGCCCTGCAAAATGCTTCTAAGGCATTAAAACCGCACTGCAAAGTACGTTTTCCAACTTAGTTAGCAGAATGCATTAACTCTTATAAATCTTTATGTTCTGCACAATCAGGAATCAACATAATTTTCTGTTTAATTAGTTGCATAACCTGTTGCTGATACTTTAACATATGAAACTGGCAATTTAAAGCCCTGATGGCAAAAGTAGCAGAGGAGTATATCTTCTTACCCCATCTATCTAAAACCCTACAGTCCTTGCCCAAAGGGGTTGATCTTTTGGCTACTGTAGCCTTAATGCCTTTAGGTCCCTGGGAATGGTCTCTGGATCCGCAGTACGATCCTTAAAGAGAAACTTGGAGTCAGGTACTTTGTAGTACCTGTCAGGATTCCTGGCTGCTGGAGGCAAGGTATCAGGGGTAAGGCTGGATTCCAAGAAGACATCTACAATCTTCAGAACAGGGGGTATAGCTAGAGGCCTGTGATGAGGCAAGTCTAAAAACTGAGTCTCTTTTTGGACTGAGGGTAGTGCTGGCATTACCAGCGGAAATGCTCTCTTAAGGTATGCAAGATTTCACCAAAGGAAAAATCCTCTGGGGGGGGGAGGCAGAGGGGACGGAATCCACTGCATCTGAATCCTCTTAAGGTAGATAAGGGAATGTCCTGGTAAATCAGAGGGATCACACTCATCAGGCTCACGGGTCTGCAGAATCAGAAGGAAAATCAATCCTTTGTCTCATACAGGGGGGAAGGCTGGCTTCCCCTAACTGAAGTTATTACGTCTTCAGCCATTCTAAGCATTTGTTTCCGTGGCATGGGAGCTTGAGCATGCACTTTGGTCGTCTGTCTTCTAGGCGAAGTGCGAACTCTGGGCCTGAGAAATACGGTAGTTTTTTGTCAAAAATGAAGATGTCGGTTTAATACGATCAGAAGGTTGGAATAGATCCTCAGAAGCCGGTGCCTGCACAGTGGCTACGGACCCATCCAAGGTAGAGATATCCGCAGGGTCCACAGTCGAGGAAGGAACTCGCTGCATATCAAAAATCCAAAAGGGTCTCAGCAGAGGCCTGCGAATCTGTAGAAGCGGGCATCAGGGGCTGCGAAGGCGCCTCACTGAGCACCGGCCTATGTGGTCTGTCTCTGTCTTTACCCTTACGTTTTTTCCGAAGATCGGTCGCCGGATGGCTTATCAAAGCCATTTTGCAATACGGAGAACGAGAGCGAAAGAATTTAGTGACAAAAATAGCCCGACTACAAATACTTCGGGCTTTGAACAAGGCACAAAATCGACAGCGAGGAACATCATGGTCTGGGCCTAAACAGATGGAGCAGTAAGAATGAAAATCTCTGTGAGGTATTTGCTTTCCACAGGCCAGACAATTAACTTTTTCTGACATCGGTTAGAGCAAGAAAAAAGGATCCCCAATGGGGGTACGTATTTTTTTAGACTACTTCAGGTCTGAAAGCCGAAAAACAAAAATTTCAGGAGGCGGCGACCGGCACTTGTGAACTGCTTCTGCTTCAGACACTGCACGGCAAAAGAGACTGATGAAATGGTGTCGGCTGCATGTTTTATACCCATGACGTCCTGAAAGAAGTGACAGCATCCGATGCAGAAAACCCAAGACCCTGGTATTCAGGCCGACTGAGGTCTACCTGCAGGCAGATAACCCAAATGTGATGACTGCAACAGTGAAACACAAAGAACATCGGTTCAAAGGGTGTGAGAAATGGGGAGGGCTCAGCAGGAAAATGAGCAGAAATAGCAGACACAAATTTTTATAGAGGAGAAAGAGGCCACTGTGCAGTAGGTCAGCTAAGTAATTCAGGATGAGAAGGAGGGGTGTGCCATATTGGCTCCCTTAACCTGGATCAAGGTGCAGAACCTTTTCCATTTGTCAGCATAAGACTTTCTGGTGCTAGGGCATCTGGCCTCATGGATAACATCTAGAACTTGTTTACTGAGGTTGGCAGATTGGTTTGGGGTTAGGGAATAAGCCAAGCTGCCAGATTGAGTGTCTGCAATTGGGAATGCATGAATTCCCCTTCCCTCTGGGTCAGGAGGTTTGGAATCTGAGGAAGATGCCATGGGGGCAGTAGGGACAGGCTGTGCAGCAAGGGGTACCAGTGCTGCTGAGACCAGTATGGAGCTACAAGAATGGTCCTTGGTTTTTCCTCCTCTATTTTGAGCAATACCCTGGGGAAGGACAGGGCATCCACTTTCTAAGCCATGCAAGTGATGCTTCCTGGTGCAGAATTTGCTGAGCTGATGGTTGTGGGAGGCAAAAATGTCGGCCTTCAGGGTGCCCCATTTCTGAGTTGTTAGGGTGACGGTTCTTCTGTTGAGCTGCCAGTCATGTGGGTCCAGAAGATTACTACTTAATTGGTCTGCCAGAGAGTTGAGAGAGCCTGGTAGGAATTGCGCTAACAGGTGTAGTTGCATGGCAGAGGCTGTGTGTCAAAGGGTAATGGCAAGCCTGCATAAAGAGTAGGAGTGAGTCCCTCCCTGCATGTTGATAGACCACATCACAGTAGTGGTGTCTGTTTTGATCAGGAGAGCCCCTGGAAAGAGAAGGGGTTTGAAAGCTATCAAGGCGTGCTGGACAGCCATCATCTCTTTTTGGTTGATGTGCAGAGGGATTTGCTGCAGGCTCCATTGGCCCTGTATGCACCTGCCGTCCAGGTGTGCACCACAAGCATAGTCATTCATCTGTGGTGAGGGTCTGGGTGGCTGTGGTGTGGGGTGAAAAGCAGTCCCTTGTTGTGGGAGCTTGCAGTTGCCCACAAAAGAAAATCTTTTCTGAGGCAAGGAATTATAGGTAGAAGAGTTTCCAGGTCTTGAATGTGTTGACACCAAAGGCTATTTAGGTAACACTGAAGTTTCCTCATATGCAGTCTGGCATATGGAATGAGCACTATGCAAGATGCCATGAATCCCAGAGCTTGCAGGATCTTCCTTGCAGATAGCTGGGTCCTGGTGGCTAGTTGAGAGAAGTAGGCTATCAGGAAAATCTGTTTCTCTGGTCTAAGGAATGCCATCTGGGATGTTGTGTCCAGACTTGCTCCCAGGAAGATAATCCTTTGGGTGGGCACTGCTTGGACTTTTTTGTTGATTGTGTACCCTAGGGAGGTTAGTAGGGTCTTTACAAAGGCCAGGTGCTTGAGCAGCTTTTCCTGGCCGTCTGCCTGAATAAGGGAATCATCTAAGTATGGGTAAATCTGAATATTTCTTGGTCTGCAAAAGGCAATGGCCGGAGACAGACATTTTGTGAAAACTCTGGGAGCAGCAGAAAAGCTTAGAGAACTGAAAGTGTTGAGATCCTGCCCTGAAACGGGCGATATTTTCTGCATGATTTCCTGAGAGGAATGTGGAGGTAGGCCTCTTTTAGATCTAAGGTGGTTAGCCAAGCTTCGTTGGAGAGCATGGGTAGCAGCTGCTAGAGGGTGAGCATTTTGAATTTTGGGATCACCACAAAGGTGTTTAGAATGGATAGATCGAGGATGGGGCGCCATGTGCCCTCTTTTCTGGGCACCAGAAAAAGTCTGGAGTAGAAAACTTGGCCTAGCTGTTCTGCAGGAATGCGATCTACTGCTCTCATATAGAGCAGGGAAAGGATTTGCTTTTGAGCCTCTGCCCCCTGGTTTGGTAGTAGATCTGGGAACCCTTTTGGGGTTAAAAGGGTGTGGAAGGAAAATTTGTATCCCTGAGACACTATGTTCAGAACTCAGTGGTCATTGGAAATGGTGGCCTGGGTGGTTGTGTGAAAGGAGAGTTTTCCTCCTAGGGGTAAGTGAAGGTGGGCAGAGTGAGGTGGTGGGGAGGTGAGTCATTGTGAGTTCTTACCATAAGGGGGTGTTTTAGAACTCCCTGGTTTTGAAGTGGAGGTAGTCCACTGCTTAGATCTCTGCATTCCCTGTGCCGGCTGTCTGGGGTCTGGTTCCCCAGGGCCTAGGCTGGACTGGCTTAATGGGAACAGGAAAGGATGCATTTGGTGGGACACAATGCCTGCTGAACCTGAGTGGCTGGACTTGCAAGAAATCCTCAACTGTTCGCATAGATTTTGCTTTTTCTTCCATCTTTTTTAAGACCTCTTCAGCCTTAGTGGCAAATAAGTAATCTTTGTGCAAGGGGACATCCCACAATTTAGATATGACATGGTCTGGCAGGGGCTGTTTCTTAAGGCATACATGCCTTCTAATGACAGATCCAGTGACTGCTGCCCTGCAAGAAGCTTATAGGGCATCAAAACCACAGTGCAAGGTGTGTTTAGTTACTTGACTTGCAGAATACATTAACTCTTGTAATTCCTTAGATTCTGTTCAATAAGGAAAGCTAGATAGTTTATGTTTGAGGAGTTTCAGAGTATGTTGCTGAAATTTCAGCATATGGAACTGACAATTTAGTGCCCTGACAGCAAGAGGAGCTGAGGTGTATACTTTTTTTACCCCATCTGTCTTAGCGCTCGGGAATCACTATCTGAGGGGGTGGGATTCTTAGCAGAGGTTGCTTTAATCCCTTTAGGTCCTTGAGAAATTACCTCAGGGTCAGCAGTGGGATTTTTAAAAGGAAATTTGTGACTATAGTACCTGCCTGGTTTTCTGGATGCAGGAGGGAGGGTGTCAGGAGTCTAGCTGGATTCCAGGAAAACATCCTCCACAACATCCAGAAGTAGAGGGATGGCCAAGGGTCTGTGCTGTGGAAGATCTGGGAATTCCCAGAGTCTCTTTTTAGACTGAGGGTAGTCTTGACTCTCCCACTACAAATGTTCCCTTAAGGTATGCAGGGTTTCCCCAAAGGAAAAATCCTCTGGGGGAGAGGCTGAAGGAATGAAATCCTCTGCATCAGAATCCTCAAAAGTAGATAGGGGTTGCATGTCTTCATATTCAGAGTAATCTGATTCTTGTTCAGACAAAGCTACATGGGAGAGATCTATTTTCCTTTTGGAGGGGGTAGCTTGGCTTCCCCTGATCAACATGATAAGGTCTTCTGTCATTTTAAGCATTTGAGACTGAGGCAAGGAAGCAAGCACCTGAGAGTGGGTTGTAGGTTTCTTGGGTGTGGTTCATACCCTAGGCCTTGGAAACTCTGTAGTTTTTGAAAGAACAGCAGTAGTGAAAGAAGACGTCAGTTTGTGTTGAGAATCAGTAGTGCAAAGGACTTCCTCGAAAGCCAGTGCCTGCTCACCTGCTACAGACGCATCCAAGGTACAGACAACCGCAGGATCCTTGGTCGAAGAGTTTTGCAGCATACCGGACTCCAAAAGGGTCTCGGTAGTGGCCTGCAAATCCACAAAAGCAGGCATAAGGGGCTGCGAAAGCGCCTCGCTGAAGACTGGAGAACTGACAAGCTTAACGGAAGCATTGTTGGTAGGTTTGGACCTTTACAGTCGGTCTCTGTCTTTACCTTTACGTTTTTTCAGATGATCAGCTGTTGGATGGCTTCCCAAAGCCATATCGGAATTCGAGGACTGTAAGCAAAAATATATGGCTACAATAAGGGCCCAACAACAGATAGGTCTGGCGAACAAAGCACAGAAGCGACAACAGGGGACGTTGTGGTCTGGACCTGAACAAGTGACACAGTAAGAATTAAAGTCTCGCTGTGGTATTTGCTTTCCACAGGCGAGACAGTTATTAACTTTTTCTGACATCGGTTAGTGCAAGAAAAAAGGATCCCCAACGGGGTATTTGGCTTTACAAGACTCCAACTTCAATTCGGTAGATGAAACTCAGTTATCGGTTGACCAGCACTCATTTGAACTGCTTCTGCTTCGGGCTCCATGGCAAGAAAGACTGATGTAATGGCGTCAGCTGCCTTACTTTATACTACTGATGACCCAACGTCAGTCCTGAAGCGACAGACGCAAAAATACTAAGTCTTTGGTATTCGGGCCGGCCGAGGGCTAACCCGGCAGGGATAACCCAAATGTGATGACTGCAACAGTGAAACAAGAAAAACATCTAATGTTCTTGGTCTTGGATAGCATCTTAAGAACTTGATCTTGGGAAATTTTGCTGGGGTGGGGGGTTCAGATGCAGGTATGCAATCTTAGGAACATAGGCAGAGAGGAGAAGGGGTGAAGGTGTCTGCTAGAAGACTGGCTATGTCCTCAGAGTCAGAGTATGTGACATCCTTTACTATTTGCTCTGAGCACTGCTGGACATATTTCTGAGGTTTCTGATGCAATTAAAGGCAGCTCGCTGGTTATCTTCCACCTGCATATCAATTTTGTCCTCATATCTGGCTTTGTTTGATTTGATCAGGGTCCAGAGCTCCTTGTTAAGGTATACATGCGTGTTATTGGCATCTTGAGAATTACAATAACTTTTGCATTCAGTTACTTGTTTTATTACAGAGCCTTTTATATTAGGACTCCACTACAGGAGTTTGATTTTAAATATGGTGCTGTATTTACTTCTGAGAGACAGGTGTGTATATGCAGCTGTTACATGTGGAGAGAATTTGGAAATAAAGGATTCCACACAAGCGGTGGGATCATCAGGATGGAAAAATTTTCTCAATTTAGCCAGGCTGTCACTCAATTTTAGTAGATTAGCCTTTGTATAAATCAATGAATACAGAGATATTGGAAGATGCTTTTGGCTTCAGTCTCAAGGTGAATGCCACTGAATTTTGTTCCAACGTGACCAGGAAGCAAGTTGCTATTAGTGGGAAGCAAATCTGTCCCATTCTGTCCAGGGTCAAAAAAGTACAGTTTTGTACCTTCCATAAATGTAGATGTCCGAGAGGTATGCATCTGCAGTCCTTACAAATGAGTTGTCCTGGCCTCAGGCAGCCCTTCGGTCGGCCAGATTCCAAAGTCTGGGTCTGGCCTCGGCTGATGTCGCACTTCACCCGACGTCATAGCTGCAGTTCAGCGGGTATAAAGGCATCAGCTGACGCCATTTTCCTCAGTGTTTCTTGCCCCAGATGCCAGGTGCCCTCTAGGAAGGCTAAATTTGGATAAATGCAAATGTTTCCAAACAATAGAGAGCAAATAGAAATAAACATGTATATACATATATACAAACAAATACACCATAATAGATTCCCCCAGCTAGCTACAAGATGGGCAAATACCCTAGGAGTACCACAGAGGGGAAGGAGGGTGAGTAATCCTGACTGCAGATGCATACCTCTCGGACATCTACATTTATGGTAGGTACAAAACTGTACTATGTCCTTCAAGGATGCATCTGCAGTCCTTACAAATGGGTAGAATACCATAGCCAAACTGGGGGAGGAGGCACTAAGGAGGCACTAAGAGTTTATGATGTAATTAAGATTCCTTGCAAAACAGCAGTGGCAAAACCTGCTCGGGATCTGGAGTATAAAGGCAGATTATAATGCTTGGCAAATGTATGCACGGAGCTCCAAGTAGCAGCCTCTAAAATGTCTTTGGTAGCCACTCCTCGTAAGAAAGCTGTAGTAGTGGCTGTAGCCCTTGTGGAATGAGGTCTGATGTTTTCTGGAGTTGCCTTTCCATGAAAAGAGTAACAAAATCTAATGCAATTTCCTATCCATTTTGAGATTGTTTGTTTTGAAATTGCTTTTCCTTCCATTCCTGTGGCATATGCTACCAGAAGCTGGTCAGTTTTTCTATAGTTCTTGGTTCTGTCCAGGTAGTAGCACAATTGTCTGTGCACATCCAAGGTATGCAGCAATCTTTCCCCCCTGTTCTGTGGATTGGGGAAGAATGTTGGTAGGTGTATTGCTTGGTTTAAAGATACTCTGGAGACCACTTTTGGCATAAAGGTAGGATTAGTTCTCATGGACACTCTATCCTGATGGAAGATAAGGAAGGGCTGTACTGCCATTAATGCCTGTAATTCAGAAACCCTTCTAGCTGAAGTGATTGCAAGCAGGAATGCAGTCTTCCAAGATAAGTACTGTAATTCTGCTGTTGCTGCTGGTTCAAAAGGGGGGAGTGTTAACTTTTCTAACACAAAGTTCAAGTCCCATGTAGGCAATGGTGGTTTCCTTGGTGGTTTTACATTTTTAATTCCTCTGAGAAACTGTCTGAGTAGAGGTTGAGAAAAGACTGGAGGATCCATGTTGTATTCTGCTGAAATAGCTGATGCATGAATCTTAATGGAGGAGTAAGACAGCCCATTGTGGAAAAGCTCTGCTAAATATTCCAGGATGTTAGCTATGTTTGCCAATGATGCATCTACTCCTTTTGTTGCACTCCAAATGAGACATCTTTTCCATTTTGCTGAATAAGTTTTTCTTGTTGAGGGTCTGCGAGCCTCCAAGATAATGTCTTTAACCCTTTGAGATAAATCTGGGTTATTTTGCCTTATGCAATGTTCCAGGCAGCCAGCTGCAGTGTTTTCAGGTTTGGATGCAGGGTTTTGAAGTTGTTCTGTGTTAACAGTAAGGGAACTAGGGGCAGAGGCCATATTTGTTCCCGAGACATGCTCCTCAGTAATGGGTACCAATGCTGCCTCGGATAGTCTGGAGCTATCAGGATGATCCTTGGACGGTCTTCTTTGATCTTCAATAGCACCTTGTGCATCAAAGGAAGAGGTGGGAATGCATATGCTGTCAGGTTTTTCCAACTGAAAGATAGGGAGTCCACCTTCCAAGCAAGTGGGTGGTATGCCCTCGTGCAGTATTTTTTCAATTGGTGGTTGTGTGGGGATGCGAATAAGTCTATTTCTGGTAGTCCCCATTTCTCTGTAATGGATTTGAAGATGTCTGGATGTAACATCCATTCGTGGGCATCCGTGGTAGTTCTGCTTAGGATGTCTGCTAGTATATTTTCTTTTCCTGGTACAAATATTGCTTGTAACTGTATGTTGAAGCTCAGGGCCACATTCCAGAGGTCCATTGCCATCCGGCATAGAGGGTATGAATGTGTGCCTCCCTGTTTGTTGATGTACCACATAACTGTGGTGTTGTCCGTCCTTATCAGCAATTGACCCTGTCGAAGAAATGGTCTGAATGTCTGAATTGCCAGTTTTACTGCCAGCATCTCCTTTTGATTTATGTGTAGGTTCAGCTGGTCTTGAGTCCATAAGCCTTGTATGCACTTGTCCAGCATGTGTGCCCCCCAACCGAGGTCTGAGGCGTCCGTTGTGATAATCTGGCTTGGTTGAGTGCTGTGGAAGGGCAGCCCTTTGTTCGATTGGCAGGCCTGAGCCCACCATTGGAATTCTTGCTTCAGGCATGGAATTATTGGAATTTGGGTTTCTAGGCTGTGCTTGTGCTGAGACCATAAATTCCTTAGGTACCATTGTAACTTTCTCATATGTAGTCTGGCATGTGGAATCAATATTATGCAGGATGCCATGTAACCCAGAGCTTGCAGGACTTTCCTTGCTGTTAGCTGGTTCTGCTTTGCTAATGCCATGAAGTAAAGAGGAAGGTGCTTCTGTTTTTCTGCTGTGAGGGATGCCATTTGATTTGATGTGTCCAGCTCTGCATCCAAGAAAGTTATCCTTTGGGATGGTATCAGCCTTGACTTTTTTATATTGACTGTGTATCCCAGGGCTTGCAGTAGATGAATGACCTTTTTCAAATCTTTTTCTAATTTGTTTTTGTTGTCCGTCATCCAGGTAAGGGTAAATTTGAATTCCCTGAAGCCTGCAATGAGCAATTACTGATGCCAGGCATTTCGTGAATACTCTGGGCGCAGTAGATAAGCCAAAGGGCAATGCTGAGAATTGATAATGCTCTGATCCTGCAAGAAATCTGAGGTATCTTCTGCAATTTGGTCGTATGGGGACGTGCAGGTATGCCTCCTTGAGATCTAGAGTTACCAGCCAAGACTCCTTGCCCAGCATGGGAAGAAGCTGCTGTAGGGTCAGCATTTTGAATTTTGGAACAATGAGATATGTGTTTAGAGCGGACAGGTCGAGAATAGGTCTCCATTAGTTTTCTTTTCTTGGCACCAGGAAAAGTCTGGAGTAAAATCCTTGCCCTTGTTCCATAGACGGTACCCTTTCTATAGCTTTCATCATTAGTAAGTGGTGTATTTGTTCTAGAGCTTTTGTCTTCTGATTTGGAGGTAGGTTTGGCATTCCTCTCTTCCTTGGTAGAGTATGGAAGTGAAACCTGTAACCTTGGTCTATTGTCTGTAAAATCCATTTGTCTCCTGTGATGTGATGCCAGTTTACTGAGAATAAGGCTAGTTTTCCGCCTAAGGGTGCTTCTAGTTGTTCCCTGGTAGGCGGTCTCAGAGCCAAGTCACTGTGATTGTCCTGTGGAAGTGGTGGTGGCTGGATCTGTGGCAGTACTTCGCTGGTTGTTAGGCTGCCACTGACGTCCCCTGTAGGCACCTCTGGATTGACCCCTGCCTCTTGAAGCCTATTCCTGCCTCTCTGAGCTCTGGAGGTGTCTGGAAAGGACCAATTCTTGGAAGGCCAGTTCCTACTAAACCTTGGAGGCTGGACCTGTAAGAAATCCTTGACTGTCTGGACAGATTTTGCTTTCTCTTCCACCTTCTTCAGCACCTGCTGTGCAGGGGAGCCAAACAAATTGAGCTTATCCATGGGAGCATCTAGGAGCTTTGATTTAACATGGTCTGGTAAGGACTGCTCTTTTAACCATGCATGCCTTCTGATCACTGTACCAGACATAGCTGATCTAAAGGAAGCCTCCAGTGCATCATAGCCGCATTTTAAAGAATGATTACTGACCTGCTGAATGTTATGTACCATTTCCTGAACAGATTTTTTGTCTAATGGTTCAGACGAGGACAGTTTTTTAGTTAACTGATCTAACATAAATTCCTGATACTGAATCATGTGGAATTGACAGTTTAAGGCCCTAGCCGAAAGAGTAGCAGAAGTGTAAACTTTTTTACCCCATCTCTCTAAGGCCCTAGATTCCCTTTCAGAGGGGAGGGTTTTTTTGGCAGAAGTAGCTGCTACAGCCTTGGGTCCCTGGGAGATAGTTTCAGGATCTGCAAAAGGAGCCTTATACAAATGATAATGTGTGTCCGGAACCCTAGTACCTGTCGGGCTTAGCAGGGGCCGGAGGAAGAGAATCAGGAGCAGTACAAGCATCATTAAATGCATCATCCACAGCAGAGAGTACTGGAGTAATGGCTAAAGGCCTATGCTGTGGCAAATGCAAAAAGGTCCTAAGCCTTTTCCTAGAGTCTGAAAAATCCTGGCCCTGCCATTGAAATTGTTCCCTCATAGCATGCAAGGTTTCCCCAAAAGAAAATTCCTCAGGCGGAGAGGCAGAAGGAATTGAGTCTTCTGCATCAGAGTCCTCATAAGGAGAATAAGGGCCCTCTGGAGGGTTTGTATTATCTGAATCATCAGAGGAATAATCTGAAGAAACTGGCTCAGGGGGCTCTGCTCTAGGCCTCTTCTCTGGAGGTGGGTGAGAGGCCCTGTCAGGGTGAGGTTGGGATCCCCGGATCAAAGAAATGAGATCCTCTGCTAGACTAAGCATTTGATAACTAGAGCTAGGCCTGTGAGAGGGGGTCTTAGCAGGCACAATTTTGGTAGATTTTGCTGCTTTAGCCCTGGCAAAAGCCTTAATCGACATGGATGCAGGAGGCCTAGCAGCTCCACGTGCAGGAGTAGATATATCTAAAGGTATAGTATCAGATAAATCCTGTGAACCTGCAAGAGCAGGTGGGATTTCAGTAGCAGATTCAGCCATGCTGGATGAGGCCTCGGTAGGAGGCAAGCTTTCGGCCGAAGGAAGAACCGTGGGCTCGGTTTCAGCCGAAACAGAGACACTCGCGGTTGACTTAACCGCGGTTTCGGCCGAAACTGCGGACCGCGATTGTCGGTCCTTTTCCTTGCGCTTTTTTGTTAATTGTGAAGTCGGAGTTTTCGACGGCATATTGTAAGCAAAAGCGGAGCCGAAAAACTCCTCGGCAAATTCCGACCGACGTCTAAGCGTCCGTCGGTTGGAAGAAGCACAGGCTAGACGAGCTGCTACGTCGTGGTCTGGGCCTAAACAAGGTAGGCAGTAAGAGTGGAAATCTTTATGAGGTATTTGTTTCCCACAAGTTAAACAGTTATTCACTTTTTCTGACATCGGCTGAGGCAAGAAAGAGTCCCCAACGGGGTACTTAGCTTTTTAGAAGTCTTCGGTAGTAGTAATCTCTGGTTCTGACCGACCGGCACTTGCGAACAGCTTCTGCTTCGGGTGCCACACGGCAAGAAAGACTGAGGAAAATGGTGTCGGCTGATGCCTTTATACCCGCTGAACTGCAGCTATGACGTCGGGTGAAGTGCGACATCAGCCGAGGCCAGACCCAGACTTTGGAATCCGGCCGACCGAAGGGCTGCCTGAGGCCAGGACAACCCATTTGTAAGGACTGCAGATGCATCCTTGAAGGACATCAGCATTTTAATGCCCCTACTGCACCTCCATACGTTTCTGCAGTTACCTCCTACTGACACCTCTAGATGTCAAATATCACTTGCTCATATTTGCAATAATTCCAAAACCATGCTACATACAAAGTATCGGAAGATTTCATTTTAAAGCATACAAAATGGCAAACACAACTGTAGTAATACTTGACCTCTGTTTAATGCAGCTAAAGAGATGCTGATTATTTGTATACTGCTTTTCTTGTACTTTAAAGTTTCATATTTCTCTAAATATCTCAACATTCAGATAACAGACAGAACTGCATAGCCTCATATGAAAGCTTATAGCTGTATGAAGAAAATCCTGCTGGCAAGTATGAGTCTTGCTTGAATAGTTACTGGGATATCATTAAGTTGTTTAAATAACATTACAAAAGTAATATTTACTACCTTTATTTTGGCTTTTAACATCCAGTTTAAAGCACTGAAATGAACGAATACCACTAATACACAGACTGATTATCCTGAATAGTTTGCCATTTACAGTTTTGTAGTAACACTTACGGTTCCAGAAATATGAATATTTGTTTGAAGTGTAAGGTGATAACTTCATCTTTTTTTTAAAGGCTCAAGCCATACCCACTGGGGGCTGAAGTACACACTCAAAAGAGCTGTACTAGAGGGAATGAGATAGTATAGCAATATCCAATAGCTGGGTGTGGTATATTGAAGATTTACTCATGGCTGTGTGGTTTACCATGGGTAAAACTTCACTACATCACACCTAGGAGTTTGTTACTGCTATTATACAACAATGTTATTTAAGAAAGAAATTACTTTCCTTAAATGTCGTTGTATAATGGCGCCATGATGTTCTTCCGTTTTTCAATCCTGCTGCTTTCTTGATGTACTGCTCATGCATATGGGACTTGCGTACTTGTGTGCCCATGGTTACACAGTACATCAGTGCTTGGGAAAGCAGGCAAAAGAGAAAGATGATCTCTGTAGCTTTTTTTGGAAAAAAAAAAGTTTGCAATCCAGAGGTACGACAGATACAGGGCAGAAATACAAGGAAAATAAGGTATGTTTCTTTAGTTTTGCATAGCTCACCTGATTTTACTTGTATTTTCTCTGCCCTCCATAAGCACCTCTCTACCACTTAGCTCAAGAAAGCTGGAAGAACCTTAAAATATATTAAATGAATAAAGTCCGAGTGAGTGGACTTTTTTCTACTGGTAGATGCTCAATTTACAGTGGGCACACTGGTTGGGCTGACCATTCAAAGTGCACATTTATGAATGTTAATGACCCTATCATTACATAATATGAAGTAGATGGAGATGGATGACATCCCTACCTGGTTCCTCTATTTTAACAGACAGACATGAACACTCCTATGTTAATTCCTGCCTCCAACTCTTTACATACCCTCATTCACTCTATTATTCTATTAGGGAAGGCAAACGCTATCACTGCTCATCTCAAAAAAAAAAAACAGCTGACTAATGAATACTTTCTATGCACCAAAACCCACCAACAGCAGCAGTAGTGTTTGCTTACACTCTCCTTCCTTCTGGATTATTATTGTATTACTGTGGCTAAACATTTACCTCCCCTACACAAACTTCCAAAAATGAATTTCTGAAAAATGCATAGGATGTAAACAGTGCTCTAAAAGTGTGTGAAACTGGCTAGTGTGATAGAATCTTATATTTGCCACCCGTCAAGCTACTGTTGTCAAAAGGGAGTCAGAATCCTATACAGACTCCATGAAAAGCAATCACCATTCACAGAGTTTATTACACAAGTAGGGAATGGAGGAAGTTTGCAAAGTCCTGCTTTATCACACATTAACAAATAAAAAGAACTTATGTACACACCATAAAGTTCAATCTGAGTAGTTAGACTTCATTTGTCAGCAAACTGTGGGTTTCGCATCTGATACAGATCCGAGGTGGCAGCTTCCCAAGCTAATGATCCGAGGTCCAAGCTCCTCCCCTTACCCATACCGCACTGCAACCTCATTCCAACCCTCAGATCAAGTTTGCCACCCACAGCGTGACACACATCAACCCAAGAGACGTAACCTGACCTGAATACGTAAACTAGGCTCACCAGACCCAGAACACTGAGCCCAAAAACAGACAAACCACCAAGGTCAGGGGGAAGGAGGGAGGGAAGGTTGCTGACAAATGATGTCTAACAACTCAGATGGAACATTATGGTGAGTACATAACTCCTTTAACTGAAGTAGTTAACTTCGTTTGGTCATAAACCTGTGGGACAGAATCCTCAGCTACCAAAAATCTTGGGAGGCCCTTAAGGAAGGATATTCGGGAACACTGCAGAGCCAAAAGAAGCCCTTCCTCTATACACCATGTCCAACTTATGAGTAATAAAAGTGTGAGAGGAAGCCCAGGTAGCTGCTGAACAAATGTCATCCAGGGCAACTCTGTACCAAAATACAGCAGAAGTAGCCATAAAACAAGTAGAATGAGCATTAATCCTGGCTGGTTCTGGCAATCCATGTTCCTTGTATGCCTATAAAATACAGAAAGATCCATCTAGCAAGTGTCACCTTTGAAACTGGTTTTCCCAAAAAAATGTTTGGCAAAGGAAACAAAAAGCTTATTACACTTACAGAATGGTTTAGACCTATGCAAGCAGAAGTGTAACTGTCTGTGAACATCCAGCAAATTAAGTTTGTATTCCCCTTTATTTTGAAAGTTAAGACTACTGGGAGATTCATAGGTAGGTACTAGGCTATCGGCCCTGGGGCCTATACAAGCCCAGCCAAAAAGGTACACTGGCTTTTGCCACCCAAGAAAATTATTTTCCTGTGCCACTGTCGAGCAGAGCCACAGAGATGATCCCCGGGGTGAATTTCCTATTTTCCATCTAATCATCAAGATTTTTCTTGAAGAGTGCTAATGAGGAGCTTTGTTTGATATAGATAGGTAGGTTATTCCAGAGTATGGGAAGTCTCTGGGACAAGAATCTATCCCTCCGGCATGTTCTGTTTAATGTGGTGACAAGGTTTACGTCCCTAGAGTGTGTAGCTCAGAGGGATTGGGATTTCTTTAAGTGGAGCATGTCCAACAGCTCTAGGTTTGACATAGCTTTGTACGTTAGGCAGAGATCACCTCTGAGTAGGCGATAAGCTGGAGTTTTTTGAGACTGTCTACACAGGGCATCTGTTTGAGGCCGGTAATCTTCTTTCCGAGGTATTTCTGCGGCCTTTCCAGTTGTTGTAGATGTCTTGTGAGGTACATACCAAAAAGGGCATTGTACTCTATAATGGGTACAATGAGTGATGAGTAGAGGGGAACAATGACCTCTTTTTTTCCTGGATGAGAAACCTTTTGTGATGGTGTGCCACACAGAAGGATTTCCCGACTACTGTGGCAATGTGATTATCAAAGGAGAGACTACTGTCCACCTGTGTCCCAAGGTCTCATCACACTTTCAGTGTTAAGTATACTACCGCCTATGTTGTAGTTCATGGGTACAGAGTTTTTACCGAAGGGGATGACTATGCACTTTTTGGCAGTGAGCTTGAGGCCATGGCTTTGACACCAGGCATCTGTCTCAGTGAAGCCCTTTTGTAGGATGTCCACATCGTTAAGAGTTTCGATTATGGCTCCTAGTTTGCAGTCATCTGCGAGCTTTGTTAGCCAAAGACCTTCTGTGTTAGCCTGTACTTCAGAGAAGTAGATTCCAAACAGGAGAGGACCCAGGACTGAACCCTGTGGTACTCCACTTGTCACTGGTCTGAAGTCGGATTTGGAGTCTGCTACTTTCACAGTGTGGGTTCTGTCAGTGAGCGAGTTGGCAACCCATCTTGTGACACAGGGATTTATACCTAGTTTAGTGAATTTATCTATAATTCCACAGTGGGGGGATGGTGTCAAAAGCCTTGACAAGATCTAGATAGGCTATGTGAACCACCTTACCCTTGTCTACGGCTTTGGTGACTGCTTCAAAGAAGTCTATCAAGTTTAGGAGACATGACCTGCCTTTTACAAACCCAAACTGGGTGGGATCCAGAGTTTGGAGATTACCAATATCTTTGTAAGTTACATGATGATACGTTCCATGGCCTTGCAGACCAGGCTCGTCAGGCTAATGGGGCGGTAGTTCCCGGGGTCCGTGGTGGCTCCCCACTTGTGGAGTGGGATAATCATTGTTGTGCACCATTCAGCAGGCACAAAGCCTGACGTGAGGCTATGATTGAAATGGTGCTTAGGTGGGGTGCCAGTTCGTTCTGTATTTTGTGCAGAACACAGCCTGGGATGTTGTCTGGTCCCATGGATGCTGTGTTCTTGGCTTTGGAGTGTGTGGTTTTTACCTGTGCAGCCGTGATTACAGGAACTTTGCATTCTTCCGGTATAGAGATGGGTTCTTTAGGGGCTGAGAGGGGGGTAAAGTTAGCACTGAACCTATCTGCCAGGATTGTTGGCAATATCAGTTGGGTCTGTATATTTAGTGCCATTGTGCTGTAACTCAAAGCAGATCCAAGTGTTGCCATTGAGATTCTTGACATAGCTACAGAACACTTTGTGGTTGTCTTTAGAATCAGTGGCGATTTTGTTTTCGTAACTAGCTTTGGAGGATTTTATCAGGGATCGCAGCTTCTTACTGAGGCTGACCAAGGAGCTCGTCCACCCGTGGGATTTTACTCTCTTTTGCAAAAGTTTCTTCCGTCTGCTGTACAGTTTGTTTACGGCAGGGGACCACCAGACTGGCTTCCTTTTTTTGGAGGATAGCATCTTGGTTCTCTTTGGGATAGCACGATCCATGCACTCATGTAAGTGCTTATAAAGTGCAATTGTGTAGGATTCAGCAGTCGTAACTGTATTGTCCACCTGCATGGGTGCCATGAAGTTCACCACTTCTGTCTTAAAAAGCATGAAGTTAGCTTTGGAGAAATTTTTTACCATAGTTTCCTTAATCGGGGGGTGGAAGCAGGATGTGGATATCTAGGGTAATTAGCTTATGGTCGGAGTGGTCCAATGAGGCGTTGACTTCAGGTGTGGAACACCGGTCACTCACATTGGTAATGACTAGATCCAGGATATTGTTGCCCCTGGTGGGGGTGTGGATAAGTTGATCCAGGGCATTGGAGTTTATGAATTCCAGAAAGCGTTGAGCGAAGGAGTTGGTACACGAGTAGTTTTCCCAGTTAATGGTGGGGTAGTTGAAATCATCCATTATTAGGGTGTTTGGTTGAACCCTAATATTTTCCAGTACATGAAAAAAGGAGTGGGAATCCTGGGGCATGGTGGGTGATCTGTAGCAGGATACAATTTGGATTACAGTTTTGCCCAGAGTAAGTTGCACTTGGTTAACCTCGGCTGCATTATGCTGAGCAACTAGCCTGGAGGTGTGGATATCCTTAATGAATATAGATACACCTCCGCCTTTGGTATTCCGGTCCAGGTTACATGGCCAAAAAGTGTGGTAAGAGTTATAGCCTGGTAGTGCAGGGGTGCTCTCTGGAGCCTTGAACCAGGTCTCAGTCACTGCACAGATATCGATGTTCTCCATTTTAAGGAGTGCCTCGAGTGAGTGCATTTTGAGATTTAGACTTCTAGCATTGAGTAGCATCACCCTTAGTTTTTGCTTGCCTGTTCCTGTTACGGTGGTGAATTTGTCATTTGAACCTTGCCTTAAAAAAGGCACTATAGGGGTGGCAAGAACCTTAGCCAGTATCCGGAATCCCTGGGTGACAGGTGCAGGCCATCTCTGGCAAAGCATTATGGTCTGTCGATCATGTCATCCCAGGCAGACAGATACTGGGATCCCTTTAGAATGGCACCAGAAGCTTAGCCAATTGTTGAAGTCAATCATTTTGTCCTTGTACTGCGGCATAATCCTGGGTGATGGCAGAATGCTACTCAGGGCTAGGGTCATACCTGCCTGGGCTACAAGATCAGAGATCTCTTCCATGTCTCTTTTCATGTAGTCCAGGGAGGTACATCTCAGGTAGCTTACACCAACATGGACAATGACAGTCATATTTGTACTTGTTGTGGAGTGACCTGAGTGCATGGGTTATGTGGCGGATCCTGGCACCTGACAGGCAGCTGACAGTAACCTTCTCCTTGTTTAGCCTGGTGAGTAGGACATCAGTGTGCCTGACTATAGTCTCGACTATGACTAGTGTGTTGGGTACATTGCTTTGCCTTATTGGCCGTGGTTGAGTGACACACTGAGTCTGCGGGCTATGTCTCATTTGGGTTGTGTTGGGGGATGAAGGTTGCTTGCATTTCTGCTTTGGAGGTCTCTGTTGCTTGAGCACATTATCATTGAGAGCCTCCGCGAATGTTTTTGTGTTTCTATGTGTGGATTTTGGTGGTGTAGATTTAGTGAGACTATGTGATGAGTGTGGTGTGGTGCAAGTGTTTACCTTCTCCTCTTGACTGTCAAGTTAAGTCTTGATTGGAGAGAGCTTTACCTCCAGTTTGGCTAGATAAGTGCATCTCTCACAGGTTGTAGTGTTGGGTGATGGTAGGAGAGGGTTGTCTGTGTACATGAGGCACTTTCTACATTGCCCCAAGATGCCCAGATTCATCAGACAGACAGGAGAGGGTCTCCGAAGCAACTTTAGGAAGGAAAGAAGGGTTAGTCCGGAGACGCACCCTATCCTTATGAAAAAACTAAGTATGGGTGTTTCATACATAAGGCTTGAAGCTCCGACACTCTTCTGGCCGAAGTGATAGCCATCAAGAAAGCGGTCTTCCACAACAAGAATTTCAAATCAACTGATGCTGCGGGTTCGAATGGAGGCGCAATTAAGGCCTGGAGAACCAAGGTCAAATCCCACAGAGGAGAAGGATGTTTAATAGGAGGGCTCAGTAAAAATGTACCTTTGATACAGGTCGTACAAATTCTGGCAGCAACTAAAGAACCTGAATTTTCTCCTACATGAAAATGGGACATAGCCGCCAGTTGGACTTTCACCGTGGAAGAGCTGGCCCCCTGCTGGAAAATTTGAGACAAAAATTTTAATACCACTGGAGCAGGAGTGGTAAAGGAATCCAAATTTCCCTGAAAAGCACAAATGGAAAAATGCTTCCATTTACTACAGTACACCTTCCTGACAGAGGACTTGTGTGCAGCCACCAGAATGGACTTAATGGGGGAAGAGAGAGACCAGGAATCCTGGCAATTAATGGAACTGGATCTACCAGACAGTACGCTTGAGGCTGTCCAGATTCGGGGGAGGAATACCCGATGGATGGCGAATGGGATCCAATATCCAGGGCGGAGCTACTAGATGAGACCGTAGGCAGGGAAATCAAATCTGACAAGGGCAAAATGGGGCTATGATAATCTTGCTACCCAACCGACGAGTTTTCTTTAAGAATTTTGTCAGGAGAAGAAGTGGGGGTGTACGCATAAAGAAGACCAGGTGGCCAAGCATGGACAAGACAGTCTCTGGGGGTTCCCCCCTGCGGGGGAATCAGAGCTAAAAACTCACTGCACTTTGCATTGGACAGTGATGCGAAGAGATCGCAGCAAGGCTGACCCCACTTGAAGATCTGTTCTGCTACATAAGGGTTCAGAGACCACTTGTAAGATAAAAGGATAGTCCTGCTCAGTTTGTCCACCAAAATGTTGGACTGACCTGAGATGTCCATTACTATCAGAAAACGGTTGGTGGAGATCGCCCATTCCCACTCTCTCATGGACTCTCGACAAAGTGGGTAGGACCTGGTTCCCCTGTTTGTTGATATACCCGAACACTGACATATTGTCTGACTGAATCGCAATATTTCCCAGAGGAAGAAAAGCATGAAGGGCCTGCAACTCTAAAAGGACTGCTGTCATCTCCAGAACACTGATGCAGAACGGTCTCGTTTGGGGACCACGTGCCTTGGACAGTCCTGCCCGAGCAATGCCCCCCCCAGACTGGAGGTGTCTGTGATCACTGTGGCTTGGGGTGGAGGCATAACAAAGGGCGTCCCTCTTGCAGATCCTGGAATTGAAGCCACCACATGAGAAGCTTTGCACACCTTGCTTAGAGGAATCGGGTAGTCTAGGGGCAGGAATAACAGAGACCACTAAACTTGTAACATCCACTGTAACACTCATATGCAGACATGCACAAGGAACCAGATTTATAGCTGCTGCCATGGACCCTAAGACTCTCAGGACTAACTCTGCTGGGGGTGAAAAAGTCTGAAGGGCCAAGACATGAAAGGTCAGGTTCCGAAGTCTGTCTGGGGTCAAAAATATCCTGGCCTGAAGAGAATCTATTCTCACCCCTATGAAGACAAGAATCTGAACATGCTAAAGAGAGGACATCGTAAGGTTTATTGCAATACCCAGTAGATTTGATAACTGAAGGAAGGAATTTCTGGCTTGCATAAGTTGATGCCTGGAGGGGGGCAGTGAGGAGCCAATCATCCAGGTAAGAAAGACCTGAATACCCTGAAGCCTCAGGTGGGCCGCTACAACTGCCATGACCTTGGTAAACACCCTGGGGGCTGCGGTGAGACCGAAGGGTAGGACACTGAACTGGTAGTCACTGGCTCCTAGCTGAAAGTGGAGAAACCTCCTGGATCACCTGTCCTTCAGGATATGGTAGTACGCATCCTTGAGGTCTACCAAGCACATCCAGTCTTCCTCCTGCAAGAACGGCAAGATGGATTGTAATGTGACCATCCAGAAAGTACAGTTCTGTACACTTAACATAAATGTAGATGTTTGAGTGTTTTCACTGTTGCCGTCATCACATCTGGGTTATCTGCCTGCAGGTAACCCTCAGCCAGCCTAAATACCAGAGTCTTCGGATTTCTGTGTTGGATGCTCTCTTCTTCCATGACGTCAGGTCGTCAGGGGTATAAAACATGCAGCTGATGCCATTACATCAGTTTTTCTCGCCCCAGATGTTAGGTGGCCCCACAATAGGAAGCAACTATATGGTATGGTACACCATCAAAAAACAAATATACCAGAAAAAAGAAATAGACCAAACCAGAAGGAAAGGTAGAACCAAGAGATGTCAGGGGGCTGGAGGGAGGGTAAAGTACAGTTTTGTACCTACCATAAATTTAGATGTTAGTGTGTTTACCCTGCTGAAGTAATCACACTAGGGTTATCCTGCCGTCAGGCGGTCACGCAGTCAGACTGAGTTCCAAAGTCTTGGTCCAGCGTCGGTTGCTGTCGCTTCTTCCCTGACGTCAGACGTATACAAGAGGCATCCAACGCCATTTTCTTCAGTTTTTCTTTCCCCAGATGTCAGGTGCCCTCAATAGGTAGGCAATATATATAAATATAGCTATACAAAAAAAAACTACATATAAAAATAAAACAATACCTTCAGGCACAAGCAAATACACCACAGAGGTTGTATAGGATAGAATGGTATAGAAAAGTCAAGCTAGTTCAGAGGGGATGGAGGGAAGGTAACCTGGACTGCAGCAGTGTGAACCGAACATGTACATTTATGGTAGGTACAAAACTGTACTAAGTTCATCATGTTACCCTGCTGCAGTCATCACACTTGGGTTGAATCCCAAAGCTAAGGATGGGTAGTGGAGTTAAACAGGGTTAGAAGAAGCTATTAGGCCCTGCAAAACTGCAGTGGTAAAACCAGCTCTAGTCTTAGAATACAGAGGTAAGTGATGGTGTTTGGTGAAGGTGTGCACTGAACTCCAAGTTGCAGCTTCCAGAATATCCTTGGTTGGCACCCCCCTGAGAAAGGCTGCTGATGTAGCTGTAGCCCTGGTGGAGTGGGACCTAATGTTTCCCATGATGCGTGTAGCAGAAACGTATGCAATGTCCTATCCATTTTGAAATGGTCTGTTTTGAGACTGCTTTTCCTTGTGATCCTGCAGCATAGGCTACAAAGAGCTGGTCAGATTTTCTGAAAACCTTAGTTTTATCCAAGTAGTAACGTAATTGTCTGTGAATGTCCAAAGAGTGCAGGAGTCTTTCTCCTTTGTTCTGGGGATTTGGGAAAAAGGTGGGCAAATGAATTGTTTGGTTTAGGGCCACACTGGATACCACCTTTGGCATAAAGGAAGGTTTAGTTCATAGACTCTGTCTCTATGAAAAATGAGGAAAGGCTTCACTGCCATTAGTGCCTGCAGCTCTGAGACTCTTCTAGCTGAAGTTATTGCTAGCAGCAGGGCAGTTTTCCATGAAATACATTTTAAATCGGCTGAAAAAGCTAGTTCAAAGGGCGGCAGTGTAAGCTTTTCCAGAACAAAGTTGAGATCCCAAGTAGGTGTTGGTGCTCTCCTGGGCGGTCTTATGTTCTTAGCCCCTCTGAGGTACTGTCTTAGGAGTGGATGTGAAAATAAAGAGGATCCGTGTTGTAATGAGCTGAAATTGCTGAGGCGTGGATCTTAATAGATGAAAAGGCAAGTCCTTGGAGCAACATCTCAGTTAAATATTGTAGAATCTGAGGAATGTTTGGATCTAGGGGATTTTGGTCTTTAGCCTGGTTCCAGGCGCAAAATCTTTTCCACTTGTCTGAATAGGTTTTCCTGGTGCTGGGCCTCCTGGCCTCCAGAATGACATCCATAACAGCTTTGGATAGAAATGTTGGCTGGTTGTTTAGGTAATTTGCCATGCAGCCAGGTTTAAAGTCTTGAGCTGGCTGTGTAGAATCTGATTGTCTCGCTGGGTGAGCAGGTGTGGAATTTGTGGTAAAATCCATGGTGGGCCGTGGGCCATGTTCCTTAGAACTGGATACCAGTACTGGCGTGGCCAGTCTGGTGCAATGAATATCATTTGTGGTCTCTCTAATCTAACTTTCAGCAGTACCTTTGCTAGAAGAGGCAGTGGAGGAAAGGCATACACTGTTAATGTTTACTAACTGAGAGGGCGTCCACTTTCCAAGCTTGTGGATGGAATGTCCTTGTGCAAAAGTTTTGAAGTTGGTAGTTTTGGGGGTGGGCAAACAGATCTATGTCTGGGTGTCCCCATTTTTGAGTTATCATTGCAAATACTTGTGGATCTAGTTTCCACTCGTGGGGATCCATGATGTTTCTGCTTAGGTCGTCTGCCAATGTGTTTTTCTTTCCTGGCAGGATCTGTCCTTGTAATTGAACTTGGTAAGACAGTGCTGTGTTCCACAAGGTCATTGCCTGCCTGCATAGAGGGTAGGAATGTATGCCCCCTTGCTTATGTACCACATTACTGTGGTATTGTCCGTCTTTATTATTAGTTGTCCTTGGTGTAAGAGGTCCTTGAAAGCTGTTAGGGCATTCTGTACTGCTAGGATTTCTTTTTGATTGATATGCAGATGTCTTTGATCTGTAGTCCATTTGCCCTGAATGCACTGTCCTGCCATGTGTGCTCCCCAAGCATAGTCTGATGCATCTGTTGTCATAGTTTGCCTGGCTGTAGGTAAGGTGAAAGGCTGACCCTTGTTGAGGTGACATGCCTGTGCCTACCATAGAAACTCCTGTTGGAGGCAGGGAATGAGTGGTATCATTGTTTCCAAGCTGTGGCTGTGCTGAGTCCATACGCTTTTCAGGTATCATTGTAATTTCCACATATGCAGTTTTGAAATGGTATTAGTAGTATGCAAGATGCCATGAAACCCACGGCCTGCAGAATTTTTCTTGCAGGGAGTTGGGTCTTTGTTGCCATTGTTTTGGAGTATTGAGTCAGCTGTTGTTGCTTGTCTGGCGTGAGATAAGCCATCTGGGCCGTCATATTCAAGCTGGCACCCAGGAATATTACGTTTTGTGAGGGCACTAGTTTTGATTTCTTTTTGTTGACTGTGTACCCTAGGCAACTTAGGTGTTTGACAAATGCCAGATGCTTTAAAAGAATGTCCTTGCTTTCTGCTTGAATAAGGCAGTCGTCCAGGTATGGGTATATTTGAATTCCTCTGTCTGCAGTATGTAATTACCGGTGCCAGGCATTTTGTGAAGACCCTGGGCGCAGTAGATAAGCCAAAGGGCAGTGCAGAGAATTGATAATGGGTTGAACCTGCAATGAAGCAGAGGTATCTTCTGCAATTTTGTCTGATAGGGACATGCAGGTATGTCTCCTTGAGGTCCAACGTTACTAGCCAAGCATTCTTGCCCAGCATGGGAAGAAGTTGCTGTAGTGTTAGCATCTTGAATTTTGGTACTTGTAGATAGGTGTTCAGAATTGAAAGATCCAGAATGGGTCTCCATGCTTTGTCTTTTCTTGGGACTAGAAAGAGTTGGAGTAAAATCCTTGTCCTTGCTCCTGTGTAGGTACCCGCTGAATGGCTCTCATGTCCATGAGAGCTGTAATTTGTTTTTGTGCCTCTGCCCATTGATTTGGTGGAAGGTTTGGCATTCCTTTTATCCTTGGCAAGGTATGAAAGTGGAATCTGTATCCTTGCGAGACTATGTTTAGGACCCATTTGTCTTTTGTAATGATGTGCCAGTTGCCTGCAAAAAGAGCTAATTTTCTTCCCAAGGGAGCTGCCAAGAGAGATTTGCTTGGTAGTTTGAGGACTGAGTCATTGTTTTTGTCTTCTGCTAGCTTGGGGCTAGTCCTCTACTCCTTTCTAGGTAGCAGTACCCCATTGGCGAGGTTTGTAAGGGCCTTGTGACTGACCTCTGCCCCTTGGGCGTCTGTATTTGCCCCTCTGTGATCTGTCCGAAGCTGGAAAGAACCAGTTTTTTGTTGGCCAATTTCTGCTGAAACGAGGGGGTAGTACCTGTAAAAAATCCTTGACTGTCTGCATAAACTTTACCTTATCCTCCATTTTCTTTAAAACCTGTTCTGCTTTGAAACCAAATAATACATCCTGCTGTAAAGGTGCATCCAATAATTTTGCTTTAACATGATCAGGCAGGGTTTGTTCTTTGAACCAAGCATGTCTACGTATAACAGAGCCAGTAACAGCTGCTCTACAGGAAGCTTCCAATGAATCAAATCCACATTGTAAAGTATGTTTGCCCACCTGTTCAGCTGCATCCAACAGATCCTGCATTTCCTTGAATTCAAACTGTTTAGAATGTGTGCTCATTTTTTGTTTTAATTGAGACATTAGGAATTGCTGATATTTTAGCATGTGAAACTGACAATTTAATGCTCTCATAGCCAGAGTAGCTGAGGTGTATATCTTCTTACCCCATCTATCTAGGGCTCTGGAATCCCTTTCAGAGGGTACAGGATTTTTAGCCATAGGGGACCCTGGGAAATTGTCTCTGGGTCAGCCACAGGGCTTTTATAAAGGAATTTGTGAGGGTCCGGAACTCTGTAGTACCTGTCTGGTTTGGCTGGAGCAGGAGGTAGAGAGTCTGGACTTAGACTAGACTCCAAGTAAACATCATCCACAACTGGAGGGATAGCAAGTGGTCTGTGCTGGGTTAGTAAAAGGAACTCTCGGAACCTTTTCTTAGAATCAGAGTAGTCCTGGCCTTCCCACTGGAAAAGTTCCCTCATGGTATGTAAAGTTTCCCCAAAGGAGTAGTCTTCAGGGGGAGATGCTAAGAGAATAGAGTGTTCAGCATCAGAGTCTTCCATAAGGGGGAAAAGTGTAATCCTGTTCCTCACAAAAATCCGAGGAAATTGAAACCTGGTCAGAGGAAGCATAATCCTACTCGTCTTGGTCTTTTATCTGGAGGGGGATGGGAACCCCTGGTTAGGGTAATCAAATCTTCAGCCATCTTAAGCATCTGTTTCTTACACACGGGGCCTTGAACTGTAGAGTGATGTACAGTCATTTTTGGCTTTAATGGGAGTTTTAAACTTAGCATAAGATTTAATGGTGAGTGTAGTCGGTCTGAAGACACCTTCTGCAACCGAAGGTGTTTCTACTGCACCGGGATCTCTTTCTGCTCCGGTGTCGGAAGGGCCTAAAGAAGATGGCTGCGATGGCCTAGTACACACTGCTTGAGAATCGGCAGCTGTCTGGGGTTCCAATTCTGCGGTCGCCAGGGGCTGCGTAGGTGCCTCACTGAAAACCAGAGAACTGGCGACAGGTCCAGAAGAGGCCTCAGAATCTGGCTTGTTCCTAGGCTGCCTGTCCTTATCCTTGCATTTTTTATGCATGCTGGTCGTTGGCTGCTCCGACAGCATGATATAATTAAATTTTCTACCAAAGTAATGTCGTGCGAAGTCAAAACGGCGTTTGACAGTTCATTTATTAAACCTAGCACAAAACCGACAACCTGTGACGTCGTGGTCTGGGCCTAGGCAAGGAATACAATAAGAATGGAAGTCCTTATGAGGTATTTGTTTCCCACAAGAAATGCAAGTGTTAACTTTTCTGACATCGGACTGAAGCAAGAAAAGGTTCTCCAATGGGGTACTTAGCTTTATTGAAGACTTCGGACTTAAATTCGATTCGAAAATCTCATGTGTCGGCCGACCGGCACTTGCGAACTTCTTCTGCTTCGGGCACCGCGCGGCAAGAAAGATGGCGTTGGCTGCCTCTTGTATACCCCTAGCGCACTGACGTCAGGGAAGAAGTGACAGCAACCGACGCCGGACCAAGACTTTGGAACTCAGGCCGACTGCAGGACCATCTGACGGCAGGATAACCCTAGTGTGATGACTGCAGCAGGGTAACACGATGAACATCCAGGACTGCAACAGTGAATACATTCTAACATCAACATTTATGTAAGTGTACACAACTGTACTATGTTTGTGTTTCACTGATGCAGTCATCGCATTTGGGTGAATTCCCAAAGCTCAGGAAGGGAGGAGGAAGTTAAAGAGCATTAGGGCCAGCTATTAATCCTTGCAAGACTGCAGTGGCAAATCCAGCTCTGGATTTAGAAAAGACAGGTAAGTGGTAATGCTTGGTGAAGGTATGTAGGTAGCAGCTTCTAGGATGTCCCTGGTAGGGACTCCTCTGAGAAATGCCACAGAGCCAGATGAAGCCCTAGTGGAATGTGATCTTATCCCCTGTTGTGTAGGTTTTCCATGGTGCTTCTATCACAATTTTTGTTTGAGGAGTGCATGATTTTCTTTTCTTGGTTCACAAGTGACTGGGAAAAAAAATCAAGATAATTCCACTTAGGGTAGTTCTGTAACCACCTAAGAAAAGGCCGTTTTCACTTTAAGCTCTGAAGTTCTCGTGCTCTGCAATAAATAAAGGTGCACACGTCTGAAAAGTGAGACCAACATCTGACTTTAGCCTGCAGTGACATTCCCTATAATGTCTGCAAACAATAATCCACAAAAAAACACATCAGTCACATTACCAGGGACTCCAGAAAAGGAATGTGTGTGCTTCCTCCTGCAAAGCCTCTCTTTCACACATGTGAATGGGGGTAGCAAAGAATAGTTGCATACAATCTTAACCATAACCATAGATGTCCTTCTCTTCCATATAGTAGTATTCTTGTTGTGAGATTTCCCACCTCAGGTGGCCCCTACATCAGGATCCTATACAAAAGCTTCAGCTTGGCTGTTACAGCTGTGTGGGAAGTCACACCTAGGGCCATAAACCAGGGGACTTAAATGTGACGTCTGCAAACACAGACCTCAGAACTTGAAAGCCCAGCAGAAGAAGAAGGGCCAGAAGGAGGAGATGCCAGTCATGTCAGTTATAGGGCCATGGAGCCCTTATGTGGTCTTCATAGGTCCCCAGGGTAGGGTATAGGATACCAAGGGCCTAAAGATATGCTGGACTGAGTAAGAGAAAGGGGTTTTTTGGTTGGTGGGGAGGAATACTGCAACATAGAAGAAAAGGACATCTATGATTATGGTAAGATTTTACACAACTATTCTATGTCCTATTCCCATGTTGTAGCATTCTTGTTGTGGGAAGAGTACCAAAGCTTAGTTGGAAGGAAGGGTGGTGGGTGAAGAGGCTGACTCTACAGAGCCCTGTAGATCTGCCCTGCCAAATCCTGCTCTTACTCTGGAGACATTGTCTAACTTGTAGTGTTTGGTGAAAGTGTGAATGGTGGACCATGTCCACTCCTTCCATAATGGAAGCAGTCTTCAGGCCTTTGAGAAAGGCTTTGGTGGCTGCCACTGCCCAGGTGGAATGAGCTTTTACCCCCCCAATGGGCGTTTTTTTGTCATGGTGTGAGTAACAAGAGGCAAATGGCTTTACTGATACAACAGGCGATGCTCTGTTTGGAGACTACCCTGCCCAGGGCCCTGCTGTGAAAGGAAATAGAGAGTTCATTGGATTTTCTAATGGATTTTGTTGTCCAGGTAAAATCTTAACTGTCTTTGTACATCCAGTGAGTGAAGTATCCTCTCCCCTTCATTGGTGGAAGAGGGGTAGAATGTGGGTAGGTGAATAAATTGGTTTAATGACAAATCGTTGACCACCTTACGCATGAAAGAGGGATTAGTTCTTAGTGTTACCCTGTCCTTGTGGATAGTAGTTTAAGGGGGGCTGGCCATTAAGGCCTGTACTTCTGACACCCTCTGGCTGAAGTTATGGCCACTAGCAGTACAGTTTTCCATGTACACATCTGTAGAGTAGCTGTCCCAGCAGGTTCAAAGGGCTGCTGGGTTAGCTTTTCCAGAATGAAATTAAGGTCCTAGGGTGGTGGGATGGGCTTTCTTGGAGGCCTTATATGTAAGACCCCTTTTAAGAAAAGCTTAACATCGAGCCTGGCTTGTAAGGGAGGGTCTAGTGGTAGGCAGGCTGAGATTGCGGAAAGGTGAACTTTTACTGAAGAGTATCAAAGTCCACCTTTTATTAGTTGACACATATGCAAGAACTAGGGGGGGGGGATCTGCAATGCATGGGTCCCTTTCCTTGTCCAGACACCATTTTGAAAATCTTAAGAACATCCTCAGAGTAGCACTGTCTGAGGGGAATTAAAAGTTTATCACTCACAGTGTCAGTGATATCTGCAAGTGTGGGTGGATGAAGTTTCCCTTTTGTTGTCAGAAGGTCCACCTTGTGGGGTTACTTGTGGTGATTGCCCTTGGCTAGATTGTGAAGTAGGGGGAAACCCTGTTGGAGAAATGCAATATTACATTATAATAGCATGCATCCACGCCATATATTTCCGAACATTGTTAAGAGTCAGTTTTTGAGAATTTCCCATCTATGTAGCAATGACAAAGATAGAAATGCACAACTAAATATAATAGATGGGTTATTTGTTGATGGGGGTTATTCTAGCTCTCTGGTTAAAGATGTGAAAAATTCAATCTTTTGTTCCAAATCTCAGACAATTGAACGTCAGAGATCAAAAACTTTGTGAAAAACCAACTGGCATGACAACAAGGTAGCCTTTACAACCAGATATACTAATGATATTAAACACATTAATAATATCATTAGGAGAAATTGGAATGTATTGTTGCTAGAAACACAAGTAGCAGAGGTTGTTGGCAAAAGACCTCTTTTAGATACAGGAATAGCAAAAGTCTAAAGAGACTATTATGCACTGAAAAATTAAATAGACCTGTCTTTGATCTTAGACAGTCCTTGAGACATGGAACATATCCATGCAACAGTTGTAATATGTGCAACTTTATCTCTAAAGACCAACAATTTACTGTACCATACTTAGAGTATACATTTACACCTAATTTTTATGCCACATGTAACTCTAAGAATTTAGTATATCTGGCTACCTGCGTCGTATGTGAGGCGTATTATGTGGGGCTAACATCTAGAAGATTAAAAGATCGTATTTATAACCATAGTTATGATATGAGGAAAATGAACTTAACAAATGCCTTGGCTAAACATAAATATGCATTTCACGACCATGATTTTAAATTTAGGGCACTACAGATAGTAAATAAAAATAAACGGGAAGGCGATAAAAAGAAGTTATGTTCTTACCATAACGTTCCATGTTTCTTCTTGCTGGATGGCTAAAAGCTCGAGAGTTGGTTCCTATATCCCACAATGCTAGGCGTGAGTTACCTCAGATCTCGGTTTGTAGCTAGGCCCAGCCTATAATAGTAATAGAATAATTAGTAACAAAGTCCACCTCTATAAATAAGGAGAAGAGAAGGGTGACCTACATCCTGATCCAGGAAATATGCAGCAGAGCATATACCTAAAGTATAGAGGTGGTAAAAAGAGAGGTCACAATCACAACTCCTCTAGGTCTGTCCAGGCCAGGGGGAGGGGAGGGTGGAAAGAAGAGAAGGCGAGAAGAAGACAACCAACATAGAACGTTATGGTAAGAACATAACGTTGCTATCTCTATATTCATTCATGCTGGATGGGACCGCCGCCCCAGCACCTTGTCCCGGGTGGCCTAACGGAACAGACTCCTGAGAACAGTGGAACCAAAGTTAGCTCTATGCCTAGAAGCTAAATCCAACTTATAATGAGAAATGAAAGTGTGAGGAGTAGCAGCTGCACAAAATGGTGTCAATAGGCAGTCTGTCTTGGAAGGCTAAAGAAGTAGCCAAAGCTCTGGTGGAATGGGCCTTAGGTTTATTAGGCAGCTTTTGGTGTCTAATTTCATATACAAGTGAAATCAAAGATGTTAGCCATCTGATACACTCTGAAACTGAGTCCCTTTCGATACCTTTTGAACTGAGAGTCCCTTTCTGCCTCCTGCATAGGAGACAAACAGCTGGGACGACTTTCTGAATCGTTTTGTCGTAGCCAAATAGTACCTCAACCGACGACGAACATCCAGGCAGTGTAATTTTGTTCAGACCTATTGGAATATTCTGGAAAAAGACAGGGAGGTCAATGCTTTGATTTAGATTTGACGTCGAGACTACCTTAGGCAAAAGATACCCTGTCCTTATGAAACAATAAATAAGGAGGTCGACAGCTGAGTGCTTGAAGCTCTGAGACTCTTCTAGCTGAAGTAATGGCTACCAGAAAGAGAGTCTTCCATGATAGCAATTTTAAAGAACAGGAGACTGGGGGAAGAATCAAAGAAGCAAGAACTAAATTTAGGTCCCAAGGAGAAGGAGGATTTCTTATAGGAGGTCTGAGAAGAAGAACTCCTTTCAAAAAGGCTTTGCAAAGCTTGTGGGACATCAAGGCAGATTCAGAAATACCAACATGTAAGTTAGAAATAGCTGCCAATTGAACTTTAAGAGTAGAGGGAGATGAACCTGCATGGAAGAGTTCAGCTAGAAAATCAAGGACTATTTGGATGGAAGCAGTGAAAGGATCTATGTCCCTTCCTTGAGCCCAATATGTGAAGCGTTTCCACTTACTCAAATAAATCTTCAGAGTGGAAGATTTATGGGAAGCTATCAAAATATCTCGAACGGAGTGAGATAATTGAGGAAGCCTGGCTAAGGTTGGAACTGGAGGAACCAAGCAGTGAGGTTCAGAGAGGGAGGTGATGGATCAAAAGATCTGGAACTAGGTCCAGATGCCACGGTCGCCCAATAGAAATTGATGTAGAAAGGGAACCACACCTGTCGAGGCCAGTAAGAAGCAAAGAGGATCAAAGTGGCCTTCTGAGCGATAGCTTTCTGTATCACTTGAGAGCTTAGTGGGAAGGAGGAAATGCATACAGAAGTCCCCGGGCCAAAGAGCGTCTCTGCTGGGTTGGCCTGGTAAAGGGAAGGGAGTGAAATATTCACTGCACTTGCTGTTTTGGGGAGTAGCAAAAAGATCGCAGCAAGGCTGACCCCACTTGAGGAAAATTTCTCTCACAACAGAGTCTTTCAGAGACCACTCGTGAGGCATGAGGATAGCTCTGCTCAACTTGTCCGCAATTTGATTGGACTCTATCAGAAATCGCTGAGAAGAAATCGCCCATTGCCACAATCTGAGTGCTTCTAACACAGGGGTATGACCTGGTTCCGCCTTGTTTGTTGATGTACCACACTACAGACATATTGTCTGTCTGAAGAGAGTCTTGAAGGGCTTGCAACGCTAAAAGCACTGCTCTCATCTCCAGAACATTTATGTGCAAGTGGCATTCGCTTGGTTGCCATGTGCCCTGGACCGCCCTGCCCTGATAATGCCCCCCACCCGATCAGGGAGGCATCCGCTGTCAGAGTAGCAACCGGAGGGGTGGAACAAAGGGTCTTCCCAACAAGAGCTGAGGGAAGACATCCACCACATGAGATGATTTCTTGATCATAACGGTGTGGGACATTGGAAGTTGCTGGTATGACCATTGTGTAAAGAGCATCCATTGAAGGATCCGCATGTGGAATCTGGCTAATGGAAGCAGAGGTAATAATTCCCAACACCTTCAGAACTAACCTGGCTTTGATTCTGTTGTTGTTGAAAAGGAGTGAGACCAGTTTGTGAATGTCTGTTATTCTCTGATGTGTTAGTCTGTGTCTAGATTTAATTTATTGAAATGCCTAACTTTTGACAAATGCGAAAAGTGTAATCCCTGGCCATCAGAAGGAGATGCTTGTGGGGAGTGGTGAGGAGCCAGTCGTCCAAATATGGAAACACCTGGAATCCTTGTCGCCTCAGGTGAGAAGCTACCACTGCCATGCATTTGGTAAACACCCGGGGCAGTGGTGAGACCAAAGGGCAGGGCCCTGAACTGAAAATGACTGGTTCCCAGCCTGAAGCGGAGGAATCTTCTGGAGCATCTGTTCATTTTATATCCTGAAGGTCTATAGAGCACATCCAGTTTCCTTTTCCCAATAGGGGGATGGATTGCAGCGTGACCATCCGAAATCTTGTTTTCTTGACTGATCTGTTCAAGATACTGAGATCCAAAATTGGTCTCCAGTCCCCTGTTTTGGAACTAAAAAGAACCTTGAGTAGATTCCGGATCCTTGCTGGTCTGCTGGAACTGGCTGAATTGTTTTTGCAAGCAGTTTTGAAATATCCAAAACCGCTAGATCCCTTTGAGCGGTGGAACATCTGGAAGGGATTTTTGATTGGTTTGGAGCAAGAAAGGGATAGAATAGCCTTCGAAATGACGGACTGTACCCATTTGTCTTGAGTCAGGGATAGCCAGGCTTCTGGTACAGTGAGGGCAGTCGGGCAACACCTCAGGGATGCTGAAAGGGCTTCAGAAGGCTTCCCGATTGCCCTGGTTCTGCTGAGCCCCCCCGACCATTGTTATTCCCTCTGCCTCTGGCGTCGAAGAATTTTTTGTGCGCCAGGCTAAGTCCCTTGAGATGGTTTACGGAACCACATTTTTCCACTTTGCTGGCCTCCTAGAAGGAGTAGAAAACGGACTCAGACGGCAGAGAGAGTCTTGCCATCAGTTTCACTCTAGTCAAGGTTTCTTTCACTTGAGGACCAAAGAGAGATGATCCATCAAACGGGAGTTAGTGAAAGACGCCTTGAAGGGGTCCGTGCATAGCCGCATCCAGGCATGCCAGGCCACACCTGTCATGGAGGAGTTGGTTATGGAGTTAAGGGTAGCCAGCTGAGTGTTCATCTTTCTTGAAAACCCGCAGCTGTAGGGTCCTTCAACATGTCACCGCTTTAATCAAGTCCCTTTGAAGACGAGTGAAATGGCACAGGTAGTTCAGCTGTCCATGGACCCAGATTCCTTGTTAGGTGGATGGACAGGTACTGAAGGATCAGCTAGTTCCTTCTTAGTGGCAGCAGCTACCACCATAGCATCCACAGAAACTCCTTTTGTCAAGAACGGTTTGTCTGCTGGTGCGTTATGAACTTGGAGGGTCTCCTGGGAGTGGGGTCCACTGAATCAGGAGCCGCCCATGCCTTTAGCAACCACCTGCAGGGGACACCCAGGAGGTGGAAGATACACGGATTCATCCTCAAGGGTTAAGGGCTGGCCAATTTCCCTCTGTTTCAGGATCTCTAGAATGTCTGCAAAGGAGACATCTTCAGAAGGGGAACGGGGAACCGAATCATCTAAATCTGTGTCAAGGATGGACTCAGGTGAGTCAATGTTTCCGAGGGGCTCTTCTGCCAAATCAGGAGAGGCCTCGAAGAGGATGAAATCCCACAGGGGTTCCTGAGGAGCTGGCTCTCTGCAGTCCGGGATGAGGGAGTGAGTAGACTTGACCTGAGGCACGAGGAGGGGCCGGACGGAGCCGACTGTGGAGTAGAGCCAGGCTCTAACACATGACCACCTGTCAGGCAAAGCCAGAGGTCCCAGCGCCCAGTAGCTGAGAACCTCCTCGGCACCGACAGTGATGGCCCCGGGCGTCGATGTCGGAGCCGAGCGCACTAAGCCCCGAGAGGAAGAGCGAAGATTCTTCTAAGGAAGAAATCGGAGAGCGATGGAGCCGAAGACAATTGGTCGGCTCCGACGCTACTCACAGTCTCGGGTCCGACGACGACCCGCCCGAGCTCAACGGAGTCGGAGGAGGAATATATTGATGGACAGGGCAGGCATCGACTGATGAGTCGGGCTCTGAAGCATCTGGGCCAGTGCTCTGAAGGTCATGATAATGAACGGAGCCAAGGGATGGTGACCTGAGATGTCGCCAAGGTGGTCGGAGAGCCGACACGGGAATTTGGCTTGAGTAAACCTCTTAAAATTAATTTATTTTTTCTTTCCTGCAGGACCCTGGGACTGAAGCCATGGCAAACAGCACAGGAGTCCGAGTGCAAGGTCCCAGGTAGTAGACACAAGAAGTGTGACCGCCTGTCAGAGACATTTTCTGACAGCATGCATCACACTTCTTGAAGCCTGAGACCTTTGATTCTTAGATATTTCAAAGTGCAATCACACACGCTGGTCAAAACACACTGATTACACCCTGTCTAGTTTTAGCTTAAAATAAAACAACTAACTAGGTTTTAAATTAAGAAAAATAACACACACACCCACTAGGAAGGAAGAAGGCCTGAAGGTCCGAGGGAAGAACTTAAAGTTCTTGTGAGGAAAAACAGGAATTTTAAGAAAAGGGCAAGAATTCCTCTAAACTAAGGGAAATAAGTATAAAAATTAAAATAAAGGGGTTTAAATACACTAACTTTACAAGAAAGTCACTTACCAAGAACCGGTAGAAAACCAACACCCAAACGAGATCTAAGGTAACTCACGCCTAGCATTGTGGGATATTGGAACCAACTCATCCAGCAAGAATGAAGGCGAGATAGACAACTTAACATCATGGGTTATTTAGAATTGGTTGAACTAAATTGGATTCTAAGACTGAGAGCACATATTGAACCAGGGCTCAATCAGGCAGTAAGCATAAAACCAATATTGGCCAGACGCAGATAAATTATGGGCATTGGTCCCTATTTATATTTCATTTAAAATACTTGAGATATTTCATAATGTATGTAGTCAGTTTTTATGAGTGTTTTATTGATGTGTTGGATATTTAGCCTGAATATACATTTTTCAATTTTTTATGTCTCATGTTTAGAATTTTTTTAAAAATTATATTTAGTTTTAAAGCAATAATCCTGTATATATGCCCTTTCTGCAATGCTATTTACATACTTTAATATGAAAATTTTTTTGTGATATATGAATTGAATGGTTTGAGTATATTTATATATTTTTTTATATATTATATAATATATTATATATACATTATACATTCTGCATTTTTAGTTGTGAACAAGTTATGAATCTGTGTTATCAAATAATTACATGCATCACTATTTTATTCCATATATTTTATAGGTCTTTATGAATTATATTGCTTTAAAATGAAATAGTGGAATAATTGATGTATTTTAACTAATTAATTGATTAATTGATTCATTAGATAAATTGTCTTGCATATAAATATCTGGCAGAATGAACTGATTTACAAACCTGAAGAAGGGTACCTTGGGAGTACGTGAAAGCGCTTGTTTCGATAATAAATACAGTTTTATTACATCCATTGTCGTGGTGGCTTCTATTTCAGTCGTTTTATTTGCTGTTACGTGGATTCTCCTTGTTCTGGTAGAAGCCTTTGGTTGGTAGTATCCTGTTTGTATCTATTTGTAGTTGACACATATGCAAGAACTAGGGGGGGGGTCTGCAATGCATGGGTCCCTTTCCTTGTCCAGACACCATTTTGAAAATCTTAAGAACATCCTCTGAGTAGCACTGTCTGAGGGAAATTAAAAGTTTATCACTCACAGTGTCAGTGATATCTGCAAGTGTGGGTGGATGAAGTTTCCCTTTTGTTGTCAGAAGGTCCACCTTGTGGGGTTACTTGTGGTGATTGCCCTTGGCTAGATTGTGAATTAGGGGGAACCAATGCTGCCTTGGCCAGCAGGGAGTCGCCAACAAGATTTTTGGTTAGTCTCTCCTGATTTTCAGGAGGACTTTCTGAATTAGTGGGAAGGGGGAAATGCATATAGAAACTTCCCCTTCCAAGAAATAATGAAAGCGTCTACTCTCCAAGCTAGAGGGGAGTAGGTGAAGGTCTGCAGTTGTCTGTTCTGGGGGACGCAAACAGTTCTATTTGAGGAGTGCCCCACTGGTGGACAATGTCTAGGAAGACTATCCTGTCCAGCACCCATTGGTGTTGTGGAGAGTCTGTCCTGCTTACAAGGTCTGCTTGTTTGTTGTCCTGCAAGGGGATGTAGGATGCCTGCAGGGGACAAGCTGTGGTGAGAAGCTAGATCCCATATCAGTAAGGTTAGTCTGCACAGGTGGTACGCCACCCCCCCCCCCCATTTGTTGAGGTACCACAACTGTGGTGTTGTCTGTAATTATTAGGAGAACACCTGGTAGTCGCAGGGGAATGAAGGTTTTCAGAGCCAGGAGGACTGCTGTCATTTCTCTCACATTGCTGTGTTTGGCCTTTAACGAAGGGTGCCATGTTGCTTGAACCCTATAGGATACCAAAGTGCCTCCCCATCCTGACACTGATACATCTGTATACATAACATGGGGTGGGAATATGGGCTGGAGGAAAACGCCCGGGTTGAGCTGGATTTGTTGAATCCACCAGCAGACCTCCGCCTTCAGGCAGAGCAGGAGTGAGATTTCTTGTTCCAGGGGATGCTGGTGTTGGGACCAAATGTTTTTTTAGATACCACTGGAGCTTTCGCATATGCATTCTGGCTAGTGGAAGCACAGGTATGGCGGCTGCCATTAGGCCTAGGATCCTTAGGAAATGCCTTGCAGTTATCACTTGGGTCTGTAGCAAAGCTTTGAAATAGGAGGTGAGGGATCTGACCTTGTCTTGGGGTAGAAAGGCTTTCATTAAGTCTGTTTTAATTCTGCAAGCCAGAAATATCTTGTCTTGCTCTGGGGTCAGGGAACACTTTGGGAGGTTGATGGTGAACCCCAGATTTTGTAAAAGGGACATGGTGAATTACACATGGGCTGAAAGGGTTTCCTTGCAGTCTGCTAAGATCAGGATGTCATCTAGGTAGGGATAAATCTGAATTCCCTGTGTTCTGCAATGGGCAATAGCAGGAGCCAGGCATTTTGTGAACACTCTGGTGACAGTGGACAAACCAAAGGGCAAGGCAGTAAATTGGAAATGAGAGCATAGTCTAGAGAAACAAACAATATCTGTGGGAGGGTAGGACGGATGTGCAAATAGGCTTCCTTTAGGTACTAAGTGGCCATGAAAGCCTTAGTAGGTATGAGAGTGACAGCATTCTGAAGGTGGGCACCCTTAAGAATAGATTTAAGAAGGAAAAGTCAAGGATAGGTCACCATGGTCTGCCCTTTTTGGGGACCAGGAACAGTCAAGAGTATAAGCCTTTTCCCTCCAGTCCTGAGGTGACAGGTTCTATTGTACCCAAGTTCAGAAGGTCTGTTAGGACCTGTAGTAAGAGAGGCCTTTGATTTCTGGGGGGAAGGGAATGCCTCTTAGGGATGGCTTTTCTTTCCAGGAGAGTAAGAATCATTTTTGGATAATGGCCTACACCTATCTGTCTCTGGTGATGGTCTTCCAAAAGGGGAGGCAGTGGGAGATGCGGGCAGAGAGGGGTAGGTGGGCAAGGCAGTCATGCATTGTTGGGGCCTCCTCAGTCTTGAAAAGGCTACCTAGGAGGAGACTTGTGGGGCAGCTGGCCTGGAAGTGGTTTGTCTTCTAATACCTCTTCTAGGTCTGGAAGAGGGAGATCCAGCAGAGGTTGGGTTACATCTGACAAATGTGGCCTTGGCAGGATAGTTTCTGTAATATTTGGGGATGGGGTACACCAACAAATGTTTGAGGTCTTGTAATTCCTTGCTCTTTTCTTGCAGGTTTTTGAAAATATCTACAGACTGTTTTCCAAAAAGAAAACTGGGGTCCAGGGTGGCATCCAATATCTTAGACTTAAAAGTCTTCTGGCAAGTGTTTAAGTCTAAGCCAAGAATATTTCTTGAGAACAGAGGCAGATCCTGCAGAGCGAGCAGAAGCTTCTGCAGCATCACAGCTGCATCTGAGTGTCTGGCTACTTGGACAGCCACAGATAGTTTAGAAGAGATGTCAGCTTTTGTAGGGCAGTCAGGAGTACTGGCCAGCAAGGTAGAGGCTTGAGAAACCAGGTCCAAAGCATATTTGGTCATGTGTGTCTGATAGTTGATGGCTCTAAAAGCAAAAGTGGAAGAGGTATAGACCTTTTTACCAATCCTATCCATAGATTTGCTGTCTTTGTCAGGGGGTAAGAGCGAGGCAAATGGAATGAGTCTGGATTGTTTATCAGGATAAGTGGTAATCACAGCTGGGTCTGCCAGGGTAAGTTTGACTAGGAATTTTTAGTCATCAGGCACCTTGTAGAAGCGATCTGGCCGCTTTGGGGCAGGTGGCTGAGAATCTGATGTTTTTGATGCAGAGGTAAAAGCATCCAAGTATGCAGGTATGACAGGTGGGATGGCAGAAGGGGAGAAGGATTCTACCTGTAAAAGTTCAAAATACTCTTCCGAGTTTCAGACATTTGAGAGGTATCTCATTTGAAATATTCTTTCATTTTGGTGATAGTTTCAACAAATGTAATATCCTCTGGTGGAGAGTCTTCCTCAAATTGATCTGGTAAGTAGTACTCCTGAGGTAAAGCAATTTGGGAAGTGTAAGAAATGGATTCCACATATGAGGAGTAATAGGTGTCTTGCTCTTCTTCCCGTTCCTGAAAGGCCAGAAGAGGGAGAAGCAGGTCTAGGGCTTAGCAATGGTAGAGCAGTGGGGGATGAGGCTGAAGGCCTAAGGGCCATAAAGGCCTACATCAAGGAAGAAGCGAAAGACTGCCAGTCAGGTAGGCCTTTCTTTGGTCGAGGTCGCATGTTTGTTTTTTTTGTTTCTTTTTGGTTGGTGTAGACATAGGCCTAGGCCTGGAGTAGGATGACAATCTAACGGCAGTAGCGTCCGGAGCAGGGACACTGGTCAGAGGCTCTAAGTCTGGTTCCTCCTCAACCTCGGCAGTAGTGTGGGGGTCTGGGCTGGCTCCAGGGACGTGCCAGCAGTCAACTCAGAAACGGCTTCGATGAAGGTCGCTGCTGAAGTCGACGGATCCTCCGGGAGGCCCTCAACTCCTAAATCAGAAGCTGGCGGGGCGTCCGGTAGCGAAGTGGCAGAAGAAGAAGGTCTGGGAAACTTGGCCTTCTTACGCTGAGGCTCTGTCAAGGTCTCCAAGGCAGGATCCATCCTAAGGGCCAACCATTTAAGGCGTTGCTTCTCCAAGTAACGATTAAGGGTGGCCAGACGGCTGAGAAGAGTCTTGGGTACAAAGGATTGGCAAATGGAGCAAGAGGTGTGATCGTGCTGCCGGCCTAAGCAAAAAACGCAGCTCTCATGCGAGTCTTTATGGGGTATCTAACACCCGCATTGGCATTTAACCTTTTTTGCTGACACTGGCTATGAGCTGCTACAAGAAACCAAGCTTTAGCAAGTTAATAAGAATAAACCTCAATGGGGTACTTAGCTTTTTAGACGTATGCATTGAACGAGCGAAGCACACAATGTGTCGGTCTGCGGCTGAAAAGTTCAGAGATCTGTGCATGCAGACGTCACATTTATGGCCCCTGGTTTACGGCCCTACGTGTAGACATCCCACGCAGCTGCAACAGCCAAGCTAAAGCTTTTATATAGGAGCCGACGGATGGGTCGCCTGAGCTGGAAAATCCCACAAATACTGCAACATAGGAATAGAAGGCTATCTTAACTCCCAATAGAATTTTACTCTCCATAGAAAGATCAACTAATCACTATAGACAAATCAGCTAACACACAGGTGAAACTATATTGAAATAGTGTAGCTAAACTATGGAACCACATCCCACTACCACTGAAATCAGTTCAGAATGAAAACGCATTTAAAACACAATTGAAGCGTCATCTACCTGCTCTTGTACATCTCCAGGATAAGTGCCACTGTTACCTTCAGCTTGTTACATCGCCAAACTATTCCTCCTCTTGCAGAATCCACAGCCAATCACCACCAATACCAAAGTAGTATCACCAGCATCTCCCAGCCATATACAGAATTTTGGTGGCTTTGCTCACCCAACCACTGGTGCTACATTTCTAATATAAACACTGACAGCCATACATACCTAGATCTACATACATGTCTAGTGTGTATGTGTATATATATATATATATATATATATATATATATATATATATATATATATATATACATACACATATACACAATGTGTGTGTGTGTATATATATATATATATATATATATATATATATATATATATATATATATATATATATGTACATACACACATGCACACACACACATATATATATATATATATATATATATATATATATATATATACACATACACACACACATATATACATACACACACACATACATCTATAAAATTAGCTATGCATCTGCTCTATACCCCATCTCTTAAATACATTAAGATTTTCTGCACTTTCTTCCTTCAGTTACATTTCTCTGAATTTCTAAGCACTAATCACATTATCTATTACCTATATGACAAACTCACTAATACTCCTCCTCAATGCTCAATGTTCAACATGAATACCTTTTACAATGTAAAAGAAATAACCCAGCCACTGGGGATGCACAAGCTAGTGCATTTCTTCATGCCGGTCCCAAGCCCGGATAAATGGGGAGAGTTGCTGGAAATTGATGGTGTAATGATGAGTGTTGTTATTTTGAGAGAAAAATCGCTAAGGACTCAAAAGACAATCATAAGGCCTTCTTTAGCTATGTTAGAAACCTGGGAGGAAACTCCCAAATATGCTCAGAATTAGTTCAAAATGATGTGAAAATTACTGAACCTACAGACATTGCCAATATACTGGCTGACAGGTTCAGTGCAAACTTCTCCCCTCCCCAAAAAGAGAGATATCTATACCAGAGGACTGTAGCCCCCCAAACATCTCTAACGCCCAGGTGAGAACTGCTCTCTCTAAGGCGAAAAACACAGCATCCATGGGACCGGATGGTGTCCCCGGCTGTGTGCTCCACGAACTCAACGAGGAATTAAACCCGCAGTTAGGACAGTTGTTTAATCTTAGCCTCACCTCAGGATACGTACCCAAGGAGTGGCGCACGGCAACTGTGGTCCCACTTCACAAAGGCGGTGCCTCCACCGACCCTGGAAATTACCGCCCCATCAGCTTGACAAGCCTGATCTGCAAAGCCATGGAGAGGATCATAATGGAACTCATAAATAAAGACATAGGGAACTTGCAGACTTTGGATCCAACCCAGTTTGGCTTTGTCAAAGGCAGATCATGCATTTTAAACTTGGTCGACTTTTTCGAAATAGTCACCAAGGCCATTGATGGGGGAAAGGCAGTCCATACAGCCTACCTCGACCTGGCAAAGGCTTTCGACACAATACCCCACTCGGGTATTGTCGAAAAACTCATCAGCTTAAATGTAAACCCATACATCACAAGATGGGTTGCAAACTGGCTAAGTGACAGAACCCACAGGGTCAGAGTTGCTGGCGCCATGTCAGACTCGAAGCCTGGTCACAAGTGGGGTCCCACAGGGCTCAATCCTGGGCCCACTCTTGTTCGGCATCTACTTTTCTGAAGTACAAGCAAACACAGGAGGGTTATGGCTGACAAAGTTTGCAGATGACTGCAAACTGGGCGCCATAGTCGAAAACACATCTGACACAGATATCCTTCAGAAGGGTTTCACAGAAACGGATAACTGGTGCCAGAGCCATGGCCTAAAGTTAAACGCCAAGAAATGCACAGTCATACCCTTCGGGAAAAACAAGGTTACCCCTAGCTACCATATAGGTGGCAATCCATTGAACACAGAAGTAGTTATCAGAGATCTGGGGACTCAGGTTAACAGTAACCTATCGTTTGACACTCACGTTGCTAAAGTAGTTAGGAAGACCTTCTACATTGCCCACCTGATCATGAAGGGATTCACATCTAGATCAAGGGAGGTCATCATTCCCCTGTACTCATCACTCATCAGACCAATGATTGAGTACAATGCTCCATTCGGAATGTATCTTACCAGACACCTGCAGCAGCTGGAAAGGCCCCAAAAGTTCCTCACCAAAAGGATAAAGGGTCTCAAAAATATGTCTTATGCTGCCCGACTGAAAAAACTTCAGCTCTATTCAGTCGCCACCGCCTGCTCAGAGGTGACCTGTGCCTGACATACAAGGCCATGTCAAACCCAGATTTGATGAACATGCTTCACCTCAAAAAATCTAGATCCCTCAGAACTACAAGGGCGGGAGACTTAAACCTTGACACGGTCATTAATAGGACATGCTGGAGGGACAGATTCATCACCCAAAGACTCCCTATGCTGTGGAACAAAATCCCAGTACATGTGAGGCAGAGCACCTCGCTGGCCATGTTCAAGAGAAATCTTGACCAATGGATGGGAGATCACAGATATACCCCAGGGATTACCTCAGTGTCTCTGCTTGACAGGCACAGCAAAACAATGGGCATAGTTTTCTTCAAACTAAGGGGTGGCGAAAGCCACAAAAACTCTGGGCTAGGCTTATAAATGCCCTTGGGCAGATAGCCTAGTACGAACCTATGAACCTAAGAGCATCCGGCATAAAACATTTGCCAAATGAGATATGTGGAAAATACAAATTTACATACCGGATCGGTCGAGGCCCAAGTTAACAACGACCACCCCCAGTACTGTTAGCCAACAGGGTGCTGGCAGAAATTGGGCTACTGTTGATTTGAGAAGGAGAAGAGGGGGAAGGCATGCCTGAATGCAGGAAGAGAGGAGAAAGGTTAGGAGTGTGGTAGTGAGAGTAGGAACTTTGAATGTTGGCAGTATGACTGGTACAGGGAGAGAGCTAGCTGATATGATGGACAGAAGAAAGGTTGATATATTATGCGTGCAAGAGACCAGGTGGAATCGAAGTAAGGTCAGGTGTCTATTGGAGGCGGGTTCAAATTGTTCTATCATGGTGTGGATGGGAGGAGACATGGGGTAGGGGTTATCCTGAAGCAACAGTATGCCAAAAAATGTTTTGGAAGAGAAAAGAGTGTCAGAGTGATGTTTATGAAGCTGGAAATTGATGGTGTAATGATGAATGTTGTTAGTGCATATGCTCCGTAAGTTGGGTGTGCGATGGATGAGAAACAAACATTTTGGAGTGAGATGGATGAAGTGGTGATGACTGTACCCCGGGGTGAGAGAGTGGTGATTGGAGCAGATTTCAATGGGCATGTTGGTGAAGGGAACAGAGGGGATGAGGAAGTGATGGGTAGGTATGGTGTTAAGGAAAGGAATACAGAAGGTCAGATGGTAGTGGATTTTGCAAGAAGGATGGACACAGCTGTGGTGAATGCGTATTTTAACAAGAGGGAGGAGCATAGGGTGACATACAAGAGTGGAGGGAGATGCACACAGCTGGATTACATCCTATGCAGGAGGGCCAGTTTGGAAGGAGATTGGAGACTGTAAAGTAGTGACTGGGGAAAGTGTACTTAGGAAGCATAGAATGGTTGTCTGTAGAACGACGTTGGTGATCAAGAAGAGGTGGAGTGTGACGGCAGCACCAAGGATCAAACAGTAGAAATTGAAAAAGGGTGATTGTGAGGTGGAGTTCAGAGAAGAGTTAAGACGGGCACAGGATGGCAGTGAATAGTTACCGAACAGCTAGGTAACTACAGCAGATCTAGTAAGGGAGACTGCTAGAAAGGTGCTTGGTGTGACATCTGGATGGAGGAAGGAGGACAAGGAGACCTGGTGGTGGAATGAGGGAGTACAGGAAAGTATACAGAGATAGAGGTTGGCGAAGAAGTGGGATTGTCAAAGAGATGAAAAAAGTAGACAGGAGCATAAGGAGATGAGCTGTGTGGCAAAGGCTAAGGATAAGGCGTACAGAGAGTTGTATGAAAGGATGGACGCTAAGGAGGCAGAAAAGGACCTGTGCCGAATGGCTAGACAGAGGGACCGAGCTAGGAAAGATGGGCAGCAGGGTAAGGGTGATAAAGGATAATGAGGGAAACATACTCCCAAGTGAGGAGAGTGTGTTGAACAGATGGAAAGAGTAGTTTGAGGGGCTGATGAATGAAGAGAATGAGAGAGAAGGTTGGATAATGTGGGGATAGTGAATCAGGAAGTGCAACGGATAAGCAAGGAGAAAGTAAGGATAGCAATGAAGAGGATGAAGAATGGAAAGGCTGTTGGTCCAGATGACATACCTGTGGAAGCTTGGAGGTGTTTAAGAGAAATGTCAGTGGAATTTTTAACCAGATTGTTTAATGAAATCTTGGAAAGTGAGAGAATCCCTGAGGAGTGGAGAAAAAGTGTTTTGGTACCGATTTTTAAGAATAAGGGTGATGTGTAGAGCTGCAGTAACTACAGAGGGATAAACTGATTAGTCACAGCATGAAATTATGGGAAAGAATAGTAGAAGCTAGGTTAAGAAGGGAGGTGATTAGTGATCAGCAGTATGGTTTTAAGCCAGGAAAGAGCACTACAGATGCGATGTTTGCTCTGAGAGTGTTGATGGAGAAAGTACAGAGAAGGTCAGGAGTTGCACTGTGTCTTTGTGGACTTAGAGAAAGCATATGACAGGGTGCCTAGAGAGGAGTTGTGGTGTCATATGAGGAAGTCGGGAGTGTCAGAAAAGTATGTAAGAGTGGTACAGGATATGTACACGGGTAGTGTGACAGCGGTGAGATCTGCAGTGGGAGTGACAGATTTGTTTAAGGTGGAGGTGGGATTACATCAAGCATCAGCTCTGAGCCCTTTCTTATTTGCAGTGGTGATGGACAGGTTGATAGATGAGATTAGACAGGAGTCCCCATGGACTATGATGTTTCCAGGTGGCATTGTCATATGTAGTGGGAGTAGGGAACAGGTTAAGGAGACCCTGGAGAGGTGGAGATATGCTCTAGAGAGAAGAGGAATGAAGGTCAGCAGGACTAAGAATATGTGTATGTGAATGAGAGGAAGGATAGAGGAATGGTGAGGATGCAGGGAGTAGAGTTGGCGAAGGTGGATGAGTTTAAATACTTGGGATCAACAGTTCAGAGTAATGGTGAGTGTGGAAGAGAGGTGAAGAGTACAGGCAGGGTGGAATGGGTGGAGAAGAGTGACAGGAGTGATGTGTGACAGACGAGTACCAGTAAGAGTGAAAGGGAAGGTCTAATAAGAGGGTAATGAGACCAGCTATGTTATATGGATTGGAGACTGACACTGACAAAAAGACAGGAGTCAGAGCTGGATGTGGCAGAGTTAAAGATGTTAAGATTTGCACTGGGTGTGACGAGGGTAGACAGGATTAGGAATAAGCATATTAGAGGGTCAGCCCAGGCTGGACAGTTTGGAGACAAAGCCATTGAATCGAGATTGCGTTGATTTGGACATGTGCTGAGGAGGGATGCTGGGTATATTGGGAAAAGGATGCTAAGGATGAAGCTGCCAGGTAAGAGGAAAAGAGGAAGTCCTAAGATGAGGTTTGTGGATGTGGTGAGAGAGGACATGAAGGTGGCTGGTGTGACAGAGCAAGAAGCAGAGGACAGGAATAAATGGAAACAAGAAGTCATGTACTCACCATAACGTTCAATGTATGTAAGTCCATCTCACCTCACATTCTTACCCGTGGGTTCAGAGCCGAACCTCGGCTCTGACTCGGCCATACCCTAGCTCGAAGTCTTCAATTGGCTTATGGCTAAGAGGTATCCCATGCTGCAATGCACATATCTCCAGATCTGCAAGCTCACATACCCACACACCAACATGCTGAGAGGAAGAACCATCTCAACACATCAAAAAGGAGTGCAGAAAACAGAGACTCTACCTCTAGGTCCTCCAGGAGGGGGTAAGTGGGTGAGTTAGTAAGAATGCGAGGTGAGATGGAATACATACATCGAACGTTATGGTGAGTACATAAAGTACAGTTTTGTACCTACCATAAATGTAGATGTTAGAGAGGTTATACTGCTGCAGTCATCACACTTGGGTTATCCTGTCGTCAAGCAGTCCCGCAGTCGGCCGAATCCCAAAGTCTTGGTCCGGTGTCGGTTGTCGCCTCTTCCCTGACGTCAGTGCGACAGGGGTATATAAGAGACAGCAGACGCCATTTTCTTCAGATTTTCTTGCCTCAGATGTCAGGTGCCCCCAAGTAGGAAGGCAATACAATAGAAGCCAAACCACAAAATCTTCAGAATACACCACGAAACACTCAGAGAAAGAACAAGTGGCATTAATCCATTGTATTCAGTCTGTCCTGGTACCTCAGCTATTCGCCTTCAATGGGACACATTCAAACATTTTCAGTGTTCTTTTATATATGCATCAATCAAACAATTAATTTCAAACATTTTTAACTCATTCAACACTGAAACATTTTTTTTACAAAAACTTCAAATATAATCTTTTTCCTTTTGTTCTTTTTTCCTTTGTTCATCACTTTAGAGAATAAATTATTTCATTTTAAACAAAATTTCTTAAATATATGTTACAAAAATACAAACATGGAATAAATACTCTATTATATTCAAAATTACATTATTAATGAATTACATCAATTTTATAAATTCCTTTCACTTGGAAATGCAATGTGATACCTTATAAATCACTTTTTGCTAAATTTAATTCAAACATTACAAAATTCAATCATTCTTTGTTCAAGCTTATTCAAAGCTGCTTTAAAATTCCCTCTACACAAATGGGGCCTAGCAAGTACACTAAATCTAAAGCTGTCATTTTTACCATCATTTATGTTACAAAAGTGAGTAGCTACAGGGCTTTCCAAATTTCCCCTCCTTATATCACCCAAATGCTCCAGAATGCGAATCTTAATCTTCCTGGTGGTTTGACCAATGTACCACATGGGTGGAACACAATCACATCCTAAAATATATACTACACCAGATGACCTACAATCAAATCTCTCAAAAGCAACGTACTTTTTTCCATTTATTTTCATTCCATGCATGTTTTTAGTTTTGTCACAAACAGAACAGTTACCACAACTATACATCCCAATGTTACTATCTACCATAACTTCCAATTTTCTATTCAAAATTTCCTTTAAATTGGGATACCTTTTATAAGAAAAAGTAATATGCTTGGGAAAAAGGTGACCAATTGCTGGATCTTCACATACCACATGCCACAAACCCCTGATCATTTTTTCCATAATAATGGAAAAATTGGAATACCTAGAGAGTGTTTCGTGGTGTATTCTGAAGGCAATACAATAGCTATGCAACAATACCTTGGTAGATAAGCAATAGTACTAGCTGTTAGCAAATACACCATATAGACATGCATCCAATACATTGAAGTACATGGAGTTGTAACTAACACCCTGGTATGTAGAAGGGATGGAGGGAGGGTAACCTGGACTGCAGCAGTATAACCACTCGAACATATACATTTATGGTAGGTACAAAACTGTACTATGTTCATCGTGCTATACTGCTGCAGTCATCACACTTGGGTAGAATCCCAAAGCTATGGAAGGGTGGCTGGTACTAAACTGGGTTAGGTGATGCTAGGATGCCCTGCTGAACTGCAGTGGCAAAACCAGCCCTGGTTTTTGAGTATAATGGAAGGTTGTAATGCTTGGTAAAGGTGTGCACTCAACTCCAAGTAGCTGCCTCCAGAATGTCTTTGGTTGGAACCCCTCTGAGAAAGGCTGCTAAGGCTGCAGAAGCCCTGGTAGAATGGGATCTAATATTGACAGGCACTGCCTTCCCATGGTGCGAGTAGCAAAAGCGGATACAATGTGCTATCCATTTGGAGATGGTCTGTTTTGAAATAACCTTTCCTTGTGAACCTGCAGCATATGATACAAAGAGTTGGTCAGTTTTTCTGAAGGTCTTTGTCTTATCTAAATAGTAACGTAGCTGTCTGTGAATGTCCAAAGAGTGAAGGAGCCTTTCTCCTTTATTCTGTGGGTTAGGATAAAAGGTGGGTAAATGAATGGACTGATTCAAAGCCACACTGGATACCACCTTGGGCATGAAGTTAGGGTTAGTTCGTAAAGAGACTCTGTCCTGATGGAAAATGATGAAAGGTTCCACTGCCATAAGTGCTTGTAGTTCTGAGACCCTGCGTTCTGAGGTAATAGCCAGTAACAAGGCTGTTTTCCAAGACAAGTATTGTAGTGCTACTGAGAATGCTGGTTCGAAAGGAGGTAGTGTTAACTTTTCTAAAACTAAGTTCAGGTCCCAAGTTGGTGTTGGTGGTTTTCTGGGGGGTCTTATATTCTTAGCCCCTCTGAGAAACTGTCTAAGTAAAGGGTGTGAGAAAATTGGGGGATCCGTATTATATTGGGCTGAAATGGCTGAAGCATGGATCTTAATGGAGGAGAAGGAAAGGCCTTTGTCTAGCATCTCAGTTAGGTATTGCAGTATGTGAGGAATGTTTGGAATCCATGGATTTTGACCTTTAGCCTGGTGCCATGCACAAAATCTTTTCCATTTGTCTGAGTAAGTCTTCCTGGTGCTAGGCCTCCTGGCCTCCATAATTACATTCAGGACGTCCTTTGAGAGAAGTGTTGATCGATAATTTAAGGAATTCTCCATGCAGCTAAATTTAAAGTTCTGAGCTGGCTGTGACGGGTTTGATAGTTTTTCTGAGTCAACAGTAGTGGGAATTGAGGCAAGATCCATAGAGGGCTGTGAGTCGAGTACCTTAGTAATGGGTACCAGTGCTGGCGTGGCCATTCCGGAGCAACGAGGATCATTTGTGGTCTCTCTCATCTGACCTTCAATAATACCTTGGTCAATAGAGGAAGTGGAGGGAAGGCATAGACTGTCAGTGTTGTCCAACTGAATGATAGAGCGTCCACTTTCCAGGCTAGGGAGTGATAAGTCCTTGTGCAGAATTTTTGTAATTGGCAATTGTTGGGGTATGCAAATAGATCTATGTCTGGACAGCCCCATCTTTGAGTTATCATTGAAAATACTTGTGGGTGTAGTCTCGACTCGTGGGGGTCTGCCATGTTTCTGCTTAATTTGTCTGCCAATATGTTTTCCTTTCCTGGCAGGAATTGTGCTTGTAGTTGTACTTGGTAGGTCAAAGCTGTGTTCCATAAGGTCATAGCCTGTCTGCATAAAGGGTAGGAGTGTGTTCCTCCCTGTTTATGTACCACAACTGTGGTGCTGTCTGTCCTTATTAGAAGTTGTCCTGGATGCAAGAGGTCCTTGAAGGCTGTCAGGGCATTTTGCACAGCTAGCATCTCCTTTTGGTTGATGTGAAAATGCATTTGTTTTGCAGACCATTTGCCCTGTATGCACTTGTCCTGCCATGTGTGCTCCCCAGGCGTAGTCTGAAGAATCTGTTGTCATGGTTTGGTTTGCTGGAGGTAAGACGAAAGGAAGACCCTTGTTTGTTTGACATGCTTGAGCCCACCATAGGAACTCTTTTTGAAGGCAGGGAATGATAGGTATATTTGCGCCTGTGTTGAGACCATACACTTTTTCAGGTACCATTGTAATTTTCTCATATGCAGCTTTGCATATGGGATTAGTTGAATGCATGATGCCATGAACCCCAATGCCTGCAGAAGTTTCCTTGCAGTGAGCTGGGTAAACGTTGCTATCTTTTTGAAGTATTGAGTCAATTGCTTTTGTTTGTCTGGCGTGAGGTAAGCTATCTGGGCCGTTGTATTTAAGCTGGCACCCAGGAATATTATTTGTTGCGAGGGTATTAGTTTTGACTTCTTTTTGTTTACTGTGTACCCTAGCAACTGAGCAGCTGTGTTACAAAAGCCAGATGCTGTAATAGAATGTCCTTGCTGTCCGCTTGGATCAGGCAGTCGTCCAGATATGTCTTAGAATAGCAAACGTAGATCCCCTGGACTCGAGCCGTGAATCAGAAGCAAACTCGCCTGTTACTTTTTGTCACACAACTTTATTCGATAACTGCCAGCACCACAAAGTACATCTAGTAAGAATGGTTGAGCGCTTTCATCTGCATTTACCAGATTTCTTCAGAACCATTTCCCCTAACATGTCACTTCCTTTACATACACAAATTTTTGGCGCCAAAAAGTTAATTACATAATTGGTTAAAAACAAAATTGTTAATTAAAAACTAAATCACTCAATTAACATTTGTTGAGAATAAAAATACAATAAAAAGTCACAAAAATATATATATTAACCACTGTCATAAAATGTACTATATACTAGTACTAAAGTGCTTTTATACAGTGCATGATACATTTCATTATTGGGTCCCTTATACTATCTACCCTATGCTAAAATTTTGAATTTATAAATTCATAGTAAATATATATAAATAAGTGAAGATATATATTGTGTGTTAATGTATAAAATATATATATATAAAATGTACTCGGCTGATGAAATTTCCTTACTCTAACGCCAAAAAAGGCTTGATACTTATATGGTCATTTATACCCGGGGGGGATGTGGCATCTAAACATATCTGCCACTTACTTTCTAACCAAGCTAAATATATTTTCCAATTTCCTCCTCTGTCATTTACCTCTATCTGGTCTATAATAGCAAATTTAAAACTATGTTCACTTCCCTTTTCTGTAATGTGTCTACTTAGAGCGTTCTTAGTATCTCCTTTCCTAATACTATACAGGTGCTCGTATATATGAAGTTTTGAATTTCCTCTCAGTCTTTCCTATATAGTATACGCATTTCTCACACTCAGCAATATACACAATACGCTGTGTATTGCAATTACCCTTCTTAGGGTATACTACAGATTTCACAATATTCTTAAGTCTCATCCTACATTTTGTGTTAATATATTTACACTGACTACATGCACCACAACTCGTAGTGCCCATCCTACTGTTTCCTGTGTAGGCCTTTTTCTTAGTCTCTATTATTCTTTTTAAATTCAAACCTGTTTTATATACTATAGAGGGTTTCGTACCTAGTATGTTTCCAATAGGTACATTACTAGTAATTATGTCCCAATGTTTCTTTAAAATTTCTGTCATAATGTTGGTATAGGGGTTTTGCTAATTTGGTTATGCTCGAGTGGGAGAACAAGTACATCTTCCCAAGTGAATATTACCAATACATCGGATTATACACTAGGTTCCTGGACGACATGTTTATTTTATGGAAAGGTCCAGAAGAGAAGATACAAGAGTTCTTAGAGTACCTGAATAACACCACGGAATTCCTCAAATTTACCTACCAGTATGACAAAGTGGGAATAGCATATCTGGACACTTGGATTAGTACTACAGGACAAGGGTTTGAGTCTAGAATATACAGAAAACCCACGTTTTCAAATGACTACATACATTATAGCAGTTGTCATCCTGGCCACATCTTTCGTAATGTAGTTAAAGGCCAATGCATAAGGATAGCCAGAATGTCATCGACTAAGGAGATTATGCAAAGTGAATTAGATACTCTTTTTAAGTTATTTTTAGATAGAGGTTACCCTAAACATATGTTGATCAACATTACGTCTTATGTTAAGAAAGAATGGGGTAGTAAATATGTACCACTATTGGGTACAGGCAGTATGGTGAGTACTAAAGTCCAAATAGACCGAGATAATAGAGTATGCATCATCAGGTTTAACCCCTATACCAACATTATGACAGAAATTTTAAAGAAACATTGGGACATAATTACTAGTAATGTACCTATTGGAAACATACTAGGTAAAACCCTCTATAGTATATAAAACAGGTTTGAATTTAAAAAGAATAATAGAGACTAAGAAAAAGGCCTACACAGGAAACAGTAGGATGGGCACTACGAGTTGTGGTGCATGTAGTCAGTGTAAATATATTAACACAAAATGTAGGATGAGACTTAAGAATATTGTGAAATCTGTAGTATACCCTAAGAAGGGTAATTGCAATACACAGCGTATTGTGTATATTGCTGAGTGTGAGAAATGCGACGTATACTACACAGGAAAGACTGAGAGGAAATTCAAAACTCGTATATACGAGCACCTGTATAGTATTAGGAAAGGAGATACTAAGAACGCTCTAAGTAGACACATTACAGAAAAGGGAAGTGAACATAGTTTTAAATTTGCTATTATAGACCAGGTAGAGGTAAATGACAGAGGAGGAAATTGGAAAATATATTTAGCTTGGTTAGAAAGTAAGTGGCAGATATGTTTAGATGCCACATCCCCCCCTGGTATAAATGACCATATAAGTAAAGCCTTTTTTGGCGTTAGAGTAAGGAAATTTCATCAGCTGAGTACATTTTATATATATATTTTATACATTAACACACAATATATATTTTTACTTATTTATATATATTTACTATGAATTTATAAATTCAAAATTTTAGCATAGGGTAGATAGTATAAGGGACCCAATAATGAAATGTATCATGCACTGTATAAAAGCACTTTAGTACTAGTATATAGTACATTTTATGACAGTGGTTAATATATATATTTTTGTGACTTTTTATTGTATTTTTATTCTCAACAAATGTTAATTGAGTGATTTAGTTTTTAATTAACAATTTTGTTTTTAACCAATTATGTAATTAACTTTTTGGCGCCAAAAATTTGTGTATATAAAGGAAGTGACATGTTAGGGGAAATGGTTCTGAAGAAATCTGGTAAATGCAGATGAAAGCGCTCAACCATTCTTACTAGATGTACTTTGTGGTGCTGGCAGTTATCGAATAAAGTTGTGTGACAAAAAGTAACAGGCGAGTTTGCTTCTGAATCACGGCTCGAGTCCAGGGGATCTACGTTTGCTATTCTAAGTCGTCCAGATATGGGTAAATTTGTATTCCTCGTTGTCTGCAATATGCAATTACTGATGCCAGGCATTTCGTAAATACTCTGGGCGCAGTAGATAAGCCAAAGGGCAGTGCAGAGAATTGATAATGCGTTGTACCTGCCAAAAATCTGAGGTATCTTCTGCAATCTTGTCTGACAGGGACATGCAGGTAAGCTTCTTTGAGGTCCAACGTTACCAGCCAGGACTCCTTGCCCAGCATGGGAAGGAGTTGCTGTACAATGAGCATTTTGAATTTGGGTACCTCCAGGTATGTGTTCAGAATTGAGAGGTCTAAGATGGGCCTCCAGGCTTTGTCCTTTCGTGGGACTAGAAACAGTCTTGAGTAAAAACCTTGACCTTGCTCTTTTGTAGGTACCTTTTGAATTGCTTTCATATCCATGAGAGCTGAAATTTGCGTTTGTGCCTCTGCCCATTGGTTTGGAGGCAGATTTGGCATGGTGTGGAAATGAAATCTGTAGCCTCGGGTAATAATGTCCAGAATCCATTTGTCCTTTGTTATGATGCGCCAATTTTGTGGAAATAGAGCCAGTTTCCCTCCCAAAGGTGCTGCCAGGGCAATTTTGCTTGGCAGGTGAAGAGGGAAGTCATTGCGCTTGTTTCCTGAAAGGTTGAGATCTTTCGTCTCCACCTCTTTGAGTTGCTGTATGCCATTGTCTAGGCCTGAAAGAACCTTGTGGCTGGCCTCTGCCCCTTGGGCGCCTGTACCTACCTCTTTGGGGTCTGTCTGATGCAGGAAAGGACCAGTTTTTTGATGGCCAGTTTCTGCTGAAACGAGGAGGTTGTACCGGTAAAAAATCTTTAACTATTTGCATAGATTTTGCCTTTTCTTCCATTTTCTTCAAAACTTCCTCTACTTTGACTCCAAATAAAACATCTTTCTGCTATGGGGCATCCAATAACTTTGCTTTGACATGTTCTGGTAAGGCCTGTTCTTTAAGCCAAGCATGCCTACGTATGACAGACCCTGTGACAGCTGCTCTACATGAGGCTTCCAATGAATCAAAACCACACTGTAAGGTATGTTTTCCCACTTGTTCTGCTGCATGCAGCAAATCCTGTATCTCTTTCAAATATAGTTGATCTGTCTGAGGGATCAGCTTCAGCTTTAACTGTGTAATCAAATACTGTTGGTATTTTAGCATGTGGAATTGGCAGTTTAATGCCCTCATGGCCAAAGTGGCAGAAGTATACACTATTTCTCCATCTTTCTAATGGTCTGGAATCTCTTTCAGAAGGGAGTGGATTCTTAGCAGTAGAGGCCTTAACCCCTTTGGGACCCTGGGAAATGGTCTCGGGGTCTGCATTAGGGCTTTTGTATAGAAACTTATGAGTAACAGGAACTCTGTAGCATCTGTCTGGTTTAGCTGGAGCTGGAGGTAAGCAATCTGGGTTTAAACTGGATTCAGAGAAAACATCATCCAAAATGTCTAAAACTGGAGGAATTGCCAGGGGTCTATGCTGTGGAAGAAGAAGAAACTCACGGAGTCTTTTCTTGGAGTCAGAGTAATCTTGGCCTTCCCAGTGGAAGTGTTCCCTCATGGTGTGTAAAGATTCCCCAAAAGAGTAGTCTTCAGGGGGGAGACAGAGGGAATGGACTCTTCAGCATCTGAGACTTCATAAGGAGGGAAGGAGTAATCCTGGTCATCAGAGTTGCCTGAGGAAATGGATGCTTGGTCAGAGGAAGGATAATCTTCCTCCAGTCTAGGCCTTTTGTCAGGTGGGGGCTGGGATCCCCTGATAAGGGTAATTAAATCCTCGGCCATCTTAAGCATCTGTTTTTTAGGCATAGGGGCCTGTGGGGGGGGGGGGGGGCCCTGGTTTTCTAACTTTCAAGGGGGCTTTGAGCTTAGCATAAGGCTTGGCAGAGGCAGTTGTCGGTTTGAAAACACCCTCTGAAACCGAAGGTCTATTCAAAGTTTCCGGATCCCCGACAGGGCTGGCGTCCGAGTGAGGTGGAAACAGATCCTGAGGCCCAACGGTTTTGGTTTGGGATGCCGTCAGAAATTCTGAATCAGCGGTAGTCAAGGGCTGCGAAGGCGCATCGCTGAAAACCGGAGAACCGGCGTCAGGCCTTGCTGAGGCCTCTGTATCTGGTCTTGGCCTTGGCTGCCGGTCCTTATCTTTGCGTTTTTTAATCATTGCTGATGTTGGTTGCTCCAACGGCATGCTATAGTTAAATTTTCTGCCGAAATAAAGCTGGGCGAATTCTGCCCGACGCTTTATTATACGTTTGTTGAACCTAGCACAAAACAGACAACCAGAGACGTCGTGGTCTGGGCCTAGGCAAGGAATACAATAACAATGAAAATTATTATGAGGTATTTGCTTCCATCAGTCTGAGGCAAGAAAAGTTTCCCCAACGGGGTACTTAGCTTTAGAGAAGACTTCAGGCTGAAACTAGATTCGAAAATTTCAGGAGCTTGCCAACCGGTACTTGCAAACTGCTTCTGCTTCGGGCACCGCGTGGCAAGAAAGACTGAAGAAAATGGCATAGGCTGTCTCTTTTATATGCCTATCGCACTGACGTCAAGGAAGAGCCGACGACAACCGACGCCGGGCCAAGACTTTGGGATTCGGCCGACTGCGGGACTGCCTGACGACAAGATAACCTAAGTGTGATGACTGCAGCAGTATAGCACGATGAACATCTTCTTGATGTTATGTAGTCCAATCTCGCCTACATTCTTACCCGTGGGACAGCGTCCCTAGCAAGTAAACCTTGGGTGGCTCACTGGAAAATACTCCTGAGCACTGTGGAACCAAAGGAAGATCTGCCTCTAGATATCAGATCCAATTTGTAGTGACTAATTAAAGGTGTGAGGAGATGCCCAAGTGGCTGCAGCACAAATATCATCCACAGGCATCCTAGCCTGAAAGGCAGTAGAGGTAGACACCGATCGTGTAGAATGAGCCTTCACTTTAAAGGGTAATTCCTTGCCATTTGAAGTATAGATGAAGAAAATGCAACTAGAAATCCATCTGGACAGAGTTACTTTAGAAACTGGAGCCCCGAGTCTACTGTCTGAAAACGAGACAAAGAGTTGATCTGATTTCCTAATATCTTTAGTTCTATGTAAATAGAAACGCAATTGTCTGTGGACATCTAGCTGATGAAACTTAAATTCTGCCCTGCTAGAAAATTCAGGGAAAAATACAGGCAGCTCAATGGACTGGTTGAGGTTGACCACCGAAGCAACCTTACACATAAAAGAAGGATTAGGTCTTGGCGAAATCCTATCCTTGTGAAATACCAAGTAAGCGGGCTGAACCGATAAAGCTTGGAGTTCAGAGACCCACCTAGCCTAAGTGATGGCTATCAAAAAGATTGTCTTCCAAGACAAACAATTAATGTCACAGGTTTCCACATGCTCAAAAGGAGGCGAGGTAAGCTGCTGTAGCACAAAATTAAGGTCCCATGGCATTACAGGATCAAAGATTGGAGGTCGAAGTAGCACAGTCCCTTTCAGAAAAGCCCTACAAAGTCTGTGTGCCATTAGATTGGGTTCATTAGCAACATGAAAAGTAGAAATGGCTGCCAACTGCACTTTGATAGTTGCCGCAGCTGATCTATGGCTGAACAGTTGAGAAAGAAATTCTAAAACAGATGAAATGGGAGCTGTATAGGGATCAATCTGCCTTTCATGAGACCAAATGGAGAATCTCACCCACTTACTGGAATAAATCTTCCTAGTAGAATACTTATGGGAAGAAGACAGACTATGAACCACCTCCGGGGAAAAATCATGAAGCCTGACTAGGGACGGAATTGGAGCAGCCATGCTGTCAACCTGAGGGTTTGAATGGAGGGGTGGAACTGCCCTGACATATGAGTCAGCAGATCTGGCTCTGGGTCCAGAACCCACGGATCGTCCATTAGATAATGGTGGAGAAAAGGTAAACAAATCTGATGAGGCCAGTGTGGAGCAATCAGTATCATTTTGCTTCCCAAGAATTGTGCTTTCTGAATAACCTTCGTTATCAGGGGGAGTGGAAGGAAGGCGTAGAGAAGACTGGAGGCCCAATCGTGAACTGGTGCCTCCCCCTTAAGGGGGATAAGGGTGAAGTAGCTGCTGCATTTGGCATTGAGGGGGCTGGCAAATAGATCACAGCAAGGCTGACCCCTTCTGTGGAAAATCCGCTCCACCACTTGTTTGCTCAGGGCCCACTCGTGAGGCATCAGAATAGCTCTGCTCAGCCTGTCGGCAATCACATTGGACTTCCCCGTTATGTGCGTTGCCACTAGAAAGCGTTGGGAAGATACTGCCCACTGCCACACTCGAAGTGCCTCTCTGCAAAGGGGATACGACCTGGTTCCCCCCATTTGTTCAGATACCATACCACTGACTTGTTGTCTGAGTGGATTGCAATTGTCCCATGAGGAAGAAAGCCCTGAAGTGCTTGCAACGCTAATAGCACCGCTCTCATCTCCAAGACATTGATATGCAAATGGGTCTTCATGTTCTTGCCACGTACCTTGGACTGTCCTGCCAAGATAATGCCCCCCCAACCGATCTGGGAGGCATCCGTGGTCACTGTGGCAAACAGAGAAGAAAGAACAAAAGGCATACCTGCGTTGAGATTGCTGGTCTAAAGCCATCAGTGCAGATCCTGCTTGCACCTGTCTGTAATAAGAATAAGATGGGAGAGCGAGAGATGCTGTAGAGACCACTGGGAAAAAAATAGCCACTGAAAGCGCCTCATGTGTAGTCTTGCAAGAGGAACTAGCATAATCGTGGCAGTCATGATCCCTAATAACTTTAGGACCACTTTTGCCTTGACCTTCTTCAGTGGTAGCAAAGCGTAGACCTGCTGCTGTAAAACCTGAATTCTCTCTTTTGGTAGGAAGGCCCTCATGAGCACCGTGTCTAATTCGGCGCCGATAAAGGTAACACGCAGCGAGGGAAACAAGGTAGACTTTTCCCAATTCAAAATAATTCCCAGATTTTGGCACAGTACAATAGTGGCATCCCTGGTCTGTAGCAGTAGATGCCTGGTGGTGGCAGACAGGAGCCAGTCGTCCAGGTACAGAAACACTTGGAATCCCTGAAGTTGCAAGTGAGCCATTACCACTGCCATGCATTTGGTGAACACCTTGGGGGCTGTGGTGAGACCAAAAGGCAGGGCGCGAAACTGAAAATGACTGGCTCCCAGCAAGAAGCATAAGTGACTTCTGGATGCCCTGTCCACTTTGATATGGTAGTAAGCATCCTTGAGGTCAATGCAGCACATCCACACATCTTTCCCTAATAATGGGAGAATTGACTAACATGACCATGCAGAACTTGGCCTTCTCTACATGAAGGTTTAAACGGCTGAGATCCAAGATGGGTCTCAGGTCCCCTGTTCTTTTTGGCACCAAAAAGAATCTGGAGTAAGTCCCTAACCCTACGTGGTCTGAGGGGACAGGGTGGATGGCTCCCTTTGACAGCAACGTTTGTACTTCTAAAGTTGCGGAATCCCTTTAACTGGGTGGAACATCTGGGATTCTCTTGTTTGCAGGGGGATAAGAAAGAAGGGGAATAATGACAACCTCTGGAAATTATCTATAATACCCACTCATCTTGGGTGATCTCTCGTCAGGCTTTTGGGTATAGAGAAATGTGACCCCCGACTGGCTCCAGAGACGCACAGTCGGGCCTCCCATCAGGAGCGCTGGTAGGGAGAACCACGAAAGGAAACGCGGTCCCCCTGGCTACGCTGGCCTCCTCTGCCTCTAGGGCGGCATCTACCTGTATTTCCACCCCCCTCCTCTGCCTCTGGAGGGGGAATCACTCTGTCGTGAAAAAACCTCTGCGACTTTCTGACCACATTTTCCACCCTTCTGGCCCTTGGGGTAAGGTCTTGAAGGCATGGAAAGATGGACTCCCACGGCAGACAGGGTTTTTCCTTCCTGCTCGCACCTAGTGAGCGTGTCCTTCACCTTGGTTCTAAATAAGGATGAACCGTCAAAAGGGGCACTGGTGAAGGTAGACTTGAAAGCCTACGCGAAGTTGCACAGGCGCATCCAGGAGCGTCTCCTAAGAGAGACTCCAGAACCCGCAGCCCTGCTCGCTCCGTCGGCTGCGTAAGAGATCAGCCTCATGGAGGAGTTGGTAATAGAATTTAGGGTAGACATCTGAGCACTGACCTTCTGAGGCACAGCATCTGAAATGTTACCCTGTAGAGAATCTCCCAGCTCTTTTAGGATATCTCTCTGGAGCAGTGTAAATTGCGACAAATAGTTCAGCAGCCGCTGAAGAGCACACAAGCTTCCCATGCCTGTCCATAGCCCTGGACTCCTTGTTAGGGGGGATGGACGGTAGATGAAGTTTCTGCAAGTTCCTTCGTGGTGGCTGCTGTCACCACCATGGCATCTACTGGAACGCCTTTCATAAGAAATTCTCTATCAGGGGGAGCGGACAAAAACTTGTTGGGTCTCCTAGGGACTGGTTCCACAGTGTCTGGAGTTTCCCACACCTTTCGACAAACGAGGTCCAAGAGCTCGAATGAGAGAGAAACCCAAGAGGCGGAGGGTTGGGACCCTAAGGCCTTCAGGAACACAGACTCCTCCTCAGAAGGGGTTTTGGAGGGCCAGTTGCGCCTCTGTCTCAACATTTCCAAGATATCTGAAAAAGAGATATCTTCAGAAGACAACTTGGGGGACCCCTCTGACTCCACGAGGTCGGTGTCAGACTTGAGAGACTCATCATGGGAGTCAATGTGCTTCCTCACACTCTTTCTGGGGGGCTTCTCAGGTAAATCTGGGGAGGCCTCAGAAAGTTGGGGACCACTCATGGAGATATCCTGAGGCCTTGAGTTTCTGCTGTCCCTGGATAGAGGGTGATCTGAGACGGATAACCGGTGCTGAAGGGAGAAGAGTGTGGGTGCCGTAAGATGCAGCTGACGACCTGGCCAGCACACTCCTCATGACCTCGAAAGCTGATCCCCCCGGCTCCAAAGGTCAACTAACCATGGAAGATACAGTAGTAGCCCTCAGAGCAGAGGTCCGAAGCCGATGTCAGGTCCACGCTCACCCGAGCTGAAGCACTGAGAAGAAGGCTTAGAGCCGAAGATCAATCAGAGACCTCCCTCTCGGTTCTGACCAGTGAACTGTGAATCCTGGACCCCGTAGATGGCGCCAACGGGGTCGGAGCGGAGATCGGAGCCGAGAAGCCAAAAGGGGCTACTGGAACAGACCTCACAGTGTCCAACGGAACCGACAGCTCGGGTTCCGAGGAAAGGTTCGGAGGAGGAACAGCCAAAGATTAAGGGAGGATGGGCTCCGGAGCGAGAGGGAGACCTGTGAGTCGGAGAAACCGGTTGAAAAACTGGAGACCAGCTCTAAACTGGTAAATCTGTCACCGGCTGCAATAGACTGGGAACCGATGTTGACATCACAGATGCACTGCCTTCTGTTGGCCCCAAAGCCAGTGGAGCTGAAGAAGCAACTGTAGTTCTAGTGATTTTCTCTGGTGGCTCCAAGGAAACTGACTGAGCCGGAGAGCGTTTCTTTGAGGATTTTTTGTCTGTTTTTTTGTCCGGTTTGGAAGAGGAGGATCTGGAACTAGAAGACCTCTCCAAGTTTTCTTCAAAGGTACGCTTCAGCAATCCTTTTAAAATAAGCTCGTTCTTCCTCTCTTGCAGCACATGGGGGACTGAAAGAGTGGCAGAACAAGCAGGATTCTTGTAGATGAACAGCCCCCAAGCAATACACGCACACTGAGTGCCCATCCGTCAAAGACATCTTATTATTACATTCGACACACTTTTTAAAGCCCGAAGGCCTGTGTGTTCGTTAGAATTCTTGGACATGCTGATAAGCAAGAACACACACGGAAAAACACTAGGGACACCTTCACCAAAATAACCAAAAATAACAAAGATAGAGCGTGGGAAACTAGAGCCTCTAACTGAAACAGCCTAGAGACCACAGAATAACCACAGGGAGGACTAGGTCCTCTAAGTTAAACAGGCCTAGCCCAGGGAATAATGGCATCAAAAACAGTCACACAACAAAAATCCCACAAACGGGTATACTACACAAATACAGGGGAGGACTAGGTCCTCTAACTGAAATGGGCCTAGACGGTAAACACCAAAAAAGTAAATGGGATACCGAGAAATGGTCGACAGAACCGGTCACACCACCAGCAGAAGTAAAACACACACACTAGCTATGAAAATAGCTTTTGGAGCTACAATAATGAAAAAAGAAATTGAAAAATTTTACTTGGCTATGGCCGAGAGCGGTATCACGTCCGAGCTGTACGAGCAGCAAACAAGATCTGGGGATAGGCGCGTTGCAGCACAGGATACCTCTTAGCCACGCGCCAACTGAAGACTTAGAGCTAGAGTATGGCCAAGTCGGAGCAGAGGTTCGGCTCCGAACCCACGGGTAAGAATGTAGGCGAGATTGGACTACATAACATCAGATGATCCGCTGTGGTGACCCTAATGGGAACAGCCGAAAGAAAAAAGAAGACTGCAACAGAAATAACTGCCTTTATTTTATATGAATGTAAGCTAATTAGCAAATGAATGTGCAACTGTTAATGTACATTACTTAATGTCTGTTCATGACTATTAATGAATGTCCCCTTCTGCGGCCAAGGTGGTGACACAGGCCTCTGTCAAGACCCTGACGGAGTCTGACTTTGCTGTCTGGTCCCTCAGCTTCTACACAGGCCTTGGCTTTCAGTTCGTCGGCTGGGTCCTGAGTCACTCGGCAGACCTCACCTTCTAACTATCATGAACTGGCTACGTTCCTTCAAGGTGTTAGCTTGCATTAGTTCTTCCTTACACAGAGACTGGCATCAGGATGGCGGCTGTACCTAAGCCTAAAGCCAAGAACAATTCTGGCTCAGGTCCTATGCCTAGGGCTGTCAGCTTCCACTCAACAGGTTATAAGCAAGACCTGGTTAATTTAGCTGAGGACCTTATCTCCTTAGTCAGAGTTAGGCAATCCCTTTGGAACCTTCAATAAGGAAGAGGAAGAGGGATCCTACTCCTGAAGTTTTCGCTGAACCTCCAGATTCAGATGAGGATTCTGACCAGGAAGAGTCTGCCTTTGGAAGGAGAATCTAATATCAGCTTCACCTCCTGAAGACATCACTTTTGGGGAAACACTCCATGCCATTAGGGAATATTTCTAGTGGGAGGCACAGGAATACCCACAACCTAAGGGTTAAGGAGTTCCTTGACCTCCCAAAAAACACAGACCTTTGGCTATTCCTCCTGTATTGGAGGTGGTACAGTATGTTTTTATGGACTCTTTCCTGAACCCAGACTCCCCCAGCCTATCAAAAAACAGACAGATTTTACAGGGTGCTGGACTCAAATACCTCTTCAAAAACCCCTTTGCTGATCCAGAGGTTGTCACCTCAGGTCCAAAGGGAGTAAAAATCCGCTCTTCTAAGAATCCTTTACCTACTGACAAGGAAAGAAGGGCCCTTGACAGGTTTGGTAAAGAGTCTACAGCTCTGCTACCCTAGCTGTGAGAGCCCTTAACAAGAAGTTATGCATTCACCATAACGTTTGATGTATGTGTAGACAATCTTGCCTCACATTCTTACCCGTGGGTACGGAGCCGAACCTCGGCTCCGACTCGGCCATACTCTAGCTCTAAGTCTTCAATTGGCTCATGGCTAAGAGGTATCCCATGCTGCACTGCTCGCTTTCCCCAGATCTTGTTTGCTGCAAGCTCAGGCAATCACACCCCACACATACAAAAAAGAGAGGAAGAATCAGCCCAACAACAAAGAGAGTACTGAAACCAAAACTAACCTCTAGGACCTCCAGGAGGGGGAAAGCGGGAGGGTAAGTAAGAATGTGAGGCGAGATGGACTACATACATTGAACGTTATGCTGAGTACCATAACTTGTTGATATGTAGTTCAATCTCACCTACATTCTTACCTGTGGGACAGCGTTCCCAGCACCTGAACCTTGGACAGCTCAGTGGAAAATACTCCAGAGCACTGTGGAACCAAAGGAAGATCTGCCTCTGGATATCAAATCCAATTTGTAGTGACTGATAAAGGTGTGAGGAGATGCCCATGTAGCCGCAGCACAAATATTATCCATAGACATCCTGGCCTGAAATGCCATAGAGGTAGACATTGATTGTGTAGAATGAGCCTTCACCTTAAAAGGTAATTCCTTTCCTTACCGCTTGAGGCATAAATGAAGGAAATACAACTAGACAGCCACATGGAGAAGGTTATTTTAGAGACAGGAGACCCAAGTCTACTGTATGAAAACGAGATAAATAGCTGATCTGATTTCCTAAGATCCTTCGTTCTATGTAAATAGAAACGCAATTGTCTATGAACATCTAGCTGGTGGAATTTGAATTCTGCCTTAGAAAATTCTGGGAAAAACACAGACAGCTCAATAGACTGGTTGAGGTTAATAACCGAAGCAACCTTAGGCATAAAGGAAGGATTTGGTCTGAGGGAAACCCTATCCTTGTGAAATACCAAATAAGGAGGTCTAACTGACAAAGCTTGGAGCTCAGAGACTCGCCCAGCTGAAGTGATGGCTACCAAAAAAATAGTCTTCCATGACAAATATTTCAAGTCACAAGTAGCTGCAGGCTCAAAGGGAGACTGAGACACTGTAGCACAAAATTGAGGTCCCATGGCATTACGAGATCAAAGACTAGGGACTGAAGCATCATAGTGCCCTTTAAAAATGCCTTACAAAGTCTCTGCACCATTAGACTGGGTTCATTAGCGACATGAAAGGTGGAGACAGCCGCTAAATGAACTTTAATGGCTGCGGCAGCTGACCCCTGACTGAAAAGCATTGAGAGAAATTCCAGAACTGATGAAATCGGTGCAGTGTAAGGGTCAATCTGCCTTTCATGAGCCGAGATGGAGAATCTTTTCCATTTACTGGAATAAATCTTCCTAGTTGAAGGCTTATGGGAAGACGACAGAATATGAATTACCTCAGAGAAAAATTATGAAGCCTGACTAGTGATGGAACTGGAGTAGCCAAGCTGTCAATCGGAGGGTCTGAAGAGAGAGATGGAACTGCCCTGACATATGAGTCAATAGGTCTGGCTGTGGGTCCAGAAACCAGGGGTCATCCATGAGATAGGGATGGAGAAAGGGGAACCAAATTTGACGAGGCCAGTGTGGAACAATCAGTATCATTCTTCTTCCCAAGAATTGTGCTTTCTGAATATCCTTTGCTATCAGAGGAACAGGAGGGGAAGGCATAAAGTAGACCGGAGGGCCAATAGTTAACTAGAGCGTCCCTGGGTGTCTCCCCCCTGAGGGGGAGATATGGGTGAAGTAGCTGTTGCACTTGGTATTGAGGGGACTGGCAAATAGATTGCAGCAAGGCTGACCCCATCTGCGGAAAATCTGCTCCACAACCTGCTTGTTCAGGGACCACTCGTGAGGCATCAGAACACCTCTTCTCAACCTGTCTGCAATCACGTTGGACTTCCCCGGAATGTGTGTTACCACAAGAAAGCATTGGGAAGACACTGCCACACACTAATAGCCTCTCTGCAAAAGGGATACGACTTGGTTCCCCCCAGTTTGTTCAGATACCATACCACCGACATGTTGTCTGAGTGGATTGCAATCGTCCCAAGAGGAAGAAAGCTCTGGAGTGCTTGCAACGCTGATAGCACTGCTCTCATCTCCAAGACAATGATATGCAAATGTATCTCGTGCTCTTGCCACATGCCTTGGACTGTCCTGTCGTGAAAATGACCCCCCACCCAATCTGGGAGGCATCCGTGGTCACCATGGCAACAGGAGGAGGTGGAACGAAGGGCTTTCCCACATTGAGATTGCTGGTCTGAAGCCACCAGCGTAGAGCCTGCTTGCACTTGTCTGTAATCATAATAAGATGAGAAAGTGGAAGGTGTTGTAGGGACCACTGAGCAAAGGGCAGCCACTGAAGGAGCCTCATATGTAGTCTTTCAGGAGGGACTAGCATAATTGTGGCAGCCCTAACAATTTGAGAACCATTTTTGCCTTTACCTTTTTCAGTGGAAGCAACACGTAGACTTGTTGTTGCAAAACCTGAAATCTTTCTTGTGGTAAGAAAGCTCTCATAAGCACGGTGCCTAACTCGGCGCCTATAAAGGTGACACGCTGCGAGGACAACAAGGCAGATTTTTCCCAGTTTAGTGTGATACCCAATCGTTGACAGCGCAATGATGGCGTCCCTGTTCTGTAGTAGTAGATGCCTGGTGGTGGCAGACAGGAACCAGTCGTCTAGATACGGAAACACTTGGAATCCCTGACCTCTCAAGTGAGCCATCACCACTGCCATACATTCGGTGAACACCCTTGCGGCTGTGGTGAGACCAAAAGGCAGGGTTCAAAACTGAAAACAACTGGCTCCCAGCCGGAAGCGTAAATGACTTCTGGATGCCCTGTCCATCTATATATAGGAGTAAACATCCTTGAGGTCGATGGAGCACATCCATACTTCTTTCCCCAACAATGGAAGAATAGACTGTAGAGTGACCATTTGTAACTTGGACTTTTTTACATGGAGGTTCAAGCAGCTGAAAGCAGCTGAGATCCAAGATGGGTCTCAGGTCCCCTGTTCTTTTCGGCACCAAAAAAATCTTGAGTAAGTCCCTAATCTGAGCTGGTCTGAGGGACATGCTGGATGTTTCCCTTTGCTAGCAGCTTTTGAACTTCTGAAGCTGCGGAATCCCTTTGGCTGGGTGGAGCATCTGGGATTCTCTTGATTGGTAAGGGATAAGAAGAGAAGAGAATATGATATGTTCCGGAAATTATCTTTAATACCCACTCGTCCTGGGTGATGCCTTGCCAGGCTTCTGGTAAAATGAAATGCGACCCCCGACTGGCTCTGGAGAAGTGCAGTTGGGCCTCACATCAGGAGCGCTAGTAGGAGCAACCACAAAAGGAATCGTGGTCCCCCTGGTTACATGGGCCTCCTCTGCCTCTAGGGCGGCATCTACCTGAATTATCACCCCCTTCCCTGCCTCTGGAGAGTTAATCGCTTTGCGCGTCTTGAAAAAAAGTACAGTTTTGTACCTACCATAAATGTAGATGTCCGATAGATATGCAACTGCAGTCCTGACATATGGGTTGTCCTGCCTCAGGCAGCCCTTCGGTCGGCCGGATTCCAAAGTCTGGGTCCGGCGTTGGCTGATGTCGCCTCTTCCCTGACGTCAGAGCGGCCGGGGTATAAAAGTATCAGCAGACGCCATCTTCTTCAGTGTTTCTTGCCCCAGATGCCAGGTGCCCTCCAAGGAAGGCTAAATTTAGAGAATGGATTAAAAATCCAGACATGCACAACAGTAATAAACAGATACACCATAACAGATACCCCCAGCTAATTAGAAAAAGGGGGAGTGGACCCAAAAAGAGAATTACAGAGGGGTAGGAGGGAGGGAAAACCTGACTGCAGTTGCATATCTATCGGACATCTACATTTATGGTAGGTACAAAACTGTACTATGTCCTTCAAGAATGCAACTGCAGTCCTGACATATGGGTTGAATACCATAGCCAAGCTGGGGGTGGTAGGATCTAAGATAAGGATGGTGTAGCTAAAATGCCCTGCAGGACTGCAGAAGCAAAGCCTGCTCGGGATCTGGAATATAAAGGCAGGTTGTAATAGTTGGAAAATGTATGCAGGGAGCTCCATGTAGCAGCTTCCAGAATGTCCTTTGTAGCCACCCCTCTTACAAAGGCTGTGGAGGTGGCTGTAGCTCTGGTGGAGTGTGGCCTGATATTGGCTGGCACACCTTTTCCATGGAAAGAGTAGCAGAATCTGATGCAGTTTCCAATCCATTTTGAAACTGTTCGTTTGGAAATTGCCTTTTCTTGTGCTCCAGCAGCGTAAGCCACAAGTAGTTGGTCAGACTATCTGTTGACCTTTGTTCTGTCCGAGTAGTAGCGCAATTGTCTTTGTATGTCCAAAGTGTGCAGAAGCTTCTCTCCTTTATTTTGAGGATTGGGAAAGAAAGTAGGCAGCTGAACTGCTTGATTTAGAGAAACCCTGGATATCACCTTTGGCATGAATGAAGGACTGGTTCTTAAAGACAGACTGTCCTGATGGAAAATGAGAAATGGAGGTACTGCCATGAGGGCCTGTATCTCCCGAGACTCTTCTTGCTAAAGTAATTGCCAACAGGAAAACTGTTTTCCAGGAGAGAAATGGCAATTCTGAAGATGTTGCTGGCTCAAAAGGAAGAAGAGTTAATTTTTCCAAGATGAAGTTGAGGTCCCATGCAGGCACTGGTGGTTTTCTTGGAGGTTTGATATTCTTTATCCCTCTTAGAAACTGTCTTAGCAAAGGATGTGAAAACACAGGTGGATCACAGTTGTATTTTGCTGAAATTGCTGAAGCGTGTAACTTTATGGAGGAATATGAAAGGCCATTGTGAAGCATTTCTGCCAAGTATTCTAGTATCTGTGGGATGCTCATTACTGATGCATCCTGACCCTTGTTGGCATTCCAGATATTGAATCTCTTCCATTTGGCTGAGTATGCTTTTCTGGTGGAAGGTCTGCGTGCTTCCAGTAAGATCTCTTGAACTTTCTTGGAGAGAAAAATATGGGGAAAAGTCATGGAGTCCTCCAAGCTGTCAGTTGCAATGTTTGCAGGGATGAACAGTCCTGTAATTGTGTTGAGTTATAAGCAGAGGCCACGGCTTGGTGCGAGTTATGCTCCTTAGTAATGGATACCAGTGTTGTCTTGGCCAGTTTGGACCTATGAAAATGCCTTTCGGTTGTTCTGCTTTAATCTTCAGTAACACCTTGGTCATTAATGGCAGAGGTGGGAATGCATAGATTGTTAGAGAACTCCAGCTGAAGGAGAGAGCATCCATTCTCCAGGCTTGAGGATGGTGTGTTCTTGAGCAGAACTTCTTCAGATGATGATTGAGGTGTGAGGCAAAGAAATCTAGGCCCGGCCTGAAGGAGAGAGCATCCATTCTCCAGGCTTGAGGATGGTGTGTTCTTGAGCAGAACTTCTGCAGATGATGATTGAGGTGTGAGGCAAAGAAATCTATGCCTGGCCTTCCCCATGCATGAGTTATTTGTGAAAAAATGTCTGGATGCAACATCCATTCGTGCGGATCCATAATGTTTCTGCTTACTGTCCGCCAGAACATTGTCCTTGCCTGGAACAAACTGGGATTGCAACTGTATGTTCAGTTTCAGGCTGTTGTCTGTCTATTAGCAGATGACCTTGCTGAAGAAATTTTCCGAAGGCCTCGATTGCATGAATCACTGCCAACATCTCTTTTTGATTGATGTGCAGATGTAATTCCAGGGGTGTCCATTGACCCTGAATGCATCTGCCCTCGATGTGCGCCCCCATCCATAATCTGAGGCGTCTGTTGTAATGGTTTGGCTTGCTTGAGGTTTGTTGAAAAACATGCCTTTGTTTAGCTGGCTTGCTTGTGCCCACCACAAAAATTCCTTTTGTAGACATGGAATCAGTGGAATTATTGCTTCTAAGTTGTGGCTGTGTTGAGACCATAAACTTTTTAGGTACCATTGTAGTTTTCTCATGTGTAGTCTTGCCAGTGGGATCAGAAAAATGCAAGATGCCATGAAACCCAGGGCCTGCAGGATTTTCCTTGCAGTCATCTGGGTGTGCTTTGCTAGGCTTTTGAAGTAATCTGGTAATTGTTCTTGTTTTTCTTCTGTGAGAAAAGCCATTTGTGAGTTTGTGCCCAGTTTGGCTTCTAGAAAAATTATTTGTTGGGATGGCAGTAGTCTTGATTTTTGAATGCTGACTGTGTATCCCAAAGCCTGTAGTAAGTGAATGACATAATCCAAGTTTCTTATCAAGGCTTGCTTGATGTCCGCTTGTATAAGGCAGTCGTCCAGGTAAGGGTATATTTGCATCCCCTGAAGTCTGCAATGTGCAATTACTGATGCCAGGCATTTTGAGAATACTCTGGGCGCAGTAGCTAAGCCAAAAAGCAATGCTGAGAATTGATAATGCTCTGGCCCTGCAAGAAATCTGAGGTATCTTCTGCAGCTGTGTCTGATTGGGACATGCAGGTATGCCTCCTTGAGGTCCAGAGTAACCAGCCAAGACCCCTTGCCCAGCATGGGAAGGAGTTGCTGTAAAGTACAGTTTTGTACCTACCATAAATGTAGATGTCCGAACTGGATAGCATCTGCAGTCATAACAAGTGGGTTGTCCTGTCGTCAGGCAGCCCTGCAGTCGGCCGGATTCCAAAGTCCGGGTCCGGCTTCGGCTGATGTCGCACTTCACCCGACGTCATCTCTGTTGGTCTTCGGGTATATAAGCATCAGCCGACGCCATTTTCCTCAGTGTTTCTTGCCCCAGATGCCAGTAGCCCTCTTGCAGGCTAAAATATGGATAGATGCCAATGTTTCCAAATAGATAGAGGTAAACACAACCATAAGCATATATGTACATATATACAAACAAATACACCATAAACGACTCCCCCCCAACAGCTAGCTATTAGGAGGGTAAACACCCTAGGAGTACCACAGAGGGGAAGGAGGGAGGGTAATCCTGACTGCAGATGCTATCCAGTTCGGACATCTACATTTATGGTAGGTACAAAACTGTACTATGTCCTTCATGGATGCATCTGCAGTCATAACAAGTGGGTAGAATACCATAGCCAACTAGGGGAGGAGGATAAAAGTAGATTATGGTGTGTTTAGGATCCCTTGCAGTACAGCAGTGGCAAACCCTGCTCGGGATCTGGAATATAGAGGCAAATTATAATGCTTGGCAAATGTATGCACGGAGGTCCAAGTAGCCCAATAATGTCTTTGGTTGCCACTCCTCGTAAGAAGGCTGTGGTAGTGGCTGTTGCCCTTGTAGAATGAGGTCTTATGTTTTGTGGAATTGGTTTTCCATGGAAGGAGTAACAGTATCGTATGCAATTTCCTATCCATTTGGAGATTGTCTGTTTGGAAATAGCTTTTCCTTCCCTTCCTGTTGCATAGGCTACAAAAGTTGGTCAGTCTTTCTGCTATTTTTGTTCTGTCCAAGTAGTAGCGTAGCTGTCTATGTACATCCAAGGTATGCAGTATTCTTTCCCCTCTGTTTTGTGGGTTGGGAAAGAAGGTAGGTAGGTGGATTGCCTGGTTTAAAGACACTCTGGATACCACCTTGGGCATAAATGTAGGATTAGTCCTCATGGACACTCTATCTTGGTGGAAGATTAGGAAGGGTTGCACTGCCATTAAGGCCTGAAGTTCTGAAACCCTCCTTGCTGAAGTAATTGCTAGCAGGAAAGCAGTTTTCCATGACAGGTGTTGTAGGTCTGCTGTTGCTGCTGGTTCAAAGGGTGATAGTGTCAACTTTTCTAGCACAAAGTTTAAATCCCAAGCTGGTAATGGTGGTTTCCTTGGAGGTTTTACATTCTTGATTCCTCTGAGGAACTGCCTGAGCAAAGGGTGAAAAACAGGTGGATCAAAGCTGTATTCTGCTGAAATTGCTGATGCATGTATCTTGATGGAGGAGTAGGACAGGCCTGAATGAAGAAGTTCGGCCAGATACTCCAGAATGTTAGGCATATCTATGTTTGACACCTCTTTTCCTCTTTCCGTACTCCAAATGACAAACCTTTTCCATTTTCCAGCATAGTTCCTTCTTGTTGAAGGTCTGCGCGCTTCAAGAATAATGTCTTTAACTCTTTGTGAAAGTTCTGGATTAGCTGCTGCTATGTGATGTTCCATGCAGTCAGTTGCAGCGTTTTAGGTTTGGATGTATGATGCTGTAGTTGTTCTGAGTTAACATCAAAGGCATCAGGGGTATTGGCCACATATTGTTCCGAGACATGCTCTTCAGTAGTGGGTACCAGTGTTGTCTTGGCCAGTTTGGAGCTATCAGGATTATCTTTGGACGTTCTTCCTTGATTTTTAGTAGTACCTTGTGCATCAAAGGAAGAGGTGGGAATGCATATGCTGTTAGGCCTTTCCAGTTGATGGAGAGTGAGTCCACTTTCCATGCTAGTGGGTGGAATGTCCTTGTGCAGAATTTTTGAGCTGGTGATTGAGAGGTGATGCGAATAGGTCTATCTGTGGCATTCCCCATTTCTTTGAGATGGTCTTGAAGATGTCCGGTGCAGCTTCCATTCGTGGGCATCGAAGTGGTTCTGCTTAATATGTCTGCTAGAGTATTGTCTTTCCCGGTACAAATATTGCCTGTAACTGAATGTTGTAGCTGAGTGCCAGGGTCCACAGCTCCAAGGTCATTCTGCATAGGGGTATGAATGAGTGCCTCCCTGTTTGTTGATGTACCACATGACTGTGGTGTTGTCTGTCCTTATCATCAACTGGCCCTCTTTGAGAAATGGTTTGAACTTTTGGATTGCCAGTTTTACTGCCAGCATTTCTTTTAGATTGATGTGCAGGTGAAGTTGATCCTGTGTCCACAATCCTTGCACGCATTTGTCCAGCATGTGGGCCCCCATCCTAGGTCTGAAGCGTCTGTTGTGATGGTCTGGCTTGGTTGACATCTGCGAAAGGGTAGGCCTGGGTTTGACTGGCATGCCTGAGCCCACCATAGGAACTCCTGTTTTAAGCATGGAATTAGTGGGATTTCTGTTTCTAGACTGTGTCTGTGTTGGGACCATAAATTCTTTAGGTACCACTGTAGTTTCCTCATATGTAGTCTGGCAAATGGGACCAAGATTATGCATGATGCCATGAAGCCCAAGGCCTGCAGAACTTTTCTTGCTGTTAACTTGTTCAGTTTTGTTTGTGCCAAGAAGTAAAGAGGGAGTTCTTTTTGTTTTTCTGTAGTCAGGAATGCCATTTGCTGTACTGTGTCCAATTCCGCGCCCAAGAATGTCCTTGTTTGGGATGGTATCAGCCTTGACTTTTGTAAATTGACTGTGTATCCCAGTCCTTGTAGCAAGTAAATGACCCTTTGTAAATCCGTTGTCAGCTTGCTTTTGTTGTCCCCTTGTAGCAGGCAGTCGTCCAGGTATGGGTAAATTTGAATTCCCTGTAGTCTGCAATGGGCGATTACTGATGCCAGGCATTTTGTGAATACTCTGGGCGCAGTAGATAAGCCAAAGGGCAATGCTGAGAATTGATAGTGCTCTGATCCTGCAAGAAATCTGAGGTATCTTCTGCAGATTGGTCGAATGGGGACGTGCAGGTATGCCTCCTTGAGATTTAGAGTTACCAGCCAAGACTCCTTGCCCAGCATGGGAAGAAGTTGCTGTAGGGTCAGCATTTTGAATTTTGGGACAATGATGTATGTATTTAAGGTGGACAGGACGAGAATTGGTCTCCAACTTTTTTCCTTTCTTGGAACTAGGAATAGTCTGGAATAGAACCCCTTTCCTTGTTCTGCTGTTGGCACTCTTTCCACAGCTCTCATGTTTGCTAACTCCATTATCTGGCGTAGAGCCTCTGTGTTTTGATTTGGAGGTAGATATGGCAATCCTCTTTGACTGGTAAAGTGTGGAAGTGAAACCGTAACCTTGATGTATGGTTTGTAAAATCCACTTGTCTTTTGTTATGTAGTGCCAGTTCTTTGAAAATAAGGTTAACTTTCCGCCTAGAGGAGCTGCTATTTGTTCCCTGGTAGGCGGATTTATGATTAAGTCACTGTGGTTGTGCTGATGTAGTGGTAGTGGCTGTGTCTGTGCCTCTGTTGTTACCTTGCCACTGTCGTCCTCTGTAGGCACCTCCTCTGGATTGGTTTCTGCCTCTGGGACGTCTATTCCTGCCCCTTTGAAATTTTGTGGAGTCAGGAAAGGACCAATTTTGGCAGGCCAGTTCCTGCTAAACCTTGGGGTTGAACCTGCAAGAAATCTTTAACAGTTTGAACAGATTTTGCCTTCTCTTCCATTTTCTTCATAACCTGCTGGGCAGGTGTACCAAACAAACTTGTCTTGTCCATAGGAGCATCTAGCAACTTAGCTTTAACATGATCCGTAAAACTTGTTCCTTTAGCCATGCATGCCTTCTTATCACTGTGCCTGTCATGGCTGATCTAAATGAAGCCTCCAGTGCATCATAGCCACATTTTAAGGAATGGTTGCTAACCTGTTGTATGTTATTTACCATCTCTAATACATATTTCTTATCAAGAGATTCATCTGTGGTTAGTTTTAGTTAACTGATCGAGCATAAACTCTTGGTATTGTATCATGTGAAACTGACAGTTTAAAGCTCTAGCTGAGAGAGTAGCTGAAGTGTAGACCTTTTTACCCCATCTGTCTAATGACCTTGCTTCCCTTTCAGAAGGAATAGGGTTTTTAGCTATGGTCGCGGCTACTGCCTTGGGACCCTGGGATATAGTTTCTGGGTCTGCAAGTGGGGCCTTGTAAAGGTGGTGATGAGTATCTGGCACCCTGTAAAATCTGTCTGGTTTGGCAGGGGCTGGGGTAAAGAATCTGGAGCGGAGCAAACATCATTGAAAGCATCATCCACCACAGAGAGAACAGGAGGTATAGCTAAGGGCCTGTGCTGTGGGAGGTGCAGAAAGGTCCTAAGTCTTTTCTGGAGTCTGAAAAATCCTGTTGCTGCCATTGGAACTGTTCTCGCATGGCATGCAAGGTTTCCCCAAAGGAGAATTCTTCTGGTGGGGAAGCAGCTGGAATGGATTCTTCAGCATCAGAATCTTCAAAATTGGAGAAGGGAGCCTCTGGCTGGTCAGTTATGTCTGATTCATCAGCAGAATCATCAGAAGACACTGGCTCAGGGGGCTCTGCCCTAGGTCTCTTCTCTGGGGCTGAGAGGCCCTGTCTGGGTGAGATTGAGATCCCCTAATTAAAGAAATTAAATCTTCTGCCAAAGAAAGCATTTGAGAGCTAGAAGAGGGCCTGCATGTGGGGGGTTTAACAGGCACTGTTTTAGTAGTTTTGGCTGCTTTAGCCCTGGCGAAGGCCTTAATGGACATGGCTGCTGGAGGCCTAGCAGCACCACGTGCTGGGGTAGAGACATCCAAGCGGATGGTGTCTGATAAGTCAACCACCGTAGTGGGTAAAAGTTCTGAGGTCGATTCAAGAGTTGTAGCAGGGGCCTCAGTTGTAAGAATAGGTTCAGCTGTACTTTGATCAGTTTTCTCGGTTTCGGCCGAAACCGAGACACTCGCGGTTTGCTTTACCGTGGTTTCGGCCGAAACCGCGGACCGCGAGTGTCGGTCTTTATCTTTGCGTTTTTTAGTAGATTGGGTAGTCGGAGGATCCGACGGCATAATGTACGCAAAATCAGAACCGAAAAACTGTTCTGCAAACTCCGACCGACGCCTAAGCGTTCGCCGGTTGAAAGAGGCACAGGCCGAACAGGCTGCTACGTCGTGGGCTGGGCCTAAACAAGGCAGACAGTAAGAGTGGAAATCTTTATGAGGTATTTGTTTCCCACAGGTTAAACAATTGTTAACTTTTTCTGACATCGGCTGAGGCAAGAAAGAGTCCCCAACGGGTACTTAGCTTTAGAAGTCTTCAAGTAGTATTCGGTAGAAGTAATCTCTGGATCCGACCGACCAGCACTTGCGAACAGCTTCTGCTTGGCGCCAGGCAAGAAAGACTGGGGAAAATGGCGTCGGCTGGTGCTTATATACCCGAAGACCAACAGAGATGACGTCGGGTGAAGTGCGACATCAGCCGAAGCCGGACCCGGACTTTGGAATCCGGCCGACTGCAGGGCTGCCTGACGACAGGACAACCCACTTGTTATGACTGCAGATGCATCCATGAAGGACATCATCAGCATTTTGAATTTTGGCACAATGAGAAAAGTGTTTAGAGCGGACAAGTCCAGTATAGGTCTCCATTGCTTTTCTTTTCTTGGAACAAGGAACAGTCTTGAGTAGAATCCCTGGCTTTGTTCCTGGAGGAGGAACCTTTTCTATTGCTTTGATTTGCAGCAGCTTTGAAACTTGTATGAGTGCCTCTTGCCCTTTGATTTTGTGGCAGGATTGGCATGCCTTGTCGTGTTGGTAAGGTATGGAAGTGGAACCTGTAACCTTTGTCTATTATGTCCAAAATCCATTTGTCCTTTGTAAAAAAAAAAAAAAAAAAATGCAGATTTTTTGAAAATAAAGATAATTTTTCGCCTGAAGGTGCTTCTCTGAGTCTTGGTCGGCGGTGTCAAAGTCAAGTCATTGTGATTGTCCCTGTGGAGAAGTAGAAGTCCCTGCGCCACTTCTCTGATTAGTAGGTTGCCATTGGCGGCCTCTGTATGAGCCTCGGTATTGCCCTCTACCTCGAGCATGCCTGTTTTTTCCCCTTTGGAACTTGTCAGTGTCTGGAAAGGACCAATTCTTCAAAGGTCAATTCCGGCTGAACCTTGGTGGCTGAACCTGGAGGAAATCTTTGACTGTTTGTACTGATTTAGCCTTTTCCTCAATAGTTCTCAACACACCCTGTGCATTATCACGAAATAACTTGTGTTTTTCCAGAGGTGCATCTAGAAGCTTTACTTTAACATGATCTGGCAATGCCTGTTCTTTCAACCAAGCATGTCTACGTATGCCGGCCCCTGTCATAGCTGTCCTACATGAAGCTTCCAATGCATCATAACCACACTGAAGAAAATGATTGCTAACCAGCTGAGTATTATGAACCAAATCCTGCAAGGCCTTTTTATCTAAAGGCTCAGGAGAGGCTAACTTTTTCTGCAAATCATCCATCAAGAAATCCTGATACTGAATCATATGAAAAAGACAGTTAAGTGCCCTGATGGCAAGGGTGGCTGAGGTATAAACATTTTTACCCCACCTCTCCAGGGACCTAGTTTCCCTGTCTGCGGGCAAAGGATTTTTGGCCGTGGAAGTGGGACTCCTTTGGGCCCATGAGAAATAGTTTACAGATCAACAGAGTGGGCCTTAAAGAGATGTTTATGAGTTTCAGGAACCCTGTAATATCTGTCTGGCTTGACAGGAGCAGGAGGGAGAGAAGGCCTGTGCTTTGGTAACTTAAGGAAGGTCCGAAGCGTTTTCCTGGAGTCGGAAAAATCCTGGCCCTGCCACTGAAAATGCTTTCTCATGGAGTGGAGAATTTCCCCGAAAGAAATATCCTCAGGAGGAGAGGCAGAGGGAATGGATTCATCAGCATCAGAATCCTAGTAGGCCGGGAAGGTTTCTTCCTGGGAATCTGAATGGCCTGACTCATCAGAGGCTTCATCTGAGGAAAGGGTATCTGCCTGCTCAACCCTAGGCCTTTTGTCTGAAGGCGGCTGAGAACCTCTGTCTGGATGAGCCTGAGAGCCCCTGATTAAAGAAATTAGATCTGCAGCTAAAGTCATGATCTGTTTTTCCGAAGTGGGACCCTGTGAAAAAGATTTAGTAGGGTGAGACTTAGCCTGGCTGGCAGCCTTAGCACGTGTGTAGGCCTTGATGGACATAGGCACAGGAGGCCTAGCTGCCCCACGTGCTGGAGTAATTTTGTCCACCGGTATGGTGTCAGGCAAATCTTGGGCTTTGGTTTCAGGAGGAAAATCAACAACCGGCACCGGAGAAGCCTCCGGGACCGAAGTGTGCGGTAAAGTGGTGTCGTCGGCCTGGAGTGGTTGAATTACCAAATTACCGCCTCCGAAGAGACTGATGCACTCGCGGTAGGCTTTAGCGTGGTGACGGTGAAAGTCGCGGGCCGCGAATGTCGGTCCCGGTCCTTCCATTTTTTGGAAATATGTGTTGTCGGTAGTTCCGACGGCATGATATAAAAGTAATTTTCCCCAAAAAAGTTTACAGCAAATTCTGCCCAACGCCTAAGTGTGCGCTTATTGAAGCAAGCACAGGCAGCACAGGCAGAGACGTCGTGGTCTGGGCCGAGGCAGGGAAGGCAATAAGAATGGAAGTCCTTATGAGGTATTTGTTGACCACAAGACAAGCAATTATTAACTTTTGCAGTTTTATCTGACATCGGCTGAGACAAGAAAAGGTTCCCCAACGGGGTACTTAGCTTTTTGATGACTTCGGTATCTGAAAACACAGGAGCTGGCCGACCGGCACTTGCGAACTGCTTCTGCTTAGGGCACCATGCGGCAAGAAAGACTGAAGAAGATGGCGTCGGCTGATACTTTTATACCCCGGCCACTCTGACGTCAGGGAAGAGGCGACATCAGCCGAAGCCGGACCCAGACTTTGGAATCCGGCCGACCGAAGGGCTGCCTGAGGCAGGACAATCCATATGTCAGGACTGTAGTTGCATTCTTGAAGGACATCCTCTGCGGCTTTTTGAACCACATTTTACCACCCTTCTGGCCCTTGGGATAAGGTCTAGAAGGCATGCAAAAACGAACTCCCACAGCAGACAGGGTTTTTCCTTCCTGCTTGCACCTAGTGAGAGTATCCTACACCTTGGTTCCGAACAACGATGAACCGTCAAATAGGGCATTGGTGAACATAGACTTGAAGGTCTCCGCGAAATTATACAGGTGCATCCAGGAGTCCCTCCTAAAAGACTCCTGAACTTGCTGCCCTACTCGCTCCGTCGGCTGCATGCGAGATCAGCCTCATGGAGGAGTTAGTAATGGAATTTAGGGTAGACATCTGGGCATTGACCTTCTGAGCTACTGCGTCAGAAACGTTACCTTGCAGAGACTCTCCAAGCTCTTTTAGGGGATCTCTTTGGAGCCCTGTAAAATGTGACATAGTTCAGTGACCACAGAGTAAAGGCCGCTGAAGAAAATGTACACTTCCCTTACCAGTCCATGGTCCTTGACTCCTTGTTAGGGGGATAGACGGTAAGATGAAGTCTCAGCTAGTTCCTTCTTGGTGGCCGCTGCCACCACCATGGCATCTACCGGAACGCCCTTTGTGAGAAATTCCTTGTCAGCGGGGGTGGACAGAAACTTCTTGGGTCTCCTGGGGACTGGTTCCACAGTGTCAGGGGTTTCCCCATACCCTTCGACAAACAATATCCAGGAGTTCATCGAATGGGTGGGGGGGGGGGCCCAAGAGGCAGAGGGTTGAGACCCAACGGCCTTCAGGAACACAGACTCCTCCTCAAAGGGAGATTTGGAGGGCCAGTCGCCTCTCTGCTTCAAGATCTCCAGGATATCTGAGAAAAAGATAACTTTAGACGACGACTTGGGGGACCCCTCTGGCTCCTCGAGGTCAGTGTCCGAAGTGATGGACTCATTCTGGAAGTCTATGTGCTTCCTCTTGCACACTCTTTCTGAAGGGCTCCTCAGGCAGCCTGGGGAGACCTCAAAGTTGGGAACCACTCATGGAGGTATCCTGAGGACTTGGGTCTCCGCTGTCCAAGGACAGAGGGTGATATAAACTGATAACGGTGCTGGAGGGGGTAGAATGTCGGTGCCATCCAGACGCAGCTGAAGACCTGGCCAGCATGCTCCACATGACCTCGAAAGCTGATCCCCCCCAGCTCCAAATAACGACCAACCATGGAAGCCCTCTGAGCAGAAGGGATAAGGTCCGAAGCCGAGGCAGGGCCCAAGCTCACCCGTGCCGAAGCACTGAGCGGGAGGCTCAGAGCTGAAGATTGACATGCGACCTCTCCCTCTGATCTGACCGAGGAACTATGAGCCCTGGACACTGCGGACGGAGCAGACAGGGTCGGAGCGGAGATTGGAACAGAGATGCCAGGATGGACTACTGGAGCAGACGTAAAGGCATCAGACGGAACCAATAACTCTGGCTCCGAAGGCCGAGAAAGGCTCAGAGGAGGAACATACGAGGAAGGATGGGTGACAGGCTCCGGGGCCAATTGGGCTGGAGCCGAAAACAATTTGGCTAACACCGGTGATTGGAGCAGTCTCTGTACCATTCTATCCACATCATCGTCCGAGAGAGTCCTGAAGGACCTAGAGGATAAGGTCAGAGATCTGGACCTCCCTACAGGAGGAGACTTATGAGAAGGAGAAACCGGTCTAGAAACTGAAGACCGTCTCCGAACATCTATCCCCGTCACCAAGAGACTGGGAGCTGATGCTGACTTGGTCAATTCACCCACTTCCTTCGGCCCCGAAGCCAATGGAGCAGAGGAAGCTAAAGAAGACTTGGCAACTTTCTCGGGTGGCTCCGATAAAACTGACGGAGCCGGTGAGCATTTTTTTTATTTAGAGGTCTTGTCAGCTTTAGAGGGAGAGGACTTAGAACTGGAAGCCCTCTCCAAGTCTTCTTTGAAAGAGGGTTTCAGTACTCCCTTAAGAATCAGTTCTTCCTCTCTTGAAGAATGTGTGGGCTAAAGGCGTGACAGAACACACAGGATTCCTGGAGGTGGATAGCCCCCAAGCAATATACACACACAGATTTCCCATCAGTAATAGACATTTTATATCCACACTCATCACATTTTTTGAAGTCCGAAGGCTTGTGTTCTTTTGTAACCTTAGACATATTAGTATGACATTGCACACAATATCTGAAGACAAACCAGACACCAACAACAGAAAAACGTGGAAACTATGCCTCTAAATTAAACGGTCATAGAACAATAAACACCACAGGGAAGAAAGGACCTCTAACTTAAACAGCCCTGACAAACAAAACAAGGGAGGACTAGGTCCTCTAAGTTAAATGGCCCCAGCTCAAAGGGACGGGGCAACACTGGAACAATCACAGATAGGGAACTGGGACACACACAACTAGAAGGGAGGACTAAGTCCTCTAACTGAAACGGGCCTAGCCCCGTAAGAAGGGAAGGAAAGCAAACAGGATACCAAGACAAAAAGCCAAACAGGCTACACAAACAGTTTTTTTTTTTTTTATCAAAAAACAGAGACTAGCTATGAAAATAGCTTTTGGAGCAACAAACTTCTAAAGTAGAACAAAGTTATACTTAGCCATGGCCAAGAGCGAGACCACGTCTGAGCTGTACGAGCGGCAAACGAGATCTGGGGAAAGGGAGCAGTGCAGCATGAGATACCTCTTTATCACGAGCCAACTGAAGACTTTGAGCTAGAGTATGGCCGAGTCGGAGACGAGGATCGGCTCTGAACCCATGGGTAAGAAAGTAGGCGAGACTGGACTACATAACATCTGACAGTTTCTTACGATAAAATACCAACAGAGTACTTTAGATAAAATTAAACAAAATATTTCCTCCCTGGAGGGCAAGAATGTGTCTAAAGAATTGTTAGACCTTTGCCATTAAAGCTCCCAGGTGGCTAGACACACTACACTGTGGCTATGATACTATGGAGGCCTCTAACCGAGATGCTGTATAAGGCAATGCCATCAGAAGACACGTTAGGCTTAGGGAACAGACCCTGCCAGACCATGTCAAATACAAACTTCTAGATGTACCTCTGGGTAAGGGCTTCCTTTTTAAGCCAAAGGCTGAGCTAAAAAAAAAGGAAGATAAAGCGAAATCCATGCCAACTGTCAAGTACTTCCTCCAAATTCAGCCTCCTAGGTTTAGTAGGAATTTTCACACTAAACACTAGTACTTTCCATCTCAGTCAAAAGGCAGCCAGAGGGAAAGGCCTCAAAGGGAGCAGCAATCACAAAGGCCCAGGCAGTGGTCCTCAGGAACCAAAAGGCAGGGGGGAGTTCTATGCCACAAGGCCCTAAAAGACAGCAGCAATGACTTTTCTTTACCACACCCGCTCCAGAAAAGATAGGAGGAAGACTATCCCTGTTCAAAGAAAAAGTACAGTTTTGTACCTACCATAAATGTAGATGTCCGATAGGTATGCATCTGCAGTCATCACATATGGGTTGTCCTGCCTCAGGCAGCCCTTCGGTCGGCCGGATTCCAAAGTCTGGGTCTGGCCTCGGCTGGTGTCGCACTTTCCCTGACGTCAGAGCGTCTGGGGTATAAAAGCATCAACCAATGCCATCTTCCTCAGTTTTTCTAGCCCCAGATGCCAGGTGCCCTCTAGGAAGGCTAAATTTGGAGAAATGCAATAAAATTCCAAACATTTGCAAATATATATATATATATATATATATATATATATACACATATACACAAACAAATACACCATAATAGATCCCCCAGCTAGCTAGAGGGGTAAGCACCCTAGGAGTACCACAGAGGGGAAGGAGGGAGGGTAAACCTGACTGCAGATGCATACCTATCGGACATCTACATTTATGGTCGGTACAAAACTGTACTATGTCCTTCAAGGATGCATCTGCAGTCATCACATATGGGTAGAATACCATAGCCAATCTGGGGGTGGAGGAACTAAGTGAAGGATGGTATAGTTAATATACCCTGCAGGACTGCAGTAGCAAAGTCTGCTCTGGATCTGGAGTATAAAGGTAAATTGTAATGCTTGGCAAATGTATGCACGGAGCTCCATGTAGCAGCTTCTAAAATGTCCTTGGTAGCCACCCCTCTTAGGAAGGCTGTGGTGGTGGCTGTGGCTCTCATGGAATGAGGTCTAATGTCTGCTGGCACAGTTTTTCCATGAAAGGAGTAACAAAAACGAATGCAATTTCCTATCCATTTTGAAATTGTCTGTTTGGAAATTGCTTTTCCTTGTGCCCCAGCAGCATATGCTACAAACAACTGGTCAGTCTTTCTGTAACTCTTAGTTCTGTCCAAGTAGTAGCGTAATTAATTGTCTGTGTATGTCCAGGGTGTGCAGAAGTTTCTCCCTTTTATTTTGTATTTTTGGGAAGAATGTAGGCAAGTGAATTGCTTGGTTCAAGGATACCCTGGATACCACCTTTGGCATAAATGTAGGATTGGTTCTCTAAGAAACTCTGTCTTGATGAAAGATAAGAAATGGCTACACTGCCATTAAAGCTTGTAACTCAGATACTCTTCTTGCTGAGGTTATGGCCAGAAGGAATGCAGTTTTCCAAGACAGAAACTGTAGATCCGCCGATGCTGCTGGTTCAAAGGGAGGAAGTGTTAGTTTTTCCAACACAAAGTTAAGGTCCCAAGTAGGTAGAGGTGCTTTCCTTGGAAGACTGACGTTTTTGATTCCTCTTAGGAGAGGATGCGAGAAGACAGGTGGATTAACATTGTATTCTGCTGAAATTGCTGAGGCATGTATCTTAATGGAAGAGTAAGACAGGCCATTGTGGAACAATTCTGCCGAATATTCCAGTATATGTGCCATGTTCATCACTGTCACATCTAAGCCTTTTGTTGTGTTCCAAGTGTGAAATCTTTTCCATTTTGCTGAATATGCCTTCCTTGTGGAAGGCCGGCGAGCTTCCATAATAATATCCTTCACTCTCTGGGATAGGTTATCCTGAGGAGGAGTCTTGGTATTCTCCAGGCAGTTAGCTGCAAGGCTTTCAGGTTGGAATGCAAAGTCTTGAAATTGTGCTGCGTCAGTAGAAGTGGCCATAGGGGGAGAAGCCACGGTTTCGTCTGTGACATGCTCTTTAACAGTGGGTACCAGTGCTGCCTTGGCCAGTTTGGAGCTATCAGAATCACTCTGGGCTGCTCTGCCCTGATCTTCAGTAAAACCTTGGTCATTAATGGGAGAGGTGGGAAAGCATAGACTGTTAGAGCTTCCCAGCTGAAAGAGAGAGCGTCCACTTTCCATGCTTGTGGGTGGTATGTCCTTGAGCAGAATGTCTTCAGTTGATGATTGTGGGGGGAAGCAAACAGATCTATTTCCGGCCTTCCCCATGATTGTGTTATGAGTAAGATGATGTCTGGGTGCAGCATCCATTCGTGTGCATCCATGGTAGTTCTGCTTAAGCTGTCTGCCAGTATATTGTCTTTCCCTGGCACGAACTGGGACTGCAGCTGTATATTGAGTTTCAAGGAAAGTTCCCATAGATTCATTGCCAGTCTGCATAGAGGGTAGGAATGGGTGCCTCCTTGCTTGTTTATGTACCACATAACTGTGGTGTTGTCTGTCCTTATGGGCAGGTGGCCTTGATGAAGGAAAGGTTTGAAGGCCTCGACTGCGTGTATCACTGCCAGCATTTCCTTTTGGTTTATGTGCATGCACAGCTCTCTCTGTGACCATAGCCCTTGGATACATCTGCCCTCCATGTGTGCTCCCCAACCTTGGTCTGAAGCGTCCGTGGTGATGGTTTGGTTGGCTCTTGGTTTGCTGAAGGGCAACCCGCTGTTCGACTGGCAGGCTTGAGCCCACCACAGAAATTCCTTTTGAAGGCATGGAATGAGTGGGATCAAAGTTTCTAAGCTGTGACTGTGCTGAGTCCATACACTCCTTAGGTACCATTGTAATTTTCTCATATGCAACCTTGCTTGCGGAATCAGAAGAATGCAAGATGCCATGTAACCCAGGGCCTGCAGGATTTTCCTTGCAGTCAGCTGAGTTTGTCTTGTCAGATTCTTGAAGTAGTCCGGTAATTGTTTTTGCTTTTCTTCTGCGAGAAAGGCCATTTGGGTGGTTGAGTCTAGATCCGCACCCAGAAAGGTTATTCTTTGGGATGGAACAAGTCTTGATTTTTGGATGTTGACTGTATATCCCAAGGCCTGTAGTAGGTGGATGGCATAGTCCAAGTCCTTTAACAAAATTTGCTTGTTGTCCGCTTGTATAAGGCAGTCGTCCAGATATGGGTAGATTTGAATCCCCTGAAGTCTGCAGTGTGCAATTACTGATGCCAGGCATTTTGTGAATACTCTGGGCGCAGTAGATAAGCCAAAGGGCAATGCTGAGAATTGATAATGCTCTGACCCTGCAAGAAATCTGAGGTGTCTTCTGCAACTTTGTCGAATAGGGACATGCAGGTATGCCTCCTTGAGGTCTAGAGTCACCAGCCAAGACCCCTTGCCCAGCATGGGAAGGAGTTGCTGTAGAGTCAGCATTTTGAATTTTGGCACAATGAGGTAAGTATTCAGTGCGGACAAGTCGAGAATAGGCCTCCATTGATTTTCTTTTCTTGGAACAAGGAATAATCTGGAGTAAAATCCTTGGCCTTGTTTTGAAAGAGGTACCTTTTCTATGGCTTTCATTTGTATTAATTTGGTAATTTGCTTCAAAGCCTCTGCCCTCTGATTTGGTGGCAGGTCTGGCATTCCTTTTCTTTTTGGCAATGTGTGGAAATGGAACCTGTATCCTTTGTCTATTATTTGCAGTGTCCAAGTGTCCCTTGTAATGCTGTGCCAATTTTTTGAGAATAAAGAAAGCTTTCCGCCCAAAGGTGCTTCTAATTGAGCCCTGGTCGGCGGAGTCAAAATAAAGTCATTGAGTCTGTCCTGGTGTAGCAGTTGTGGTTCCTGCACTACCTCTCTGGTTGGGAGGCTGCCACTGACTGCCTCTGTAGGAGCCTCTAGCTTGCCCTCTACCTCTGGCACGCCTATTCCTGCCTCTCTGAGACTTGTCTGTGTCTGGAAAGGACCAATTCTTAGTAGGCCAATTTCTGCTGAATCTCGGTGGTTGGACTTGCAGAAAGTCTTTAACTGTTTGCACAGATTTTGCCTTTTCTTCAAATTTAAGACCTCTTGAGTCGTGGAACCAAATAATTTTTGCTTTTCCATAGGAGCATCCAAAAGCTTAGCTTTAACATGGTCTGGTAAAGATTGTTCCTTCAGCCAGGCATGCCTATGTATAACTGCACCTGTCATAGCTGACCTACATGAAGCTTCCAATGCATCATAACCACACTGCAAGAAATGGTTACTAACCTGCTGGGAGTTATGCACCAGATCCTGAAGGGATTTGCGATCAAGGGGTTCAGAAGAGGACAGTTTCTTATGCAATTCATCTAACAAATACTCTTGGTACTGTATCATATGAAATTGACAATTTAATGCCCTCATGGAAAGAGTTGCAGAAGTATACACTTTCTTACCCCATCTCTCTAAAGCTCTGGACTCCCTTTCAGAGGGTAGAGGATTTTTAGCAGTGGCAGCTGCAACCCCTTTTGGGCCCAGGGAAATAGTTTCTGGATCAGCAGAGTGGGCCTTGTACAGGTGTAGATGTGAATCCGGGACCCTGTAGTACCTATCAGGTTTGGCAGGAGCCGGAGGGAGAGAGTCAGGGGCTGTACTAGCATCAGAGTACACATCATCAATAACATTCAAAACAGGAGGTATAGCTAAAGGCCTATGCTGAGGTAAATGTAAAAAGGTCCTTAATCTCTTTCTAGAATCAGAGAATTCCTGACCCTGCCATTGAAAATGTTCTCTCAGAGTGTAGTGTCTCTCCAAAGGAAAACTCTTTTGGAGGGGAGGCCGAGGGAATAGATTCTTCAGCATCAGAATCCTCGTAAGCCGAATAAGCCTCCTCCTGGGGGTCTGACAGAGCACAGCCATCAGTAGACTCATCTGAGGAGTGGGGGTCAGAGGGCTCAACCCTGGGCCTTTTGTCTGGAGGTGGTTGAGAGTCCCTGTCCGGATGAGGTTGAGAACCTCTAATTAATGAGATAAGATCCTCTGCTAGGCTAAGAATCTGTGAGCCAGTAGAAGGTCTCTGAGAGGAAACCTTGGGAGGCAAAGCTTTAGTAAGTTTAGCAGCTTTAGCCCTAGAAAAAGCCTTAATGGACATGGATGCAGGGGGTCTGGCTGCACCACGTGCAGGAGTAGACTTGTCTAAAGGAATGGTGTCGGAAGGTTCCTGGACACCGGTTTCAGTAGGTAATTCAATAACCGACTCGGCCGGGGCCTCCGAGACAGAGGTAGTCGGTTGTGCGGTTTCGGTAATGGGAAGTACCAAGGACTCTGTTTCAGCCGAGACAGAGACACTCGCGGTAGGCCTGACCGTGGTTTCAGCCGAAAGCACGGCCCACGTGTGTCGGTCCTTGTCCTTCCGTTTTTTAACTAAATGCGAAGTCGGAGTCTCCGACGGCATCTTGTAAGCAAAACTAGCCCCAAAGAATTCCTCTGCAAACTCCGAATGACGTCTAAGAGTTCGTCGGTTGAAAGAAGAACAGGCTGAACAGGCCGAGACGTCGTGGTCTGGGCCTAGGCAAGGGAGGCAGTAAGAGTGGAAATCCTTATGAGGTATTTGTTTCCCACAAGTTAAACAATTATTAACTTTATCTGACATCGGCTGAGGCAAGAAAGAGTCCCCAACGGGGTACTTAGCTTTTTTGAAGTCTTTGGTAGCTGAATCACAGGAGCTGGCCGACCGGCACTTGCGAACTGCTTCTGCTTTGGGCACCACGCGGCAAGAAAGACGGAGGAAGATGGCGACGGCTGATGCTTTTATACCCCAGACGCTCTGATGTCGGGGAAAGTGCGACACCAGCCGAGGCCAGACCCAGACTTTGGAATCCGGCCGACCGAAGGGCTGCCTGAGGCAGGACAACCCATATGTGATGACTGCAGATGCATCCTTGAAGGACATCTGGTCCTTCATTACTTCAGACAAATGGGTTCTGAAGGTTACCCGAGACTATTTAAGCTCCTTTTCAAAGAGCCTTTAAGATACACAGGTTACCCAGATGTTCCACAAAATTACAGAGCGGAGGCCCTTTCTCCGATTACCAACCTACACTCACAGGGCTCAGTGGAACTAGTACTAGATTAAATAGGGAAAGGGTTCTACTCCAGGCTATTCCTGGTTCCCAGAAAGGAATGCCCTTGGCACCCTATCCTAGACCTGTCCATCCCCAATCAGTCCCTGCTGGTACCAAAATTTAAAACGTTGGCTATTCAAAAACATCTCCCCATGACACAGCCCTTCAGGTCTTAATGGTCACCTTGGACCTAACAGATGCTTACTTGAACATTCCCATAGAGGAATCTTGCAAAAGTTTTCTTCACTTCAGGGAAGGTACCAGTCACTTTCAAATCACTGCACTGCCCTTTGCATTGTCTACTGCTCCCAGGGTCTTCACAAACTGTTGAGCTCCTGTGATCGCCTTCTGCAGAACAAGAGGGATCCAGATTACCCCTACCTGAACAACTGCCTCATTCAAGCCACAAGTCAGTCGAAGCTTTCACTCAGACCAGTCTCACATCTTTGGGGCTTACCATAAATCTTCACAAATCCAACACACACCCATCCACCAGGATAGTTTTCCCTGAGGGCTCCTTCTGGATTCCTCCCTTCAAAAGGCCTTCCCCCTACAGAAGAGGCCTCCTCCGTGACTCAATACTTCCAAAACATTATGCAGAGACAGTACCTCTCAGACAGGGAATTCCTCAGAGCATTAGGCTACATGACATCTTGTATCCTCACAATCACTCTGGCCAGGCTACACGAGGTAGCTTCAGTGGTACTTCAAGAATCTGTGGTGTCAGCACTCAGTCCCTGGAGACAGAAATTCCACTGATTCCTTGCCTCAAGGAAGAATTTGCAAGTTGGACACGAACATGTGCCCACAACCAAGGTCTCTCCTTCAGGTTCATCCCTCACGACCAGACTTGAACCAGAGATGCTTCAGAGACATGGCAGATGGGAAGATCAGTTCAGACACAAGGACAAACTGGAAAGAACTGATGCCAGTGCAAAAAAGCCTAGTGGCTTTAAAAGATCAGTGGAAAACAGGGGTCCTGCTTGTCAAAACAACCACCACAGTTACGTAAACAAGGGGACACCCGTTCTTACCCTCTTTGTCGACTAGCGATGCAGGTCTGAGAGACTGCTCACACTCTGGGGTTGTGTCTAATGGCACAATACCTTCCAGGGACTCAAAACACTCTAGTAGATCTCAGCAGGAACTTGATGGATCCCCACGAGTGGCATCTGCATCATGGAACATTTCTCAGCACAGGCCAGAAATGGATATTCCCACAAATACACCTCTTTGCCACCAAAGAAAGTGCTCAACTGAAAAGATTATTTTCCAGGGGCAATCTACCCACAGCCTCGAGGACAGATGCATTCTCCTTCCTTTGGATCCACCTGTTCCTTTATGCATTCCCTCCCTTGCCTTTTCTTCCAGGGGTCCTCCTAAAATCAGGGAAGAAGGCCCAAGGGTCATCCTGATAGCCCCAGACTGGCCCAGGCAGCACTGGTATCCTCTGCTACAGAGTTTAACAAACAAAACAAAGTGACAGTTACCTCAGAAAGTGGATCTACTGACTCAGGACAAGGGGAGGTTTATGCATCCCAACTTACAGAATCTTAATCTCTCAGCCCGGACAATTCCACAAAATACTACTCTGAGCTCACCCTAAGCAGACAAGTTCAAAACATTCTCCAAACCTGGAAGACCTAGTACTAAGAAATTGTACTCAGCCAAGTGGAAAATATTCTCCATTTGGTGTCAGCAGCAAGGCCTCAACTGTAAATCAGTCCATATTTCTACCATGGTGGACAGAGGCCTATCGTTTTCTTCCATCAAGTTTCACACCTCTGCTGTTTCAGCCCACATTTCTACTGTTCCTGCTAACTTTTCCCACCCTCTGATGAAACAATTCCTTGGGGAGTGGTCCAACTCAGACCTCCCAGGAGAAAACCCACACCTCCATGGGACCTAAGTTTTGTTCTAGAAAAACTGACCATACTCCCCTTCAAACCGGCAGTTTTCGACGATTTAAAATTTCTAACCTGGAAGACTGCCCTTTTACTGGCCATAACCTCAGCTAGAAGGGTCTCTGAGCTACACGTTCTCATGGTGGTGGAACCATTTCTCATATTCCACCCAGAGTGTGTCACTCAGGACTAATCCATCCTTTATACCCAGGGTGGTCCCAGACATCCTTGAATCAAGCCATACATTTGCCAACCTTCTTCCACATGTCACAGAACAGGGGGGAAAGAAACCTTCTCTCCTTGGAAGTGCACAGACAGCTTCATTACTATCCTGACAGAATTAAATATTTCAGGAAATCAGACCAACTCTGTCTTTTGCCACTGGTTCTAAAGGGAAAACAGTCTCCAAACAAACTATGTCCAACTGGATCTCCCACTGTATTTCCTTTTGTTATAGCCATCACAGCAAGTCTCCTGAAACTGTAAGGATGCATTCTACTAGGGCTACTTCTATCTCTGCTGCCTTCCTGAAAGGAGTACCTGTCAAAGACATTTTGTAAGGTACTACCTGGTCATCTGTGCATACCTTTACCAAACACTACCACACACTACCACATATCAGCCTTCTCAAAGTCTAGGTCAGGATTTGCCACTGCCATCTTGCAGGGTATTCTCTCTTCTTCATAATCTGCCTTCCACCCTCATCTCAGCTTTGGGAATCATTTCAGCTTTGGGAAACATCCCACAGGTCAGGACTGCAACACTGAAAAACAAAAAACATAGTATACAGCTGTGTACACAACATAAATGTAGACGTTCAAGTGTTTTCAGTTTTGTAGTCTTCTTTCCCCTCCCCTCCTTTCTACCTACAGTAATAGTCTGCTTCTATTTTCTGCACTATCCAGAGGACCCCCTGAGCGTTTATACTATAGGCTCCTTTTTTTGCCCATGTCCCTTGCTTATGCTTCACCCTGAGGGCTTCTACCTTCTAAAGAGCCAGAAAAAAAATGATGTAATGGTGCCTGCTGGCTCCTTTTATACCCAAGCGTTCTGACATCAGGGTATGGTGTCTGCCAGTCTTACAAGGAGGGAGATGTTAACTCTGGTAGTTGGGCTGGCCAAGGGCTTCCACAGCAGGAAATCCCACAAGTCAGGACTGCAACAGTGAAACACAAAGAACATCTTAATGTCTCTACCAAGAGACCGGCACTGACCCTCAATATAAAGAGATAAGCAAACACTGGCACCAAACATCTTAGGCAAAAATATCAAAGGCTGAAAAGTTGAACATACAAAATGGTGCTGAGGATGTGGGCACAGGCAATCAGGCCAACATGCTAACCCCTACTTTAAGTCAGAAAAACACATTTTGTACTGAAATATCCAATGTCAAACCCATACATGCCAATAGTAATGTCAGTGCGGGAAGATCAGTCCGTCTCCATACCTGTTTGCAATGTACTCACCAGCTCAAGGGGATCAACAACATAACCCTGTTACACTTGGAAATGACAGGAAAAGAAATTCATCCTGATCTAAGCCAAAAGCATAGTCTTAAACAGCATCATACAATCAATATCTACAAGCAGCGCAATTTGATGAAATCCTAACCCCATGAACTAAAATAATGAAACCTTAACTACAGCCCAACAACCAATGCTCAGTTAGCAGCATGACAGTCTGAAGGATCAAGATAAGAAGGTCGGACTTGAGCAGCCACTGACAGCTTGCTCATACTGAGGAGGAGGGAAACAGCTATGCCTCTGGCACCAGTGACACCAATCTCATTCTTCACAGCTGTGAGGTTATGAAAATGTAGCCATAAAAGCTTCATCAAAACATTACAACCCAAATACAGGCATGCCCAAACACCGACTAGCAAAGAATGACCAAAATTCACATTGATGGAAATTCTTTCACTGGGTGACCTAACACTTTTCATTAAATCAGGTTTCCCCAAGATTTACTGGTACCTCTCCTCCTTTTCTACTACCACTGCCCTCAATGACTGAATCAGATCCAGTGGGTATCGCTGGTCCAAAAACATTGACGCTATCTTAGCCAGTTCATTTTCGAACAGTTCCCCGTTCAAAACCATCCTGGCAGCCCTAATAAATTGACCCTGTTTTTCTTACAGTACATATGATGGCAACTAGTAAAATGTAAATAGTTAGAAAATGTCTCCTTCGTGTACATGTTAGAAACCATAACCCCTGGATCAATGGACAGGTATTCATCCAAAACATGAGTGGCAGAGTTGAAACTGTGGGTGAACCTGAGGAAGTTAGTGGTAATTGTTAAATAATCTATGAACACCTCAGTTTCCGTTGGGTCCCCCTTCCAAATAAAAAACAGTAGAAAACTCCGGTTTGGCACCACAGCTCGAGTGAATACAAGTAACAGCACATAAATATGATCAAAAGTCCGAAGAAGCTCTTCAAATCAGAAATAGTCGTATGACTGGCTATTTTTAAACGAGTTAGTTTTTAATGATAATTACGATCTGATGAAGGCTGTAATAGCTGAAAGCGCTTATAGTTTTTTTGTTTATTATTGGTGAATAAAGTGTGCTGATTTGAAGAGCTCCTTTGGACTTTTGATCATATTTATGTGCTGTTACTTGCATTCACTCGAGCTGTGGTGTCAAACCGGAGTTTTCTACTGGATTTTCGTCTTTGCCTCCTGGTTTGCTTTGGCAGTGTTATTGGTGTTTTCTGCTGTCCAAATAAAAAACAGGTCATCCCGGTACCTGACATAAAAAAACAACAGTGGGCAAAATGAGAGTTGACAATACCCTTCATCTCCCAGGCCAACATGACATTAGCAAAAATGGGGGCACAGGCTGCCCCCATGACTATCCCACTCACTTGTCTATTATATTCTTCAAAATAAAGGAAGGTGTTTTTCAACACCAGGTCCATAAGTTCTACCAGGAAATGTATCTCTTTTCTATCAAGATGCTGTTCTAATAACATTTCCTCAAACCACTCTAGCCCAACATCATGGGGAATACTTGAAAACAGGTAAACCACATCTACAGTGAGAAAACCAGTATTGTCTTTTAAAAGATCATTTTTGATCAGGAAATCCCAAGAGTCTCGTAAGACATTTGGGTAACTGTTCAAAAGAAATTTAAGTTTTCTGTCAATATACACTGTTAAAGGATAGGTCTAAGAACCCTGGGCAGCCACAATTAACCTGTAAGGTGGCTCCAACAGGTCCTTGGGGATACCAAATCTAGTAGGAATGTAAGGTTCCTTGTTATACAAAAAATTGTAAAGTTCTGTTGTAATAATCCCTTAATACAGGGAATCTTCCAGGAATAAATCACTGTTCATACAAGCAATATTAATCTCGTTCCTAGAGACTACAGGCTAAGTTATCATCCATTAACATATTATACATTTTACCAACATAATCCATCTGCCAGACATGACACCTCCACCCTTATCGGGTTGCCTAACCCGGATGGATGTGTCAATACAGAACATTCTCACAGGCCAAGTTATCAGTTTTAAATAAAAATGTAGTTTAGTGGCAAATCAGTGGTAAATCTTTCAAAACTTAAGTTAGAAAACAAAAACCATACGAACTTCAGACTTCATATACTTGAAATTCATGATAATGCAAAACCTGTTATACTATCAGCTTTCTATGTTTGTAAGAACAATATTTAAAAATTGTCCCTATAAAACTGTGCATTACTGGAACATGCACAATTGTTAAACTTTATATGGTTTGACTGCATGCCCACATTTTTTGGGTATGACAGCTGACATAACTTCTTTTACAATGTGGCTTCTATTTTTATCTGCAAGTACATGAAACTGGAGAGTACATTTAAAGGATCAGACAATATTCGAATATGCAGGATCAACTAGCACCACTCATAAGAAAACACATGCACACCTGACACTGGAAACGCATCTCCAAGCAACCCGCTTATCCAAAGCTCCAGTTTCCTCACATTTCCTCTTTCTGTTCCTACAGATCTCTGGATAACTGGATGAGGAACCATAATTACTAGCCTTTGGAATTGGAAATGTTGTCCCCCCCCCCCTTATCACTTAGTGCAAAATTTGTAGAGTTTAATGGCTTGTAGTGCAGAATTCTGCCATATAAGGTAACTTATTTTTGCTTCTGAAAAAAGGAGGTGCAACATGCATGTCCTCTTAAGTATTGGGTGCACGTATTAAGTTGGTCATGTGGAGTGTTTTCTGTTTAACAGACGGCTTAAAAATCACTACTGATGAGGGTGACTGAAAATTGTGTGAAGGGGTAAAAAGAATGAAAAGGGGACACGTCTCCAAAATTGGAAACTTCATGTACAGGGCTAAATTAGGCCTCAAAACAGGAATGTTTCTCTAAGAGGGACAGTGAATTAATTAGTTACGCCTAGGTTTATCTCCCTTCTTAGTGGATATGTTGTAGACGGCTGTTTAATCCAAAGTACTAGATCTTTCCTACAATGATTTTTCTGTTTGTGTCGCTCTTTTTTTGAATACTTTTCACTTGCCTTGACTTCATTAGAAAGGCTTTCCCATGTGCCATTCACCGTCTTCTAGAAATGTGCTCTCTCACCCTGAACTTTCAAGACACTGTTCAGATGTTATCTTGGTTTTCTCACACCTCTACTTTAGAAATGTCTTACCAATGTGGATTTTATTGCTTCCCTTTAGTAGTTACATTGGTGTTCATTATGTGCCTGTATCTTCCTCAAGGGGATGAATGATAAAGTAGTATAAACATGCTTTATACTTTTTATTCCAGCCTTCCATCATTTTCGTTGCTTTTCTCATGGCTGGATTCTTTTCTGTTTCTCTTCATGGAGGTGGAGTCCCAAGAAGTGCATAGCATAATCCGTTTGTACAGAATTCTGTTCTTATTCTTCTTCCTGATTGTGCCTCCTCACATGCATCCTAGTGTCTTCTGCATCCCTACCAACACAAACATGTGCATGCTGTGTTCTGGTCGTGTTCGCTTGCTTTTCAGTCCTGTCTGCTTAAATTAAATCACATTACTTTTCATACTCTCCTGTTAGTCCCCGCATGAGTAGTATATTCATTTACTTTGTTGTTCATGTGCTTTCTTTACAATGTAGGCATTGCAGTTGTAGGAGCATGTCAAGGTACTAACAGCTATTTATTTCTCTGCTTGCATACCAGTAAACAACTACTGACAGCTGTTTACTAGCGTGCAAGTAGAGCAAGGGAATATTGGCAATGACGGTGGCATTTTTTTCTTTTCCTCCACTGTTCTGAGACCTTGGGGTAGGTATATCCAAGTTTGGAGGTTGCTTGCCTCTGGCAAAAACTTATCGCTGCGTTTCTGATCTACAAACATTTTATTTGTTGGTACTCAGCAAGGTGACATAGGTTCCATGATTTCCTGTGTGCTGCTGTGTTTTGGACCATTCCTTAGCTTTCGTAGTTTCTGTTTCATTAATACATTCCTTCCACTCTCACATATCCAGTAAGCGACAAAGTCCTTTTAAGATGTACGCCATCATTCTAGACATTTAATAGCATCACAAGTAGCACCACCGAAAAGGACCCAGGACAACAGTGCACATTATGGTATTTCAGTATAACTCTGATTAGCTATTTGTTGTCTTCTATGTCATGTTTATTTTTAACCTTGCTTACTATTCTGAGACTCTCCAGTCTTTTTTATGTTGTACTGTATCAGAGTCATTGCTAATGTTACCATAGTTCATATCCATGGCTGCTTTTTTCATTTGTTTTCATTACCCAGTAAAAACTGTGTTAAGACTATACCTGAATGACATTTTCTCTGTGAAGCCACGCTGCCTTGGGCCCAGCATATGCAAGAAGATACCCAGCTTTTATAGATGCATTACTCATAGGTTCATAGGTAGGAACTAGGCTATCGGCCCAAGGGCCTACGTAAGCCTAGCCAGCAAGGTTCCATGGCATATGCCACCCAAGAAAGTTATTTTCCTTTGCCACTGTCGAGCAGAGACACAGAAGTGATCTTCGGGGTGCATTTCCTATTTCCCATCCACTCAAGATTTTTCTTGAAGAGTGCTAATGAAGAACTTTGCTTGACATATGGGTAGCTTGCTCCAGAGTATAGGAGCTCTCTGGGACAGGAATCTATTCCTCCAGCATGTCCTGTTCATTGTGGTGACAAGGTTTAGGTCTCTAGAGCATGTAGCTCGGTCGGATTGGGATTTCTTCAGCTGTAGCATGTCCAACAGCTCTGGGTTTGACATAGCTTTATATGTTAGGCAGAGATCACCTCGGAGTAGGCGATACGCTATGGAATAAAGCTGGAGTTTTTTTTGAGGCGGTCAGTGTAGGGCATTAGTTTCAGGCCAGTAATCCTCTTTGTGAGATACTTCTGTGGCCTTTCCATCTGCTGCAGATGTCTTGTAAGGTACATTCAAAAAGGGGCACTGTACTCTATAATGGGTCTAATGAGTGTCGAGTAGAGGGAAACAATGACCTCTTTTTTCTGGATGAGAACCCTTTTATGATTAGGTATGCCACGTAGAAAGACTTCCTGTCTACTGTGGCGATGTGACTATCAAAGGAAAGACTATTGTCCACCTGGGTCCCAAGGTCTCTTATCACGCATTCGGTGTTAAGTAGATTGCTGCCTATGTGGTAGTTCATGGGTACAGAGTTTTGACCAAAAAGGATAACACTGCACTTTTTGGCATTGAGCTTGAGGCCATGGCTCTGACACCAGGTATCTGTCTCAGTGAGGCCCTACTGTAGGATGTCCACATCATTTGGGGACTTGACTATGGCTCCTAGTTTGCAGTCATCTGCAAACTTAGTTAGCCAGAGGCCTTCTTTGTTAGCCTGTACTTCAGAGAAGTAGATACCAAAAAGGAGAGGTCCCAGGACGGAACCCTGTGGTACTCCACTTGTCACTGCTTTGAGGCCAGATTTGGAGTCGGCAACTTTTACAGTGTGGGTTCGGTCAGTGAGCCAGTTGGCAACCAATCTTGTGACGTAGGGATTTATACCTAGTTTAGCTACAATTCCAGAATGGGGGATGGTGTCGAAAGCCTTGGCGAGGTCAACATAGGCTGTGTGAACCACCTTACCCTCATCTACGGCTTTGGCGACTGCCTCAAAGTCGTCGATCAGGTTCAGGAGGCATGATCTGCCTTTCACAAACCCAAACCGGGTGGGATCCAGAGTATGGAGGTTACCAAAGTCTTTGTTTATGAGCTCCATGATGACACATTCCATGGCCTTGCAGACCAGGCACGTCAGGCTAATAGGTCGATAGTTCCCGGGATCAGTGGTGGCTCCCCCTTTGTTGAGTGGGGCAACTGTTGCAGTGGGCACAAAGCCTGATGCGAGGCTATTATTGAACATGGTGCTTAAGTGGGGAGCTAGTTCGCTCTGAAGTTCGTGTAAAACGCAGCCTGGGATGTTGTTCAGTCCGATCCCATGGATGCTGTGTTTTTCACTTTAGAGTGTGCAGCTTTTACCTGTATAGTTGTGATTACAGGGACTCTGCATTCTTCCTGTATAGATATGGGCCCTTTAGGGGGTGAGAGGTGGGTAAAGTTAACACTGAACCTATCTGCCAGGATGTTGGCAATATCAGCTGGTTCTGTAATTTCCGTGCCTTTGTGCTGTAACTCAGAGCAGATCGGGGTGTTGCCACCTAGATTCTTGACATAGCTATAGAATGCTTTATGGCTGTCCTTGGATTTAGTGGCGATTTTGTTTTTGTAGCTAGCTTTGGAGGATCTTATAAGGGATCTCTCAGCTTCTTACTGAGGCTGACCAGAGAGCTCCTCCACTCATGGGATTTTACTCTCTTTTGCAACAGTTTCTTCCTTTTGTTGTACAGTTTGTTTATGGCAGGGGACCACCAGATTGGCTTCCTTTTTTTGGAGGACAGTGTCTTGGTTCTGTTTGGGATAGCACGATCCATGCACTTGTGTAAGTGCTTATAGAGTGCATTTGTATAGGATTCAGCAGTTGTAACTGTATTGTCTATCTGCATGGGTGTCATGAAGTTCACCACTTCTGTCTTAAGAAGCATGAAGTTGACTTTGGAAAAATTTTTTACTGTGGTTTCCTTAATGGGGGGTGGGGGTTGGATGTGGATATTAAGGGTGATAAGCTTATGGTTGGATCAGACCAACGAGGAGTTGACTTCAGGTGTGGAACACCGGTCACTTATGTTGGTAATGACTAGGTGCCCCTGGTGGGGGTGTGGATAAGTTGATCTAGGGCATTGGAGTTTATGAATTCCAGTAAGTGGTGAGCTAAGGAGTTGGTATACGAGTAGTTTTCCCAGTTAATGGTGGGGTAGTTGAAGTCGCCCATTATTAGGGTGTTTGGTTGAACTCTAATATTTTCCAGTACATAAAGAAAAGAGGAGTGGCAATCCTGGGGCATGGTGGGGGATCTGTAGCAAGCTACAATTTGGATTGCAGTTTTGCCCAGAGTTAGTTGCACTTGGATAACCTTGGATGCATTATGCTGAGCAACTAGCCTGGAGATGTGGATATCCTTAATGAATATGGACACACCTCCGCCTTTGGTATTTCGGTCCAGGTTACACGGCCGAAAAGTGTGGTATGAGTTATAGCCTGGTACTGCAGGGATGCTCTCTGGAGCCTTGAACCAGGTCTCAGTCACTGCACAGATATCGATGTTTTCCATTTTAAGGAGTGCCTCGAGTGAGTGCATTTTGAGATTTAGACTTCTAGCACTGAGTAGCATTACCCTCAGTTTTTGCTGGCCTGTTCCTGTTATGGTGGTGAATTTGTTATTTGAACTCTGTCTAAAAAAGGCACTCTAGGGGCAGCAAGAGCCTTAGCCAGTATCCGGAATCCCAGGGGCGACAGGTGCAGGCCATCTGTGGCAAAGCATCGTGGTCTGTCGACCATGTCATCCCAAGCAGACAGATACTGGATCTCCCTTAGAATGACACCAGAAGCTTAGCCAATTGTTGAAGTCAATCATTTTGTCCTTGTACTGCGGTATCATTCTAGGCGATGGCAGAATGCTACTAAGGGTTAGGGTCATACCTGCCTGGGCTACAAGATCGGAGAGCTCTTCCAGGTCTCTTTTCATGTAGTCCAGGGAGGTATGTCTCAGGTCATTCACACCAACATGGACAATGACAAAGTCATATTTGTACTTGTTGTGGAGTGACCCGAGTGCGTGGGTTATGTGGCGGATCCTGGCACCAGACAGGCAGCTGACAGTAACCTTCTCCTTGTTTAACCTGGTGAGTGGGACATCAGTGTGCCTGACTATAGTCACCTATGACTAGTGTGTTGGGTACATTGTTTTGCCTTATTGGCTGTGATAGAGTGGCACACCGAGTCTGTGGACTGTGTCATTTGGGTTGTGGTGGAGGATGGAGGTTGCTTGCGTTTCTGCTTTGGAGGTCTCTGTTGCTTAGACAAATTATTACTGAGAGCCTCCGCGAATGTTTTTGTGTTACTATGTGTGGATTTTGGTGGTGTAGATTTAGTGAGACTGTGATGAGTGTGGTGTGGTGCAAATGTTTACCTTCTCCTCATGACTGTCAAGTTCTGTCTTGGTTGGAGAGAGCTTTACCTCCAGTTTGGATAGATAAGAGCATCTCTCACAGGTTGTGCTGTTGGGTGGTAGGAGGAGAGGGTTGTCTGTGTACATGAGACAATTTGTACGTTGCCTCAAGATGCCCAGATTCATCAGATAGACAGGAGAGAACACTGGGAGCTGACCCTTGGACATGCCTGAATAAAAAACTATTTTCCTTTAAATAAGTGAGGAAAGTGAGTACAAGAGCTGTTTTACTCTAAGCAAGTGAGAAAAGTAAGTACAAAAACTGCTTTCCTCTAGGTAATGAGGAAGATTGAGTGCTATAGTAATTAGTAGCTTATTTAATGCTTACAAGTTCTGAACAAGTGCTGAGCATGAATAAGCAAATTTAAGTGCAAAAAATAGGAGTTATGTACTTACCATAACGTTCCATGTGAGTTGTTTATCTCGCCTTTATTCTCACTGATGGGTTCAGAGATGATCCTCGGCTCAGACACAGCCGATAGCAAAGCTCAAGGTTTGCCAGTAGATCGAGATCGATACCAAACCACTTATCCCACAACGCACTGCTGGAATTACCTCAGATCTTGTTTGCTGCGAATAACAGTATATATATATATATATATATATATATATATATATATATATATATATATATATATATATATATATATATATACATATATATATATATATATATATATATATATATATATATATATATACATATACATACACATATATACATATACACACACACACACAAACATATACATACCCTTCTATATATATCTACAAAGAACACTTCCCAAGGGGGAAGAAGAAATATTGAATAACCAGGATGGCACTAGCCTCTAAGTCAACAGTCAGCCAGGAGGGGGAAGGAGGGAGGGACGTGAGAATAAAGGCGAGATCAACAACTCACATGGAATGTTATGGTGAGTACATAACTTCAATATGTGAAGTTGTTAAATCTCGCCGTTTATTCTCGCTGATGGGTAGCGTCCCTAGCACCCTCAACTGTGGGTGGCTCATGGGAGTATGTTCTTCAGTACCGTAGAACCAAAGGAAGACCTGTCCCTTGAAGCTTTATCTACTTTGTAATGTGTGATAAAGGTATGAGGCTTAGACCAAGTGGCTGCAGTGCAAATATTGTCAAGGGGCAATTTAGCTTGAAAAGCAGAAGACGTAGACATGGCTCTGGTAGAATGAGCTTTTGGTTTGTGTTAAAGGCATGCTCGCATTTTCATAAACAAAGGATATACAATCGGATAACCATTTAGATGAGATTGTTTTAGCCACTGGATTGCCTTTTCTTACTTCTGAGAAGTATACAAAAAGTTTGTCTGATTTTCTAATATCCTTAGTTCTGTTCAGATAAAATCTGAGCTGTCTGTGAACATCAAAGTTTGTGCAGCATGTATTCCAATTTGCTAGAGTAGTGGGGGAAAGACTGGCAGTTCAATAACCTGATTGATATTTGACTCAGAACAGACTTGAGGTAAAAATGAGGGGTTTGTTCTGAGAGATGCTCTATCAGCATGGAAAATCATGTAGGGTGGTATGATAGATAATGCTTGGAGTTCTGACACTCTGCGGGCAGATGTAATGGCCACAAGAAATATGGTTTTCCAGGTTAAAAATTTTAGATCACAAGAAGATGCGGGTTCAAAAAGAGGAAGAATAATTTGAGATAGCATAAGGTTTAAATTCCAGGGAGAATAAGGAATTTTGAACGGAGGTCTCATATGAAGAACGCCTTTAAGGAAGGTTTTAGATAATTTATGGCCCATAAGATTTGAGCCACCAAAACCAAGGTGAAAATTTGAGATGTCAGCTAAATGAACTCGAACTGTAGCAGCTGCTGCTCCTTCCTTAAAAAATTTTTGTCAAAAATTCTAAAACAGAAAATAGCGGAGCTCGGAAAGGGTCAATGTTCTGCGCGTTGGCCCAAATTGAGAACCTTTTAAATTTACTGCCATATAATTTCCTGGTAGATGGTTTGTGAGAAGACAAGAGAATTTGTCTTGTATCTTCTGAAACTGAATGAAGCTGGGCAATTGGGGGAAGTGGATTTGCCAAGCAGTCAGTTTCAGGGACTGCAGTGAAGGCTGAAGGTCCCCTGACGGGTGCGTCAGAAGGTCCGGGAACTGGGTCCAGGATCCACGGACAGTACAGTTTTGTACCTACTATAAATGTAGATGTTCGAGTGTAAACACTGCTGCAGTCATTACACTTGGGTTATCATGCCGTCAGGCGTTTCCCCAGGTTATCTTGCCGTCAGGCGGTTCCCCAGTCAGCCTGAGTTCCAAAGTCTTGGTCCGGCGTCGGTTGCTGTCGCCTCCTCCCTGACGTCAGTGCGACAGGGGTATATAAGATGCAGCAGACACCATTTTCCTCAGTTTTTCTTGCCCCAGATGTCAGCTGCCTCCAAATAGGTAGGGAATTCAAATTGCTAGTAAAGTAAATAAAAGAAAAGCAAACAACAATTTTCTGTTACCAGCAAATACTCACCATAGGTAGTAAAGGGTAGAAGACCTAGGTACGTAACAGCAAGTAAGAGGGGAAGGAGGGAGGGTAACCTGGACTGCAGCAGTGTTTACACACTAACATCTACATTTACTGTAGGTACAAAACTGTGCTATGTTCATTGTGTTACACTGCTGCAGTCATTACACTTGGGTGGAATCCCAAAGCTGAGGTAAGGTGGCTGGTTCTATAAGGCATTAGGGGTGGCTATAAGGCCCTGCAGCACAGCAGTGGTGAAGCCAGCTCTAGATTTGGAGTATAAAGGCAAATGGTAATGCTTGGTGAAGGGTATGCACAGAACTCCATGTTGCTGCTTCCAAAATATCCCTGGTACGTACTCCTCTGAGGTAAGGCAGCTGAAGTGGCTGTTGCCCCGGTGGAGTGAGATCTAATGCTGCTAGGTACAGGTTTCCCATGATATGTATAGCAGAAACGTACGCAATGTCCTATCCATTTTGAAATAGTCTGTTTTGAAATGGCTTTTCCCTGTTCTCCTGCAGCATATGCTACCAATAATTGCTCAGATTTTCTGAAAGCTTTGGTCTTGTCCATGTAGAAGCGTAACTGTCTGTGAATGTCCTAAGAATGTAGTAGTCTCTCCCCTTTGTTGTGTGGTTTTGGATAAAAAGTTGGCAAGTGAAGAGTTTGGTTTAGAGCCACACTTGAAACCACCTTTGGCATAAATGCAGGGTTAGTTCTTAAAGACGCCCTGTCCTGGTGGAAAATGAGGAAAGGTTCCACTGCCATTAGTGCCTGTAATTCTGAAACTCTTCGTGCTGATGTTATTGCCGGTAGCAGAGCAGTTCTCAAAGAGATATATTTTAATTCTGCTGTGTTAGCTGGTTCAAAAGGAGGTAAAGTTAATTTTTCCAAAACAAAGTTGAGGTCCCAAGTTGGAGTAGGTGCTCTACGGGGCAGTCTTATGTTTTTAGCCCCTCTGAGGTACTGTTTGAGCAAAGGATTAGAGAAAAATTGGTGGATCCGTGTTGTAATGAGCAGACATGGCAGAGGTGTGGATCTTGATGGATGAGGAGAGGCCCTTGTCCGGCATCTCAGTTAAATATCGAAGTATCTGTGGAATGTTTGGGACAAGAGGGTCAAGGCTGTGCTCGTCTGGTTCCAGGCACAGAATCTCTTCCATTTATCCGAATAGGCTTTCCTGGTACTAGGCCTTCTGACCTCCAGAATGACATCCATAACAGCTTTGGAGAGAGACACTGCTTGCTTGACTAAGGAATTTCCCATGCAGCTAGGTTTAAGGTCTTTAGCTGGCTGTGAAGTATCTGAATGTTGTGCTGTGTCAGCAAATGTGGGACTTGAGGCAAAATCCAGGGTGCTTCTTGTGCCAAGTTCTTTAAGATTGAGAACCAGTGCTGGCGTGGCCAGTCTGGTGCAATCAGGATCATCTTTGGTTCTTCTTGCCTGGCTTTTAGGAGTACCTTTGGAAGGAGATGTAAAAGTGGGAAAGTGTATACTTGCAGGTTTTTCCAGCTGAATGAGAGGGAATCCACTTTCCATGCTTGTGGATGGTAACTCCTTGTGCAGAATTTCTGTAGCTGGCAGTTCGTTGGGGATGCAAACAGATCTATGTCCGGGCTCCTCCATTTTTGTGTTATCATTCTGAATATTTGTGGATTCAATTCCCATTCGTAGGGATCCATGATGTTTCTGCTTAGGTAGTCTGCCAGTGTGTTTTTCTTTCCTGGCAGGAATTGTGCTTGCAGATGAACTTGGTAGACTAGAGCTGTGTTCCACAAGGTCATGGCTTGTCTGCAGAGGGGGTAAGGAGTGTGTGCCCCCTTGTTTATGTACCACATAACTGTGGTGTTGTCTGTCTTTAGTAGTAGTTACCCTGGATGCAGCAAGTCCTTGAAAGCTATAAAGGCATTTTGTACTGCTAGCATCTCTTTTTGATTGATGTGAAGATGCCTTTGCTCTGCGGATCACTCGCCCTGAATACATTTTCCTGCCATGTGTGCTCCCCAGGCGTAATCCGATGCATCTGTTGTCAGGGTTTGCCTGGCTGTGGGTTGAGTAAAAGGCTGTCCCTTGTTGAGGTGACAAGCTTGAGCCCACCAACGAAACTCCTGTTGAAGGCAAGGAATTAGTGGTATAACTGTTTCCAAACTATGAGTGTTGAGACCATACACTCTTTAGGTACCATTGTAGTTTCCTCATATGCAGTCTGGCATATTGAGAATTATTAGTATGCAAGATGCCATGTAGCCCAAGGCCTGCAGAATTTTTCTTGCAGGGAGTTGGGTCTTTGTTGCCATCAATTGAAAGTATTGAGTCAGTTGTCCTTGCTTGTCTGGCATGAGATAAGCCATCTGGGCCGTTGTGTTCAAGCTGGCACCCAGGAATATTATCTCTTGTGAGGGCACTAGTTTTGATTTATTTTCGTTTACTGTGTACCCCAGGCAACTTAACGTTTTTATGAACACTAGATGCTTTAGAAGGGTGTCCTTGCTCTCTGCTTGAATCAGGCAGTCATCCAGGTATGGATAAATTTGAATTCCTTTTTGTCTGCAAAATGCAATTACTGGTGCCAGGCACTTTGTGAAGACCCTGGACGCAGTAGATAAGCCAAAGGGCAGTGCAGAGAATTGATAGTGCATTGAACCAGCTATGAATATGAGGTATCTTCTGCAATTTTGTCTGATAGGGACATGCAGGTATGAATCCTTGAGGTCCAAAGTCACGAACCAAGCTTTCTTGCCCAGCATGGGAAGAAGTTGCTGTAGTGTAAACATTTTGAATTTCGGAACATCCAGTAAAGTGAAAGCTCCAGAATGGGTCTCCAGGCTTTGTCCTTTCTGGGAACCATAAAGAGTCTTGAGTAAAATCCTTGTCCTTGCTCCTGTGGTGGTACCTTTTGAATAGCTCTCATGTCCATGAGTGCTGTAATTTGTTTTTGAGCCTCTGCCCATTGATTTGTTGGCAGATTTGGCATTCCTTTCAACCTTGGCAGAGTGTGAAAATGGAACCTGTAACCTTGAGATACAATGTTTAGAACCCATTTGTCTTTGGTGATACAATGCCAATTGTGATAGAAAAGTGTCAGTTTTCCTTCTAAGGGGGCTACCAAGAGAGAGCTGTTTGGCAGGTGTAGTGGGAAGTCATTGAGGCTGCTTTTTATATGGTTGGGGCCTGTCTTCCCCTTCGTTCTGGCCTGGTGTACCCCATTGTCTAGGCCTGTAAGGACCCTGTGTTTGACCTCTACCTCTTGGACGTCTGTATCTGCCCCTTTGAGGTCTGTCTGACTGGAAAGGACCAATTCTTTGTTGGCCAATTTCTGCTAAAACGAGGTGGCTGAACCTGTAAGAAATCCTTCACCGTTTGCATAGATTTTGCCTTATCCTCCATCTTCTTTAATACCTCCTCTGCCTTAACTCCAAACACATCACGCTGCAATCGTGCATCCAATAATTTTGCCTCAACATGATCTGGTAACGTATGTTCTTTTAACCAAGCATGTCTTCTAATGACAAAGCCTGTAAGTGCTGCTCTACAGGAGGCCTCTAAGGAATCAAAACCACATTGCAAAGTATGTTTTCCCACTTGTTCAGATGCATGCAATAAATCCTACATTTCTTTAAAATTTGGAGAATCTGAATCTGGAAGCATCTTTTGTTTTAACTGAGACATCAAAAATTGCTGATATTTTAGCATGTGAAACTGGCAATTTAAAGCTCTCATTGCTGAAGTTGCAGACGTATATACTTTCTTTCCCCATCTGTCTAATGCTCTGGAATCTGTCAGAGGGAACTGTTTTTTTTGCTGATGAGGCCTTAATCCCTTTGGGTCCCTGAGAAATAGTTTCAACGTCAGCAACAGGGCTTTTATAGAGAAATTTGAGGGTGTCAGGGACTCTGTAGTATCTATCAGGTTTAACTGGGGCTGGAGATAAGGAGTCAGGATTTAAGCTGGATTCAGTATACACATCATCCACAATATCTAACACTGGCGGAATAGCTAGGGGTCTGTGTTGAGGTAATAAAAGGAAGTCTCTGAGCCTTTTCTTGGATTCTGAGTAATCCTGGCCTTCGCAATGGAAATGCTCCCTCATGGTATGTAAGGTCTCCCCAAAGGAGTAGTCCTCGGGCGGAGAGGCTGATGGAATTGATTCCTCAGCATCAGAATCCTCATAAGGGGGGTAAAGAATATCCTAGGTCTGAGGATGAATCTGAAGAAATGGATGCCTGGTCTGAAGATTCATAGTCTGCAATCCTGTCTGGGCCTTTTATCAGGAGGGGGATGGGACCCCCCCTGTACAGGGTGATTAGGTCTTCGGCCATTTTGAGCATTAGTTTCTTAGGCATGGAGGCCTGTCCTGGGGAATGCTGTATCTGTTTCTTTGTTTTTAGGGGGGGCTTAGACTTAGAGGGTTTAATGGTTAACTGGGTAGGTCTAAAGACACCCTCTAAAGCTGTGGATTGCTCAGCTACTTTGGTTCCCTCTGAAGGGTTAGTTTCAGTAGGCTGAAAAACTTGTGCGTCCGAAGGCCAGCCAGCTCCACTTGGGAGTCGGAGGCAGTCTGTGGAAGCGGTCATCAGGGGCTGCGAAGGCGCCTCGCTGAAAAACAGAGAACCGGCAACCGGCCTAAAGAGGCCTCGTCGTCAGTTTTGGGCCTCGGATGCCTGTCCTTGTCTTTGCGCTTTTTATGTCTTCCGGTCGTCGGAAGTTCCGGCGGCATGGTGTAATTGAATTTTCTGCCAAAATAATGTTGGGCAAAATCAAACAGACCTTTAATAGTGCGCTTGTTAAACCTAGAACAAAACAGACAACCAGTGACGTTGTGGTCTGGGCCTAGGCTTGGGATACAATAGGAATGGAAATCCTTATCAGGTATTTGCTTCCCACAAGAAATACAGTTAACTTTTACTGACATCGGTCTGAGGCAAGAAAAAGTTTCCCCAACGGGGTACTTAGCTTTGTAGAAGACTTCGGTTCTGGATTCGGAATGAAAATCTCAGGAGTCGGCCGACCGGCACTTGCGAACTGCTTTTGCTTCGGGCACCGCGTTGCAAAAAAGACTGAAGAAAATGGCGTTGGCTGCATCTTATATACCCCTGTCGCACTGATGTCAGGGAGGAGACGACAGCAACCGACGCCAGACCAAGACTTTGGAACTCAGGCTGACTGGGGAACCACCTCATGGCAGGATAACACAAGCGTAATGACTGCAGCAGTGGAACACAATGAAAATCTTCCAAGAGGTGATGGTGGAGAAACGGAAACCAAATCTGTCAAGGCCAGTAGGGGGCTACGAGTATGCGATTTTGCTTTCTGTAAAAATCTGGGTATTAATGGGAAGGGTGGAAATGCATAAAGGAGACCCGGGGGCCAATCGTGTAGAAGTGCATCTCTCGGGGGATGACCGGGAGGTGGTATTAGGGCAAAGTAGCTTCTGCATTTTGAATTGATGTGGCTGGCAAAAAGGTCGCAGCAAGGCTGGCCCCATTTGCGGAAAACCAACTCCACAACCTGTCGTTTGAGAGACCACTCGTGTGGGAGCAATATCGCCCTGCTTAGCTTGTCCTTCATCACGTTGGATTTCCCCGGGATGTACGTTGCTATTAGAAAACACTGGGATGACACAGCCCATTGCCAGACCCTGAGGGCTTCTCGACAAAGGGGGCAAGATTTGGTTCCGCCTTGCTTGTTCAAGTACCAGACTACTGACATGTTGTCCGTCTGAAGTGCAATAGTTCCCAGAGGAAGAGAGTCCTGAAAGTACTGCAACGCCAGAAGTACCACTCTCAACTCAAGAACACTGATGTGCAGATGTGATTCTTGATCTGTCCATGTGCCTTGGGCAGTCTTTCCCTGAAATTGCTCCCCCCACCCTAACTGGGAAGCGTCCGTGGTCACAGTGGCTACTGGGGGGTGAGACAAAGGGTCTTCCGATTGTGACATGAAGACACGTCAACCACCACCGAAAGTCTCTCCTGCAAACATCCATAATGAGAATCATGTGGTGCATCGGTAGTCTCTGTTAAGACCACTGAGCGAATAGGAGCCACTGAAGAATTCTCATATGCATCCTTGCGAGTGGTATAGCCAGGATTGCTGCCACCATCAAACCTAGTACTTTCAATACTTCTGTTGCTGTAGCTCTGTTCTTTGACACCAGTAAGCTGACATTTTGGCGGAGAAGAGAGACTCTTTAGACAGGGAGACAGAGTGGTAGTTAAGGTATCTAATTCTGCTCCTATAAAAATGGTATGCTGCGATGGAGATAAGGCAGACTTTTTGAAGTTGATTGTAATGCCCAATTGATGGCAGAGTGTCAGAGTGTATTGTGTTGCCTGAGTCAATTGATGCCTGGTGCAGCGATTAGGATCCAATCATCTAGGTATGGAAACACCTGAAACCTAGACGTCTCAGGTGAGCCGTGACCACTCCCATGCATTTGGTGAACATTCTGGGGGCTGTGGTGAGACCAAAGGGCAGGGCTCGAAACTGGTAATGACTGGCTCCCAGCCGGAAGTGCAGATGATCTCTGGAGCGTCTGTTCATCTTTTATGTGATAGTACGCGTCCTTGAGATCTATGGAGCACATCCAATCACCTTTCCCTAAAAAGGGAAGAATGGACTGAACCGTGACCATTCAGAACTTCTCTTTCTTTACGAACTGGTTGAGTCTGCTGAGGACCAAGAGAGGTCTTTAGTCCCCTGTTTTCTTTGGTACCAAAAAGAATAGAGAGTAAGTTCCGAATCCAACTTGATCTGCTGGGAATGGTTGGATGACTTTTTCTAGCAATCTGTGGACCTCTACGATTGCTTGTTCCCTGAGATTGGGTGGAACATCTGGGATTCTCTTTACAGGAATGGGAGGGGAAGAGAATGGAATGAAATATCCTCTGGAAATGATGCTTTGTACCCAAGTATCTGATGTTATGTTTAGCCAGGCTTCTGGGTACAAAGACAAGCAAAGTACAGTTTTGTACCTACCATAAATGTAGATGTCCGATAGACATGCAACTGCAGTCATAACATGTGGGTTGTCCTGCCTCAGGCAGCCCTCGGTCGGCCGGATTCCAAAGTCTGGGTCCGACGTCGGCTGATGTCGCATTTCTCTCCGACGTCAGAGTGGCTGGAGTACATAAGCATCAGCCGACGCCATCTTCTTCAGTGTTTCTTGCCCCAGATGCCAGGTGCCCTCCAAGGAAGGCTGTAATCAAATTGGAAGACAAAAACAGGATTCCATAGAAATAAATGAGCAATAAAACAAATACACCATAACAGATATCCCCAGCTAAGAGAAACAGGGATAGGAGAGGGTCCTAGGCATAGAGGGATATGGAGGGAGGGAAAATCCGACTGCAGTTGCAAGTCTATCGGACATCTACATTTATGGTAGGTACAAAACTGTACTATGTCCTTCAAGAATGCAACTGCAGTCATAACATGTGGGTAGAATACCATAGCTTAGCTGGGGGAGGAGGTATGCTCTAGGAAAAGGATGGTGTGGCAATCAAACCCTGCAGGACTGCCGAAGCAAAGCCTGCTCTGGATCTGGAGTATAGAGGGAGATTGTAGTGTTTGGAGAATGTATGCACGGAGCTCCATGTAGCAGCTTCTAGAATGTCCTTAGTAGGCACCCCTCTTAAGAATGCTGTAGAGGTGGCTGTAGCTCTTGTGGAATGTGGTCTGACATTGGCTGGAACAGTCTTTCCATGAAAGGAATAACAAAATCTGATGCAATGTCCAATCCATTTTGAAATTGTCTGTTTTGAAGTTGCTTTTCCTTGGACTGCAGGGGCGTAAGCTACAAAAAGTTGTTCAGACTTCCTACTGGCCTTGGTTCTGTCCAGGTAGTATCGAAGTTGTCTGTGAATGTCCAAGGTATGTAACAGTCTTTCCCCCTTACTCTCAGGATTGGGGAAGAAAGCAGGCAAATGAATAGCTTGATTCAAAGAAACCCTAGATACCACCTTTGGCATAAAAGTAGGGTTGGTCCTTAATGAAACCCTGTCTCTGTGAAAAATTATGAACGGTGGTATTGCCATTAGGGCCTGTAGTTCCGAAACCCTTCTTGCTGAGGTAATTGCCAACAGGAAAGCTGTCTTCCATGAGAGAAATTGCAAGTCAACTGAAGCTGCTGGCTAGAAAGGAGGTAGAGTCAGTTTTTCTAGGACAAAATTGAGGTCCCAGGCTGGCACTGGGGCCTTTCTTGGTGGCTTGATGTTCTTGATTCCCCTGAGGAATTGCCTTAGCAAAGGGTGTGAAAAGACAGGAGGATCAGTGTTATATCTAGCTGAAATAACTGATGCATGTAACTTTATGGAAGAATATGAGAGGCCGTTCTTTAGCATATCCGCCAAACATTCCAAGATGAGTGGGATGTTCAACAATGATGCATCATGCCCCTTGCTGGTATTCCAATTGCTGAATCTCTTCCATTTTGCTAAGTAAACCTTCCTGGTGGATGATCTTCGAGCCTCTGTTAGTATCCGCTGAACTTCCTTGGAGAGAGATAGGTTAAGGTTATTTATGGGATCTCCCAGGCTGTTAGCTGCAGTGTCTGAAGATTTGGATGCACTGTTTTGAGATTGTGTTGAGTCAAAAGTAGAGGCCATTGGGGAAGGGCCCACCTCCTGGTGTGACCTATGCTCCTTAGTAGTGGGTACCAGTGTTGTCTTGGCCAGTCCGGAGCTATTATGATTCCCTTGGGTCTCTGCTTTGATCTTTAGTAGTACTGAGGTCATCAGTGGCAGAGGTGGGAATGCATAGATTGTTAGGAAGTTCCAGTTGAATGAGAGAGCATCTATTTTCCAAGCTTTTGGATGGTATGTCCTTGTGCAGAATTTTTGTAGATGATGGTTGAGGTGAGAGGCAAATAGGTCTACTTCTGGCCTGCCCCATGTCGAAGTGAGTTGTGTGAAGATCTTCGGGTGCAACCTCCACTCATGTGGATCTGTGAAATTCCTGCTTAGGCTGTCCGCCAGCACATTGTCTTTGCCTGGAACAAACTGGGATTGTAACTGGATGTTTAGGCTCAGTGATTTTTCTCAAAGATGCATTGTCAGTCTGCAAAGGGGGTAAGAGTGGGTGCCCCCTTGCTTGTTTATATACCACATCACAGTGGTGTTGTCTGTCCGTATCAGTAAATGGCCTTGTTGAAGTTGGTGTTGAAAGGCCTCGATGGCATGCATTACTGCCAGCATTTCCTTTTGATTTATATGCAGATGTGTTTCCTTTTGAGACCATTGTCCTTGTATACACCTGCCTTCCATGTGCGCCCCCCATCCAAGATCTGAGGCGTCTGTGGTCATGGTCTGTGTTATCTGTAGTTTTTTGAATGACATACCTGTGTTGGCCTGGCTCTCCGAGGCCCACCATAGGAATTCCTTTTGTAGGCATGGAATGAGTGGTATGGTTGTCTCCAAGTTATTGCTGTGCTGAGACCAAATGCTTTTTAGGTACCACTGAAGCTTTCTCATGTGTAGTCTTGCTAATGGAACCAGGAGAATGCAGGATGCCATGTAACCCAGGGCCTGTAGGAATCTCCTTGCAGTCATCTGGGTGAGTTTTGATAAACCTTTGAAGTAATGAGTTAACTTCTCTTGTTCGTCTTCTGTCAGGTAAGCCATTTGAGAGGCTGTGTCTAATTTGGCTCCTAAGAAGATTATTTGCTGGGATGGCTGCAGTCTTGACTTTTGGAAGTTGACTGTGTATCCCAGAGCTTGAAGTAATCGTATGACATAGTCCAAGTTTTTTGTAAACATCAATTTTTCGTCCGCTTATATGAGGCAGTTGTCCAGGTATGGGTAAATTTATATCCCTTGGAGCCTGCAATGAGCAATTACTGAAGCCAGGCATTTTGTGAATACTCTGGGCGCAGTAGATAAGCCAAATGGCAATGCTGAGAATTGATAATGCTCTGGCCCTGCAAGAAATCTGAGGTATCTTCTGCAGCTGCATCTGATAGGGACATGCAGGTATGCCTCCTTGAGGTCCAGAGTAATCAGCCAAGACCCCTTGCCCAGCATGGGAAGGAGTTGCTGTAGAGTCAGCATTTTGAACTTTGGTACTATGAGAAAGGTGTTTAATGCGGACAAATCCAGTATTGGTCTCCATTGAGATTCTTTTCTTGGAACAAGGAACAGTCTTGAGTAAAACCCCTGGCCTTGTTCATGTTGTGGAACTCTTTCTATTGCTTTCATTCGAGTCAGCAGAGAGATTTGCTTGATAGCCTCTGCCCTCTAGTCTTGTGGTAGGTTTGGCATGCCTTGTTTTCTTGGCAAGGTATGAAAGTGGAACCTGTAGCCTCCGTCTATAATGTCCAAAATCCATTTGTCCTTTGTCAGTCTGTGCCAGTTTTCTGCAAACAGAGAATTTCCCGCCCAAGGGAGCTTCTATTTGTTCCCTGGTAGGCGGAAGTAGAGGAAAGTCATTGAGATTGTGGCTGTGGGGCAGGTGAAACCCCTGCGTCACTTCTTTGGTTTCCTGGCTGCCATTGTCGTCCCCTGTAAGGACCTCTGTATTGGCCTCTTTCTCGGCCACGTCTGTTTTTACCCCTTTGAAATTTTTCTGGATTAGGAAAGGACCAGTTTTTTGAAGGCCAATTCCTACTGAATCTGTGGGGTTGAACCTGGAGGAAATCTTTCACCGTCTGAACCGATTTTGCTTTTTCCTCGATGGTCTTTAACACATCCTTAGCATTAGCACCAAAAAGCTTGTTCTTTTCCAAAGGTGCATCCAGAAGTTTTGCCTTTACATGATCTGGTAGAGGTTGATCTTTTAACCATGCATGTCTACGAATAACTGCCCCTGTTCATAGCTGCCCTACATGAAGCTTCCAGTGCATCATATCCACACTGCAGGAAGTGATTGCTTACTTGCTGCGTGTTATGTACTGCTTCCTGCAAAGCCTTCCTGTCTAAAGGATCAGGAGTGGCCAATGTTTTTTGTAAATCTTCTAACAGGAAATCCTGATATTGTAACATATGAAAAAGGCAATTCAAAGCTCTCATAGATAAGGTAGTGGATGTGTAAACCTTTTTGCCCCATCTCTCTAATGACCTAGCTTCCCTGTTGGAGGGCAATGGATTCTTAGAGGTGGAAGCTGAAACTCCTTTAGGCCCCTGAGAAATAGTTTCCAAATCAGCAATATGGGCCCTGAATAAATGGGAATGAGTTTCTGGGACCCTGTAATACCTGTCTGGCTTGGCTGGAGCAGGAGGAAGAGAGTCAGGGGTAACACTAGAGTCAGAATATAAATCATCCAAAACATCAAGTACAGGAGGAATAGCTAAGGGCCTGTGCTGGGGCTTCTTAAGGAAAGTCCGAAGGCGTTTTCTGGAATCCGAATATTCCTGGCCTTGCCACTTGAAATGCTCCCTCATGGTATGCAGAACTTCCCCAAAAGAAATATCCTCAGGCAGGGAGGCCGAGAGGATGGAATCCTCTGCATCAGAGTCCTCATAGGTCTGGAAGAGCTCTTCCTGGCTATCAGAGTGGACAGAGCCCTCAGAGTCTTCATCTGACGGAATAGGGTCAGAGGGTTCAACCCGGGGCCTTTTATCAGACGGAGGCTGGGTTCCTCTCAGGATGGGCCTGTGAACCTCTAATCATAGAAATTAAATCAGCAGCCATAGACATAATTTGTGTCTCTGGAGTAGGCTGAGGAAAGGTTTTAGTAGTAAGATGCTTTGTTTTGCTGGCTGCCTTAGCCCTGGTGTAGGCCTTAATAGACATGGCCATAGGAGGCCTGGCAGCTCCACGTGCAGGAGTGACCTTGTCTACAGCAATGGTCTCGGGCATTTCCTCGGTTTCGGTATCCGGAGGAAAATCAATAACTGGCATCGGAGTGATATCCGGAATCGGAGTCATCGGTAATGCGGTCTCTTCGGTTCGGAGCGGTGGAGAGACCGTCTCAGAGGGAACCGGAGCACCCGCGATAGGTTTTGGCATGGAGTCGGTGGTAGACGCGGGCCGAGGATGTCGGTCCCGGTCTTTCCTTTTCTTGGGAGTTTGTGATGTCGGAAGATCCGACGGCATTGTGTAAGCGAATTTACCACCGAAAAAATCTTCAGCAAACTCCGCCCGGCACCTGAGAGTGCGCTTGTTGAAGCGAGCACAGGCTACACAGGCCGAGACGTTGTGGTCCGGGCCAAGGCAAGGAAGACAGTAAGAGTGGAAATCCTTATGAGGTATTTGTTTACCACAAGAAAGACGATTGTTAACTTTTTCAGTAATTTCTGACATCGGCTGAGGCAAGAAAAGGTCCCCAACGGGGTACTTAGCTTTTTTGATGACTTCGGAATCGAAGAATACAGGAGCTGACCGACCGGCACTTGCGAACTGCTTCTGCTTCGGGCACCGTGCAGCAAGAAAGACTGAATAAGATGGCGTCGGCTGATGCTTATGTACTCCAGCCGCTCTGACGTCGGAGAGAAATGCGACATCAGCCGACGTCGGACCCAGACTTTGGAATCCGGCCGACCGAGGGCTGCCTGAGGCAGGACAACCCACATGTTATGACTGCAGTTGCATTCTTGAAGGACATCCCCCGACTGCCTCCATAGCCGAACAGTCTGGCCCCCTTTCAGGGGCACTGGTAGGGCTGACCAGAGAACTGACCCCTGTCACCCTGTTGTTGCGGACCCCCTCTGCCGCGGGGGCAGCATCTTCCGTTATAACCCCCTCCTCTGCCTCTAGAGGGGGTTTCTCCACATGTATCCTGAAAGGCTGCCTGTGCTTTTCGGAACCACATTTTCCCTCCCCTAGGGCCCTTGGGGTAGGGCCGAGTAGGGGTCGAGAAACGGACTCCAACGGCAGATAAGGTCTTGCCTTCCTGCTCACACCTGGTTAAAGTTTCTTTTACTTTGTGCCCAAACAGTGATGAGCCATCGAATGGGGTATTAATAAAGGAAGACTTAAAGGGTTCTGCAAAGGAAAAGAGACGCATCCAGGCTCGTCTTCGACGAGCAATGCCCGAACTAGCGGCTCTACTCGAACCATCAGCTGCATAGGATATGAGACGCATGGACGAGTTTACCATTGAGTTTAGGGTAGCTAGCTGGGCGTTGACTTTGTCGGCCACCCCTGCAGCTACCATACCCTGGAGAGCATCTCCTAGCTCTTTTAGGAGATCTCTGTAGTCTCGTAAAATGGGTTAAGTAATCCAGTGATCGCAGAGAAAAAGTCACTGAACTAAACATGCGCTTCCCATATCTATCCATGACCCTAGAATCTCTGTTAGGGGGATGGATAGAGGGGGATGTCTCAGACTTCCTTTTTGGTGGCTGCAGCTACCACCATGGCATCAACAGGCAGTCCCTTTGTCAAAAATGGCTTGTCCACTGGGGCAGACAATTTTGTTGGCTATACGAGGAACAGGTTTCCATGGCCTCCGATGACTCAAACGCCTTATGAGAAATCAGTTCCATGAGCTCGTCGAAAGGCAGAGACGCCCAAGATGTGGAAGGTTGAGACCCAAAAGCCTTCAAGAGCATGGACTCATCCTCAGTAGGGGTCTTGGACTGCCAATCGCCCCTCTGACTAAGGATCTCTAGTATCTCTGCAAAGGAGATATCCTCAGAGGGGGATTGAGGGGACCCTTCTGACTCATCTAAGTCCGTGTCATATGTCAATGACTCCTGTGGGGAGTCTAAGTGCCTCCTCTTGCACAATCTCTTCCTGGGCACCTCCTCAATGGGGGGATCTAGGGAGGTCTCAGAAAAGTAGGGGACATCCTGTGAAGAGTACTTGAGGCTCGGGGTCTCTATGCTTAGAGGGACAGGTAGGTGAAGAAGCAGACACAGGAGCTTGAGGGGAGAAGGAAAGCTGAACCAATGCTGACATTGTCTTTGGAGACAAAACTGTCCTCATAGCTTCGAAGGCACCATGGCTCAGACAAAAAGGAGTGGACGGACCAGAGAGTACCATCTGATCCTTCCGCACAGAAACCCTCGGCTCCGGGCCCGAGATAGGAGCCGAGCTCATCCGAGCCGAAACCAAGAGAGGAAGAGTCGGCACCAACAAATCGGTTCGACTATCCTCCCTGGAGCAGACGGGAGAGTGTCAGCTCCTAGAGTCCTCGGTCGGCGCCAAGGACATCCGAGTAGCTGGGGCTGATAGCACCAGTGCGGGTATCGGCTCCAAAGGTTCAAACACCATTGGTTCAACTTCCTTCGGCTCCGAGAGTCCAGTATGGCTAGGAGGAGGAGTAGACAAATCCGGTTCTATGGTCTTCGGTACCGACAAGCTGGTTGGGGCCGACAACAACTTTGCAAGTCCTGGTGCCTGTAAAAGCTTCTGCACTAGCCTATCCATGTCCAAATCTGAAAGGCTGACTGAGGACTTAGCTGAACGCATTGAAGGTGCTGACTGGAGCAGAGGTGAAGAAGGAACTTCAGAGACCAGCTCCAAAACCAAGAGCTGGCTCCGAATCAAAGGTACACTCTGTTCCAATGACTGTGGAACAGATGACTCTCCTGAAATCTTTGCCTTTTTCGTGACTATCTGAAGATTTGGATTTTGAAGACGTACTAGTACCCTCATGGCTACTCAACACTAAGATTGCTGTAGCAATCACCTGTCTATAAGTTTCTTCCTTCTCTCCAAGAGGACTCTTGAAGAAAAGGAGTGACAAACGCTGCAGGTGTCTTGGAGGTGTTTAGCCCCCAGACAGTAGACACACAATGTGTCCGTCAGTGACGGACATTTTCTGCCCACAATCTGGGCATTTTTTGAATCCCGATTTAGGATGGGATTTCTCCTTATCATCTGACATATTTAAATAACACAACAGTAAACTGCAAAAAGGTAAATTAGTAAAGTCCTTACTGACTGAAAAGATCCACAAACAACTAAGCCCAATCCGGGCACTATCTGTAACAATGTAATATAGATTACAAATATAGGGCTAGAGAGGCCCACAGGAGAAAAAAAAAAAAAAAAAAAAGGCCAGACTATTATAAGGATTAATAATAGTAAATAGGGCTAAAAGCCCACACAAATGAAGAAGCCAACAAGGCCCTAACTTTTAAACTATAACTATTGAACTATAGAATATATATATAGTTCAATAGTTATAGTTTAGAAGTTAGTGCCTTGTTGGCTTCTTCGTTTGTGTGAGTGCTGCGGTAGCATTGCCGCCTCACAGTTAGACGTTGCCAGTTCGATTCTCAGTTAGAGTGTCTTCTGTGTGGTGACATGCGTGAATGGGCGTTCCTTCACTGAAGGTTGTGCGTTAGGCCCGGCAAGCCAGCACGTAAAACTCTACTGCCAATCATTAGCAGACTGGAGTTCCGCTGTGGCGACCCCTAACCGGGAAAAGCTGAAAGACACAAACAAACTATAGAATATATATATAAAAAGACCTAATGCTAACACATACATAAACAAAAAGGAAAACATTTTATAGACTTGCTGTTAATTTTTTTTCCAAAAATGGTCCGAGCTAGCTGGATCACCGAAATCTCTCTTGTCGCGGCAAACTAGATCTGAGGTAATTCCAGCAGTGCATTGTGGGATAAGGGGCTTGGTCTCGAGCTACTGGCAAACCTTGAGCTTTGCTATCGGCTCCAAACCCATCAGTGAGAATAAACGGCGAGATTTAACAACTTCACATCTAAGAATCTGTGTATCTGCACTAGACGAGTTACAGGACAGAAACAAGTGCAAATGCAGGCTTTCAAATAAGGAAGATGAGAGAGATGGAAGATTGCTCAAACGGCCAATAACTACAATTTCTGGGCCAGAACCACTCCTTATGTGGTAGACAGGTTATCTAGTACTTACCACTCCCACTGATAAACTAGAAGGCTTCCCTCCAACACAGAAAGGTTTGAGGGGCTCAGAAGCTTACATACAGTCCTGGATACAGCAAATCTGTATCTGGAACACTAGTTACAGGAAAAGTAGGCAACAGGCTTACAATGATGGTGGAGGAAGATAGCTATACAGGATACCCTTTCCTCATTATAGCTTTTTTGTCAAGTCACGTGACAGAACTCCAGCTACCTTTTCCCCAAAGTCTTCACTGTTCTTGACTAATGCTATTCATGCAGAATGTAACCTAGGATTGGTCTAAAAGGTCACCTCAGACAGACTGTCATGTAGCCAGACTGTTGGACACTGTTCAAAATGGCTACATTCTGTGGTTGGCTAAACTTCATCAAGACCTTTACATCTGGACCAGGAAGTCTTATTACAATTTATTCCACAAACCTAGCTTCTGCTAGCAAAATGAATTGTGAAGAGTACTTTAGGGGAAGCACGCCAAGCATATTTGTCCTATTCTGGACCAATGTACCGTCATCTTCATATAAGGTATATAATGCTTTAGATGGCTACTGTCCAGGTAGTTATGCCTTTATTTCCAAAAAAATCACTGAATGGTGTCTGTAGGTGATATTGAAGATACCATAAGAACTTATGATTTGCCAAAGGATTTCCAACACTTTCATTACTAAATGCTACTCTTTGTTTTGTGCTCCAGTATAGCATGTTTACTAAATGTCTGCTTATGGTGATAGAAGCTTTAGAATGCAGATACCTCCCCTCCTTTCATTCAAGTTAATCCTCTGCTTGGAAATGTGATAAATTTTCCTTCACTCGTATTCAAAATGGATTTTTAACCTCACACCCCTGATGGGGGTGCACACATTTACATAGGAGTCCCAATGTCTGCAGTTGCCTTTCTGATGGAATCACCGACATTTCCATACAATGCCTCTCCCTTCCTATTGAACACACACTGGGTCACTGTTAAACTGTCCTCACACACCAGGATTTCTTAAGTTATTCAAAGACATATGACTGTTGTGTTTCCTACTGAATTAAGGCGGTGTCAACCCTGCACTTCAGAAGAATTGTTGCTGTGTTCTGTTGCAATCTTGTTTGCAAATACCTTCACAGACATTCATTTCAATTTGAATCCTGTGCGCTCATGTTTGTTCATTAATATCTGTCACCTCCACAGGGCGTTTTCCCACCATACATTAGCTCTGCCTTTTGATATGCACATGCTTACATCAAGGCATCTTTCTCACATGCTTTGATAATACTCCATGTTTAAAAAATGAGTGATGACCAGTACACTGAATGTAATCTGTTTTTTCTCCACTCAACATATTCATTTTAAGTTTCTTAAACAATGCTCATTTTCAACTTTACCAAAGTTGGGGACAACTGTGTAAAACTCAAAATAAAAATAAGCCATTTGCTAAAAAAGGATATATGTATATGTTAGTACGACTCTAGCACACACACCAAGTGCAATACTGTAAATGGACACTTGCATATATAAAAATGTACAAATCATAGCAGAAAAATAAATTGGGTGTGAAGAACAGGGCAAGGAAGGGAATATGAAAGACGAAGGGTGGATGATTCAGGGAGAGATAATTTAATAAACAAATGTGAAAGACAGTTTCGTTACATTCAACACTGAAGTCCATTTGAATTTAATGGAGTATTCACTAGCTGACTAGCTGATGAGGGGGTGTATGTACATATACCTACATTATATAATCTCTACTTCTGTATTTCCATATAGATATTTGTTCTACACGTGTATGTTTGGGAAGGTCTGTATTTAAAATTAAAAAAAAAAAAAAATATATATATATATATATATATATATATATATATATATATACACACACACACACACACACAAACATACCAGAGTCCCTACATTTGGCTTACACGTATGCTCTGACATAGTACAATCCACAATGGACTTTCAAATAAGGTGTCAGATTTGCATGAACAAATAATGACATTTACTGCGCATTACAAGTCTGTTTCATAAAAGGGATGTCAACTGGCAGTCTTATTTTGTGAGCCTACTAAATTAGTAGTAGTGCTGTTTTGAAAAGTTTGTGATTTGGAAGCTTTCTACAGGAGTCTGTGCTGAGAGGATGATACATATGCTTGCAGGTGTACAACTAAGACGAGCATGAAGAAATCACAACAAACTAGTAAGTCCCATAAGAGGCTTGGGAGGTTAAGAAACAGAAGCATTTTATTTTTCAAGTTGGCATTGTGTAAGATAGTTCAGGTTATGCTGTGATACGCTTACTATGCAAAATAACCACATGAACAGCCAAGAAAGCAATCCAACGTAAATATATTACTATGCATATATAAGAAATTGATATATAGTCGTAAATTGTGGATTGACATGTTTTTTAACTCTTAATTCCTGAGAAAGTGGTATTCAAAAGTCAGGAGTAAAGAAACATGAAGGAAGAATTTCAGTGGCACACACCAGGCTGTGACTTCTTTGATGTCTATTGTCATGCAAAGCTGACAAAGTAGCTGAACCTAACCAAGCAGGAAATGTGAGACTCTGGCACACTGAAGGAGGGGAGATGGGAGGAGTAACTTGGTCAGGGACTGCAACTAACAAAACTACTTTGTGAAGTGTCTTTTTTTCATCTCAGTAACTTGTTGGGACTTTTGCAAGCCTTTTTTTCAGAGAATGTGTAGTGCATTAGTGGGAACATTTGCAAAACTCAGTGCGTAGACCAGACAATGACACAATCTGCAGTGTCGAACTTGGCAGTTTTTTTTTCAGGTTTCCCATTGTAAGTGAATGAACTCTAATCTGACAACAAATGGTAGGTCTACTTTTTCTCACATTCAGGGCTGTCATACTGCATTTTGTGACAGATTTAGCTTTCCAAGGGGAAAAAAACTCTCGTCAGGATGTCTGCCAGACATGGATAAAAAAATAAAATAAAATTAGGAATGAATACTTATTTTGTGGCAAGCAGAAATTTGTGACTGGATAAATGTATGCTTTTTCATCATTTGCCCATAGTGGTCCTTTAAAAAGAGCATATAAAAACTCAGAATGCATAAAGTTAAACAATCTTTTCTCTGCTTTTTATGAGCAGCAGGCTATCAGGAAAATTGCAAGCAGTGACGCATACATCTTCCAAAGTTGATAGAACTGGAGGAATGGGTGAAGGTTTTGAAAAATCTTGTATAAAGAGCTTGCAGTATTTTCTGAGGCGCTGAGAAACAGTGTTATCCCATTAAAAACACTGGCACATTCTGGAAATAGTCTCAGAGAAAGGGAATCCCCCACAGTGAGAAACAGAAACGGATGCTTTTAAGAGTTGAAATGAAAAAACTGAGGAGAAAATCTTGTACATGTCCCTTTCATCTTCCTGTCCAGATTCAGAACCTTGAATCTCTTCTGGAGACAAGGTATCCCCTCTTATCGTTTACGGAAAAGATCCTTACAAAAAAGGATCAACAGACTAAATAAAACCCTGATCCAGGCCCAGTTCGCTACTTCTGTCTAAGGAAATTTGAGGAGTAGATATATGTTTAAGTTTCCCATTTCTCTGACAGTAAAATGGGGCCAACTGTGTTACTAATGGCATCTGCACCTTCCTAAGGATTGGGCACAACATTCTGCCTAACCAAGAAAGCCCTCCAAGTTCCCACTTTCAGGACCAACAACAGTGACTCTCCCTTGCTCACTGAGGGGTCTCCAGCCACCACAGAGCATGTGGCTAGACTCCAGATGATAGCAGCTGTAGGTGATACACCACAAGAATTGGGTAAAAGATGAGAGGTTTGAGAAATAAATTAAGGCCACAGCAGAGTCACCCACCTGGTTGGAAGGAGGATGGACTGTGGGACCATTATCTTGTTCCATGCGCAAGCTGAAAATGGTACCCCTTTCCCACAGAAAAAAAGCAGCAAGGACTGGTAAAATTTTAAGGTCTTAAAAGTCACTTTCACACAAAAGAGCAACAAAGCACTTTAAAAACACTTAGCCTCAAAAAATAAAATAAAATTCTCCACGGAAAAACTGGTTTTGATTTACTTTAAACATTTAGAACAGACTAGAAAAAAAGTGCGCTCCCATATTAAAAGTACAGTCAAGTCTCATGACAGGCCATTAAAACAAACTGCTAACATAAAAATAAATTTCCTGAAGAAAATACAGTAAAAATAAAGTTACAAACTCACCATAATGACTTCTATCGTTCAACGGATGGGTCTTCATAGGTAGGTACTAGGCCATCAGCCCAAGGGCCTAAAGTAAGCCTAGCCAACGAAGTTCCCTGGCTTATGCCAACCCAAGGAAGTTAATTTCCTGTACCCCTGTCGAGCAGAGCCACGGAAGTGATCCCCAGGGGGCATTTCCTATTTCCCATCCACTCACCAAGATTTTTCTTGAAGAGTGTTAATGAGTAACTTTGCTTGATATAGATGGGTAGCTTGTTCCAGAGTATGGAAAGTCTCTGGGCCAGTAATCTATCCTGCCAGCATGTCCTGTTTATTGTGGTGACAAGGTTTAGGTCCCTAGAGCGTGTAGCTTGGAGGGATTGGGATTTCTTTAGGTGTAGCATGTCCAACAACTCTGGGTTTGACATAGCTTTATATGTTGGGCAGAGATCCCCTCGGAGTAGACGATATGCTACAGAGTAAAGCCAGAGTTTTTTTGAGACTGTCAGTGTAGGGCATCTGTTTGAGGCCAGTAATCCCTCTTTGTGAGGTACTTCTGTGGCCTTTCCAGTTGCTGCAGATGTCTTGCGAGGTACATTCCAAAAGAGACACTGTACTCTATAATGGGCCTAATGAGTGTCATGTAGAGGGAAACAATGGCCTCTTTTTTCCTGGACGAGAACCCTTTTGTGATGAGGTGTGCCACGTAGAAGGATTTCCTGACTACTGTGGCAATCTGATTATCCAAAGAGAGACTACTGTCCACCTGGGTCCCAAGGTCTCTATCACAAGACTGCCGCCTATGTGGTAGTTCATGGGTACAAAGTTTTTACCAAAGGGGATAACAATGCACTTTTTGGCATTGAGCTTGAGGCCATGGCTCTGACACCAGGCATCTGTCTCAGTGAAGACCTTCTGTAGGACGTTCACATCATTTGGGGACTCGACTATAGCTACTAGGTTTGCAGTCATCTGTGAAAGTCGTTACCCAGAGGCCTTCTGTGTTAGCCTGTAATTCAGAGAAGTAGAGACCAAACAGGAAAGGTCCCAGGACTGAACCCTGTGGTACTCCACTTGTCACTGGTTTGAAGTCCGATTTGGAGTCTGCAACTTTTACAGTGTGGGTTCTGTCAATGAGCCATTTGGCATCCCATCTTGTAACATAGGGATTTATACCTAGTTTAGTGAGTTTAGCTGTAATTCCAGAATGGGGGATGGTGTCGAAAGCCTTGGCGAAGTCAACATAGACTGTGTGAACCACCTTATCCTCGTCTACAGCTTTGGTGACTGCCTCAAAATCGATCAGGTTCAGGAGGCATGATCTGCCTTTGACAAACCCGAACTGGGTGGGGTCCAGAGTTTGGAGGTTACCAATGTCTTTGTTTATGAATTCCAAGATGATACGTTCCATGGCCCTCAGACCAGGCACGTCAGGCTAATAGGGCGATAGTTCCCAGGATCAGTGGTGGCTCCTCCTCTGTGGACTGGGATAACTGTTGCTGTGCGCAATTCAGTGGGCACAAAGCCTGACGTGAGGCTACGATTGAACATGGTGTTTAGGCGGGGAGCCACCTAATTCAGACATTGACCAATAAACACTTTGTATGGCATCTAACTCCAAGGAAGTCACTGTTCCATTGTATTCAGCATTCAGACCTATCAGAGTAAAATGCTCCCTTTGGAATGTACTTAACCAAACACATCCAACAACTGGAACGTCCACAGAGGTTCCTCACTAAAAGAATACAGGGCTTAAGTAAAATGTCCTATGCAGACCACCTCAAGACTCTATCCCTGTATCTATCCCTGTATTCTGTCTCCTATATACGTTTATGGGGAGATCTACACCTGACATACAGGGCATTGTCAGACCCCACTCTGATGAACCTCCTGCATTTCCACAAAACAAACCGCACCAGAATTGCCCATTCTAAAAGACATGAACCTTGCCTGTGACATAAATAGGACCTGCTGGAGAGACCGGTATGTTTCCTAGAGATTACCCCATCTTTGGGACAGGCTCCCCATCCATGCTAAGCAGAGTTTCTTCCTAACCCAATTCAAGTGCAACCTGGACAACTGGATGAGGAACAGGAACTGCATTCCTGGTTTTGCACCGGTGTCTCTAATGGACACAGGGCAACCTGTAAATGGATCATCTCCCAGTCCCTAACTTGTAAATGTTTCATCTCCCAATACCCCACTTACACTTATCAAGGATATCAGGACTTGTCAGAGATTTGGGATGTATGGCTAGGCTTAAAAAGGCCCTTGTGGTCGTTAGCCTAGTAAACACTTATGAACCTATGAGCCAAAGCTGAGGCTCCTCCATTTACCTATAATCCACTCCTGCCCCTAATATTACTTCACAATGAGTTTGCCCCAGAACATATAAAGGATAAAGACCAGATTGCATAAACCCAACACTTAGCTTAAGTTCTGCTCTGTAGATCAAAGGGCATATAAGTAGACCCAGGAGAGAAGCAGTAGAGTTATACCAGAAACCCAAATACTAATGACAGGGAGCAGAAAGTTGAGGAAAGACAGAAGCAGACAACACAGACCTATCATAATGCTGAGTTCACAACTTTCATATCTGATGCCCTCTCTTCCATCTGTTCTTCAATGGATGGGCTAGAGTTCCCAGCTAATGAACCCTTGGGTGGTCTCATGGAAGAATATTCCAAAGGACAGCTAAACAAAACAGCAAAATCAAAATATATTCTGAAAAGAAGGCATAAACACTGGACTATGACTGCATCACCAATATCAACAGAAGCCCTTGAAAAGGAGGCAGAAGTAGCAGTCACAGACCTAGTGGAATGACCCTTGACTGGTTTGGGTAAAGTCAATTCCCTCTCTCTGCAAACATAGGAGATGCAGTCAGACAGCTAACTAGGCAGTCACTTTAGAGACTCCCTCTTCCCTTTTAGCTATCAAAAAGGAGACTGAACAGATTTCCCAAATTTCTTTGTATGGTGAAGGTAGCCAACTACCACATCCAGCAAGTGCAGCATGCACACCCCTTCACTGGTAAAATTTGAGAAGAAAACTGGAAGGCTGACAGACTCAGCAAAAGTCTCTCTAGCCACCTTAGGAACAAATGACAGATTAATTCACAAGGACACCCTAATCCTTATTAACAATCATATAAGGAGGCTTGCAAGAAAGGGGCTGAAGTCTAGCTATTCTTTGAGTTGACAAGACTGTCACCAAAAACTAACATTTTTCAAGCCAGAACTTTGAAGTCCACCTTGACTGCAGGTTCAAAGAGAGATCTTGTTAGAGACTAACAATGATGATATCCCAAGGATGGGTAGGATCCCTTAGTGGGAGGCCTGAAAAAAAGTGCCCCTTAGGAAAGCCTTCAATAATCTAAGAGAAGCAACAGAAGTCTGATGCTCTCCAATATGGAAACTTGAAACAGCAGCTAACTGGACTCTGACACTACATCCTGGCCCCATTGTGAGAAATGGGAACCCAGGGAATTGAAAACAGCTGCATGAGTTAACGAAAAAAGATCTCCGTTTTTCTGGGACACCCAAATATATCCTTTCCACTTGCTGATGTAAACCTTTATGGTAGATACTATTTGGGAAGAAGTAGGAATTTGGATTACTTGGGCAACCAAGCAGTCAACTTTTGGGCCTGATGTCCAAGTGTGGCATTCTGGTTGGTTGAGAGAAGATCTGAACTGGGATCCACCACCCAAGGAGGGCCTATCAGATAAGGCCAGAGTAAGACAAAAGTACAGTTGTGTACACTTACCACAAATGTAGATGTTCGAGTGTATTCACTGTTGCAATCATCACATTTGGGTTATTTGCTTGCAGTAGCCCTCAGTCGGCCTGATTATCAAAGTCTTGGGTCCTGCGTCAGTGGACGTCTCATCTTCCACGAAGTCAGGTAGTCAGGGGAATAAAGCATGCAGCAGAAGCCATTAGATCAGTTTTTCTTGCCCCAGACTTCAGATGCCCCCATAATGGGAAGCAATTATATATATATACGTACACACACACACACACACAAGGTTACTTACACCTCCAACAAAAAAGCAAATACACCAAAAAGCTTTAAGCATAGTAAACAAGAATAGCGGTACAACCAAAAAAAGTCAGGGGGCTGGAGGGAGGGTAACCAGGACTGCAACAGTGAATACACTTGAACATCTACATTTACGTTAAGTGTACACAACTGTACTATGTTCTTCGTGTTTCACTCTTGCAGTCATCACATTTGGGTAGATTCCCAAAGCGAAGGATGGGAGGAGGAAATTAGATAGCATTAGAACTAGCTATAAGGCCCCGAAGGATTGCAGTGGCAAATCCAGCTCTGGATTTAGAGAAAATTGGCAAATGGTAATGCTTGGTGAAAGTATGTACAGAACTCCAGGTAGCAGCTTCTAGGATGTCCCTGGTAGGGACACCTCTGAGAAAGGCTGTGGAGGTAGATTTAGCCCTGGTTGAATGTGGTCTTATCCCCTGTGGGGTAAGTTTTCCATGGTGTTTATAGCAGAAATAAATGCAATGGTCTATCCATTTAGAAATGGTTTGTTTCGAAATGGCCTTCCCCTCTGCCCCTGCAGCAAATGCAACCAGCAGCTGTTCAGATTTCCTGAAAGGTTTAGTCCTGTCCAAGTAAAATCTAAGTTGTCTGTGCATATCTAAGGAGTGCAGTATGCATTCACTTTGTTTTGCAGATTAGAAAAGAAGGTTGGTAAATGAATGGACTGATTAAGAGCCACACAAGATACCACCCTTTGGCATGAAGGAGGGATTGGTCCTGAGGGACACCCTGTCCGCATGAAAGATGATGTAAGGCTCCACTACCATAAGGGCCTGTAATTCAGACACCCTCCTTGCTGAAGTGATGGCTAAAAGGAAGGCTGTTTTCCAAGAAAGGAATTTCAGCTCTGCATTTTCAGCTGACTCAAAAGGAGGTAGAGTGAGTTTTTCCAATACAAAGTTAAGGTCCCAGGCTGGAGTTGGGGTACTCCTGTGTGTTCTTAAGTTTTTGGCCCCTCTGAGGAACTGCTTGAGCAGTGAATGAAAGAAGAAGGGTGGCTCTGTGTTGTAATGAGCTGAAATGGCTGAGGCATGAATTTTGATGGAGGAAAAGCAAAGGCCCTTGAGGAGTATCTCAGTCAAAAATTGAAGAATCTGAGGAAAATTGGATGCTGCTGTGCCCATCCTCTTAGTCTGGTTCCAGGAACAGAATCTTTTCAATTTTTCAGCATAAGATTTTCTAGTGCTAGGCCTCCTTGCCTCCAGAATGACATCCAACACTTGCTTACTGAGGGACGGTAACAGAGAGATCAGGTAATCCAGCCAGGCTGCCAGGTTCTGGGTTTGAAGCTAGGAGTGCAGAATCTGGTCCTCCTACTGGGACAGCAGGGTAGGGGTCTGAGGTAGGAGCCATGGTGCCAGCAATGACACTGCGCAAGGGGGTTACTAGTGTTGGCGTGGCTACTCTGGTGCAATCAGTATCGTCCTTGGTTTGTCCTGTTTGATCTTTAGTAGTACCTTGGAGAGAAGAGGCAGTGGAGGAATGGCATAAACTGAAGGACAGGGCATCCACTTTCTAAGCTTGTCTGTGGGGAGTCCTTGTGCAAAATCTGTCCAATTGGTAGTTCTGGGGGGAGGCAAACAGGTCCATCTCTGGGCTCCCCCATTTGTTTTTCAACATGTTTAATATCTTTGGTTCCAGTTTTCACTCGTGGGTCCATGAGATTTCTGCTTAGTTCGTCTGCCAATGTATTTAGCTTTTCTGGCAGGAATTGAGCCTGTAGGTGCACTTAGTAGCCGAAGGCTGTGTTCCAGGGAGACATGGCTAGTCTGCAGAGAGGGTATGAGTGGGTTCCCCCCTGTTTGTTTATGTACCACATAACAGTGGTGTTTGTCCGTCTTTACCATTAATTGTCCTGGAAGAATGTGGTCCTTGAAGGCTGTCAGAGCATTCGGTACAGCTAACATTTCTTTCTGATTGGTATGCAGGTGCATTTGACATGGGTTCCATTTGCCCTGAATGCACTTCCCTGCCAAGTGAGCCCCCCCCATGCATAGTCTGATGCGTCTGTTAGGGTTTGGGTGGCAGGGTATAGAGTGAATGGAAGTCCCTTGTTTTGGTAGCAGGCCTCTGCCCACCAGAGGAATCTGTAGGCAAGGTATGATAGGAATCATTGTTTCTAGATCATGAGAATGTTGACACCACAGTTTATGTAGATACCACTGTAGTTTGCATATGGAATTAGGAGAATGCATACGGCCATGAACCCCAAGGCTTGCAGTATTTGCCTTGCAGATAGCCTACTTCACACTACTGGCCACAAAGACCCTGCTGTCGCTTTGTGAATACCCTGGGCGCAGTAGATAAGCCAAAGGGCAGTGCAGAGAACTGATGGTGCATGAAGCCTGCTTTGAAGCGTTGATATCTTCTGCAAGAGTCCCTGATTGGGATGTGCAGGTAGGCTTCCTTTAAATTCAGTGTTGCTAACCAGGCATCCTTGCCTAGCATAGGAAGCAATTGGTGAAGAGTTAGCATCTTGAATTTTGGGATCACCAAAAATGTGTTTAGTACAGAGAGGTCCAGGATGGGACGCCAGGAGTTGTCTTTTTTGGGCACCAGGAAAAGCCTCGAGTAGAAACCTTGCCCCTTTCCTCTTCTGGGACAGTCTGAATAGCCCTGATACTTAAGAGGGAGAGAACTTGCTTTTGAGCCTCTGCTCACTGATTTGGGGGTAGATCTGGCCAACCGTTTGGGGTTGGTACGGTATGAAAGTGGAATCTGTATCCTTGGGGAAGCTATACTGAACACACATTTGTCCTGGGTAATGAGTTCCCAGTTTTTGCCTGCAGGGCAATCTTTCCCCCTAAAGGAGCAGTCAGTTGAGCAGGGCTTGGAAGTTTTAAAGTTAAGTCATTGAGACAGTTTACCATAGGGGGAGTCTTACTACTCTCTGTTTTGGAAGTGGGAGCCCCCCACTGCTGAGTCCTGTGCGTACCTTGGGACTGAAGCCTGGGTGTTCTGCTGGTTCAGGATTCGGACTGAGGAGGCAGGAAAGGACCAATTCTTAGAGGGCCAATGGCTACTAAATCAGAGGCTGTACTTGCAGGAAAGTCTTAACAGTTTGCATAGATTTAGCTTTTTCCTCCATCTTTTTAAGAACTTCTTCCGCGTTATTGCCAAACAGGCGTTCCTAGTTTAAGGGAGCATCCAGCAATTTAGCTTTAACATGATCTGGCAAAGATTGCTCCTTAAGCCAAGCATGCCTTCTAAGTACAGACCCAGTGACAGCAACCCTACAAGATGCCTCTAGTGAATCAAAACTACATTGCAAAGTAAGTTTACCAACTTGTTCGGCAGAATGCATTAAATCCTGTAAATCCTTATTTTCAGCACAGTCAGGAATCAACATCATTTTCTGTTTAAGCAATCCAATAATATGCTGATGATACTTTTAACATATGAAACTGGCAGTTTAAGGCCCTAATGGCCTTAATGCCCTTGGGTCCCTGTGAAACGGTCTCAGGGTCTGCAGTAGGATTTTTAAAAAGGAACTTGAGAGAGTCAGGAACCCTGTAATATCCATCTGGCTTCCTAAGAGCAGGAGGTGAAGAGTCAGGGGCCAAGCTAGAGTCTGAAAAGACATCATCTACAATGTCCAGTACAGGGGGGATAGCTAAAGGCCTGTGTTGGGGCAGGAGTAAGAAATCCCTAAGCCTCTTTTTAGAGTCAGAGTAATCCTGGCTTTCCCATTGAAAATGCTCCCTAAGAGTATGCAAGGTTTCACGAAGAGAGAAATCCTCTGGAGGGAAAGCAGAGGGAATACAGTCCTCTAACTATGAGGATTCTGATGCAGATCAGGGTAAATCCTGTTCATCAGAGGAAACAGAAATTTCAGAATCCTGATCAGAAGAATTATAAGCAAACTCAGTCCTAGGTCTCTTAGAGGGGGAAGGTTGGCTTCCCCTGATTAAAGTAATTAGGTCTTCAGCCATTCTTATTTGTTTTTTAGGCATAGAAGCCTGACCATGTGGTCTGGGCGTCCATTTTCTAGGCATGGACTGAGGTTTAGGCCTTGAAGAAGAAGATGGCATTGGTTTAATATGCAAGTCAGTAGGCCTGAATACACCCTCAGAAGCCAGTGCCTGCACAGCGGCTCCGGACCCATCCAAGGTAGAGACATCCGCAAGTTCTACAGTTGAAACATCTCACGGCATACCAGACTACGAATGGGTCTCAGCAGAGGCCTGCGAATCTGAAGTAGCGGTTATCAGGGGCTGCGAAAGAGCCTCACTGAGTACCAGTGAACTGGCGACTAGCTTAGGAGAAGCATAGTCGGAAGCTGCGGTCTGTCTTTGCGTTTTTTTCAGAATGTCGATAGTCGGGTGTGGCTTACCGAAGCCATATCTGGGTAACTGAACAGAGTACCAAAAAATTAGAAGCGTAAATATACAGACGACGAATAGTTTGTTGCTTAAATAAGGCACAAAACCAACAGCGAGGTACGTCGTGGTCAGGGCCTAGGCAAGGAATACAGTAAGAATGAAAATCTTTGAGGTATTTGCTTTCCACAAGAAATACAATTATTGACTTTTACTTGACATCGGTTTAGAGCAAGAAAAAGTTTCCCCAACGGGGTACTTAGCTTAGTTGCAGACTTCGGTTCTGAAACTCGAAAATTTCAGGAGTCAGCCGACTGGCACTTGCGAACTGCTTCTGCTTCGGGCACCGCACAGCAAGAAAGACTGATGTAATGGCGTCAGCTGCATGCTTCATACCCCCAACTACCTGACATCATGGAAGATGAGACAGCAACAGACGCAGGACCCAAGACTTCGATAATCAGGCTGACTGAGGGCTACTGCAAGGAGATAACCCAAATGTGATGACTGCAACTGTGAAACATGAAGAACATCTACACTTGTCAAAGCCAGAAAAGTGGAATGAGGATAACCATTACCTTCCTCTTCTGTCTTCTGCAGAAACTTCAGGAAAACAGATATGTACAGGAGCCCAGTGGGCCCAATACAGGTCACTGCATCCCTCACTGACTCCCCCTCTTGGAAGACCAAAGCAAAGTACCTGCTGCACTTGGTGCTGTGAACAGCGGCAAACAGGTCACGGCACAGTCGATCCCAGAAACAGAAAATCTGCTCTGCCACTATTAGACTGATGGGCCACTAGTGAAGCAGAATGATAGACCTGCACAACCTGTCTGCTAGAAAACAGGACTTCCTGGGAATGTGAGCTGCTATCAGAAAGCAGTAGGAAGAAATCATCTGCAAAACCCTCATCACTTCTCGACATAAAAAGGTAAGCATGTGTTCTCCCATTTCTTGTTGTTACAGCTACTGACATGTTGTCCATCTGAACAGATATCATTCCTCAAGGGAGGGAGTGCTAACAGGACTTCTTTCACCTCCAGAATATTAATTATTATGACTGGCCTTGGAAGAGGACCACGTGTCTTGGTCAGTCCTTCCTATATAGTGAACCCCCCCCACCTCAGCTAGGAGGCATCTGTGGTCATGGGAGTAGATGGGGCACATGATGACCCTGACACCATCAGGTCTTTGAAACACATTCAGATGTACATTCTGCAACTATAAGTCAGGTGCACTTTCAAATCACTTGGTTAATGTTTGATGAACCATTGCACCATAGGCATCCACTTGAGCTGCATCACATGGTACATGGCAAGAGGGATCAAGTAATGGCAGCAGACATCAATCCTAGCAGTCGAAGAATCAGTCTCTATGATGGGTTCTGGCAGGAGAGGACCTATAATGCCAGACTGTAGATGGCAGTTTATCAGTTCTCAGAGAGTCTTGCTATCTGGCATGTTGTCTCCAGGTGTGCACCTAAATTTATACTGTCTGGACTGAGTGAAACTAGGACCTGTCCAAATTCACTGTGAAGCCCAGTCAGGAGCAAAAGTGGAGCAAGGAGGCCCTGGCATGGAAGAGAATATTCCTGGCAGGGGCGAAAATAAGACAGTCCAGAGTGGGAACATATGGAACCCTTGCTGTCTGATCTCAGCTATGACAATTACCATACACAAACACCCAGGGGGCTGTGGTGAGACCAAAGGGCAGGGCCTTGAATTGGGATCCCCTGTCCATCATAATGTGGTAGTATGCATCCTGAAGGTATATGGAACACAGCCAATCGTCCTTCAACAAAGTAAGACTGGACTGTACTGCAACAATATAGAACTTCATTTGTCTGATATAATTATTTACATGGATATGGTCCAAAATTGGTCTGAGGTCCCCATTATTTTTTTGGCACCAAAAGTGATCTGGAGTAAGTTCCAGATCTGTGTTCATCTTGTGGGATCTCCTGGGTTACTCATTTGTCCAACATCTTTATTTGTAGAACTGCTGCTTGTCTTTTGGATAGTGGAACGTTTAAAAGCTTTTCTGATAGGGGATGAAACAAAGGGAAATGAGCAGCTGCTGCTTTTTATCTTCTGTACCCACTTGTCTCGGGTTAATTGATGTCCAGGCCCTGGGGTGCAAAGATAACCATCCCCAACTGCCTCCAGAGTGTGACACTTAGGCAACTGTTCAGGAGTACTGAAAAAAATCCTCATAGAATGATTCCCCAGAAGCTTTCATTTTGCAGCCCACCTCTGCCATGGGGCAACATCCACCATTAAATTTCCCCCTATATTTCAGGGTAGGTCTATTCCCCAGAAGCTTTGGGACAAAACCCCTGAGATTTCAGAAACCACAACTTCTTGCCTTCCTTCTTGTTCCTAGAGAAAGACCTCTATGGGGTAGAGAATCATATTCATATGGCAGACAGGAACACGGTTCCCAACTGGCTTGCTTTTGGAAAGTATACCTTTGATTTTAGGTTCAAAGAGTGATGAGGCATAAAGAACATTGACAAAGCATGCCTCGCAGTGTGCCGCAAAGTCACAAGCGCATCCATGCACGTCTCCTTATAGTAATGTCAGTACATGCAGTTCTTGAAGTGCCTTTTGTCATGTTATAAATCAGGTGCACTGACTCACTGGAAAGGGACTGGAGGTTGGTCAACTGAGTCCAAGGTTTTCTTGCTTTCTGCAGAGACTGACCAGGAGAGTTGCTTGGAGAGTTCCTTTGTCAAATCCCTCTGGAATCTGGTAATGTGCGCAAATTAATTTAGCTCCCTCAGAGTGAAGACAGCTGAAGCATACACCTGCTTCCCAAACCTGTCCAATACCCTAGAGACTCTGTTGGGGGAGGGGGTGAACAAGAGCTCTCTTCAGACAGCTTTCTTATTGGCAACCCCTACTACCATAGAAGGCAGGACTCTTGCTCCAATGTTGATGGTCAGTAGGTGACACTAGGTACTTATGCAGTTTACTGGGAACTGGTTCAGCCATGTCTGCCTCATTCCATGTTTACTTTGAGATCAGATGAACCATCGCAACAGGAGGGACCACTAAGTAGTAGCGGGGCTGAACCTGAAGGTCTCAAACACTGATTCCTCTGGGGAGGGGGCTTTGGTGGACCACCCACCTTTCTGTCTCAGAAGTTTGAGGATCCCCATTCCCCTGAATGACACATCCTCAAGGAGGGCCTGAAGGACCCCCCCCCCTTCATTGAAATCAGTGTCTTCAGTTAACGTCTGAGGGGTGCCAACTTGCCTCCTTTTACACAAGATTCCAAGGAGCCTCTAAAGCAGAATGTTCCAGCAAGGAGTCAAAGAATGGGAGTCCCAAATATGGACTGTCTTAGGCTTGATTATACCAGCTGTCCTGATGGGGGATGGGAAGGGATGGGATATACCAGCTGTCTCGATGGGATGAGTAGGATCAGGACTTACAGGCTTTCTATGGGGAAGTGAAGGTGCAGAGTGAGGAAGAGTAGCCCGCTTACCAGTCAGCCTTGAATGCCAAAGTAGAGGGAGACCCCAAACTGACCCAGATGAGACCCAAGTAGCCACTCTAGGCAAATTTTGGAATTCAGATCGTCTAGGCTGCAAGGCAGATGCACGAGCCAAGCTGTCCAGTGCCAAAGCCCTGAAAGGGAGGGGAGTGATGGCTCCAGAAACTTCAAAGTCTACCCCATACTCCCCTGCCCCTGATCCAGCACTGACCCTTTGGCGCAGAGATCCTTCCTGATCATATCAGAGAAGGTGCTAGACTGGAAAACAACCAAGTCTTTGGATCCAATATACACAAACTCTGGATAACACTTAGATCTGTAATTCCAAGCCCAGAAAAATGGAACAGGTTAAGAGCCACAATAAGATGAGGGGAAAGACCTAAGCTCCAGCCAGGAAAAAAAGGCTCTGGGTTCTAAGAAATGTTATTGACCAATCCACCTCTGTTTTGGCAACACCAAACTGACCGCTAAGCAGCAGCAGTGGAAGGGGTTTACAGGATCTGTGAATTGACCTCTCCTGTGTAAAAATAAATAAATAAATCTCTAGAGAAAGCCTTAGCTCTAGGAGTTCTGATCAGACCACAATCAATTTCAAGAGAGGCAGCAGATCAGAGGGCTTGGACATTTTAAAGCTCAGAGCAGTGGACACAACAGATGAGGAAGAGTGGTCCAGGAATCACTTCCTAGAATCCTTGGACTTCTTCCTGTGTTGGCACTTTTCTCCCCTTAGATCTGTCAAGGGGATTTCTTGACAGGACAGCTTAAGCAGCAGCAGACTGAGCCTGGGAAAGATCTCCCCAGGACAAGGAGGAGACCCTTTAGTACCATCTAGTTTTTGCATTCAATAATGGCCATGGAACCAAAAGCAATGAAGACAGAGCAGTACTTGTCCAAGTGGGCAGCACCAAGACAATATTACTCACTTGGAGTGAGAGCTAGAATTTGGAATTTTGTGGCCACAGGCCACACATTTTTTCCAACATTGTGAAGAGAGAGAAACCACAATCACCCTAACAAAGTTAAGCAGCACTACCAATAAGGACAAAAGAGTACCAATTGCGTAGGAGAAATAACTGTCAAATTAAAAAAAAAATTTAAGGGAGGAAAAGGCAACATAAAGACAAGAAAATAAAATACTTAAAATATCAAGAAAAATACAGTTTTGTACCTACCATAAATGTAGATGTCCGATAGATATGCAACTGCAGTCCTGACATATGGGTTGTCCTGTCTCAGGCAGCCCTCGGTCGGCCAGATTCCAAAGTCTGGGTCCGGCGTCGGCCGATGTCGCCTCCTCCCCGACGTCAGAACGTCTGGAGTATAAAGGCATCCGCCGACGCCATCTTCTTCATTGTTTCTTGTCCCAGGTGCCCTCCAAGGAAGGCTAAATTTTGTGAATGGATAAATAGACATGCACAACAGTAATAAACAGATACACCATGACATAGAACCCCAGCAGATAGGTAAGGGGAGAAAGGACCCAAAGGAAAAACAGAGGGGTAGGAGGGAGGGAAAACCTGACTGCAGTTGCATATCTATCGGACATCTACATTTATGGTAGGTACAAAACTGTACTATGTCCTTCAAGAATGCAACTGCAGTCCTGACATATGGGTTGAATACCATAGCCAAGCTGGGGGTGGTAGGACTAAGCAAGAGATGGTGTAGCTAGAAGGCCCTGCAGGACTGCCGAAGCAAAGCCTGCTCGGGATCTGGAGTATAATGGCAGGTTGTAGTGTTTGGTAAATGTATGCACGGAGCTCCATGTAGCAGCCTCTAGAATATCTTTTGTAGCCACTCCTCTTAGAAAGGCTGTGGATGTGGCCATAGCTCTGGTGGAGTGTGGTCTAATATTAGCTGGCACACTTTTTCCATGGAAAGAGTAACAGAATCTGATGCAGTGTCCAATCCATTTTGAAGCTTTTCCCCTTTATTTTGAGGGTTAGGAAAGAAGGTAGGCAGATGAATTGCTTGGTTTAGAGACACTTTGGATATCACCTTAGGCATGACTGAAGGATTGGTCCTAAGAGAAACTCTGTCCTGATGAAAGATGAGAAAAGGAGGAACTGCCATGAGGGCCTGTATCTCAGAGACTCTTCTTGCTGAAGTGACTGCCAACAGGAACACCATTTTCCAAGAGAGAAACTGCATTTCTGAAGATGCTGCTGGTTCAAAAGGAGGAAGAGTTAATTTTTCCAAGACGTAATTGAGGTCCCATGCAGGAATTGGTGGTTTCCTTGGAGGTTTGATATTCTTTATTCCTCTTAGAAACTGTCTTAGCAAGGGATGCTAGAACACAGGTGGATCACAGTTGTAATGTGCTGAGATAGCTGAAGCGTGGATTTTGATGGAAGAGTATGAGAGGCCACTGTGAAACATTTCTGCCAAGTATTCTAATATCTGAGGTATGTTCATCAGTGATGCATCCTGGCCCTTGTTGACATTCCAGATGATGAATCTCTTCCATTTGGCTGAATAGGTTTTTCTAGTGGAAGGTCTGCGTGCCTCCAGCAAGATTTCCTGAACTTTTTCGGAGAGGGAGTCATGGGCCACAGTCATGGAACCCTCCAAGCTGTCAGCTTCAAGGATTGCAGGTTCTGATGAACAGTCCTGTAATTGTGTTGAGACAGGAGCAGAGGCCATTGAGGCAAGGGCCACGGTTTGGTGTGAGTTATGCTCAGTAGCAGTGGATACCAGTGTTGCCTTGGCCAGTCTGGAGCTATCAAGATTCCTCTTGGTTGTTCTGCTTTGATGTTCAGTAACACCTTGGTGAGTTAAGGTAGAGGAGGGAATGCATAAATTGTTAGGGCATTCCAGCTGAAGGAAAGAGCATCCGTTCTCCAGGCTAGAGGATGGTGTATCCTTGTGCAGAACCTTTCCAGGTGATGATTGAGATGAGATGCAAAGAGGTCTATGTCTGGTCTTCCCCATGCAGTTGTAATTTGTGAGAAAATGCGTGGGTGTAGCATCCATTCGTGTGGATCCAAGAAATTTCTGCTCAACCTGTCTGCCAGAACATTGTCCTTGCCCAGAACAAACTGGGATTGCAAGTAGATGTTCAGTTTCAGGGACTTTTCCCAAAGAGTCATTGTTAGTCTGCAGAGGGGATAGGAATGAGTGCCCCCTTGTTTATGTACCACATGACAGTGGTGTTGTCTGCCCTTATTAGCAGATGACCTTGCTGAAGAGATTTTCCAAAGGCTTCTATTGCATGTATCACTGCCAACATCTCTTTTTGATTTATGTGCTGATGCATTTCCATGGGAGTCCATTGCCCTTGAATGCATCTGCCGTCCATGTGCGCCCCCCCCATCCATGGTCTGAGGCGTCTGTTGTAATAGTTTGACTTGTTGGAGCTTTGTTGAAAGGCATGCCTTCGTTTAAGTGACTTGCTTGAGCGCACCACAAAAATTCCCTTTGCAAGCATGGTATGAGTGGTACTATGTCTTCTAGGTTGTGGCTGTGTTGAGACCACAAGCTTTTTAGGTACCATTGCAGCTTTCTCATGTGTAGTCTTGCCAGAGGGATTAGAAGAATGCAAGATGCCATGAACCCCAGGGCCTGCAGGATCTTCCTTGCGGTCAGGTGGGTTAGTTTTGCTAGGCTTTTGAAGTAATCTGTTAAATTCTTTTGTTTCTCCTCTGTGAGGAAAGACATTTGTAGCTGTGTGTCCAGCTTTGCTCCTACAAAAATAATCTCTTGGGATGGCAGTAGTCTTGATTTTTGAATGTTGACTGTGTACCCCAAAGCCTGCAGCAAATGAATGACATAATCCAAGTGTTTTATCAAGGTTTGTTTGCTGTCTGCTTGTATGAGGCAGTCGTCCAGGTAAGGGTATATTTGAATCCCCTGGAGTCTGCAATGTGCCACTACTGATGCCAGGCATTTTGTGAATACTCTGGGCGCAGTAGATAAGCCAAACGGCAATGCTGAGAATTGATAGTGCTCTGTTCCTGCAAGAAATCTGAGGTATCTTCTGCGACTGTGTCTGATAGGGACATGCAGGTATGCCTCCTTGAGGTCCAGAGTAACCAGACAAGACCCCTTGCCCAGCATGGGAAGAAGTTGCTGTAACGTCAGCATCTTGAATTTTGGTACCATGAGAAAAGTATTTAGAATGGACAAATCCAATATAGGCCTCCATTGTTTTTCTTTTCTTGGAACAAGGAACAGTCTTGAATACAATCCCTGACCTTGTTCCTGTGGAGGAACCTTCTCTATTGCTTTTAATTGCAACAGCTTTGAGACTTCTATGAGTGCCTCTGCCCTTTGATTTTGTGGCAGGTTTGGCATGCCTTGTTCTGTTGGTAAGGTATGGAAGTGGAACCTGTAACCTTTGTCTATTATGTCCAGAATCCAATTGTCCTTTGTTATAATGTGCCAGTTTTCTGAGAATAAAGATAATTTTCCGCCTAGAGGTGCTTCTCTTTGAGCCTTGGTAGGTGGAGTGAAAGGTAAGTCATTGTGATTGTCCCTGTGGTGCAGGAGAACTACCTGTGCCACTTCTATGATTTTGTGGTTGCCATTGGCGGCCCCTGTAGGAGCCTCGGTATTGCCCTCTACCTCGTGCACGCCTGTTCTTTCCCCTTTGAAACTTGTCAGAGTCTGGAAAGGACCAATTCTTTGAAGGCCAATTCCTGCTGAATCTGGGTGGCTGAACCTGGAGGAAATCCTTTACTGTCTGTACTGATTTTGCCTGCTCCTCAATAGACTTCAACACATCCTGAGCATTAGCACCAAAAGGCTTCTGTTTATCCAGAGGTGCGTCCAGGAGCTTTACTTTAACATGATCCGGCAGTGGCTGTTCTTTTAACCAAGCATGTCTACGGATAACAGCCCCTGTCATAGCTGCCCTACATGAAGCCTCCAATGCATCATAACCACACTGAAGAAAATGATTGCTAACCTGCTGAGTATTATGAACCAAATCTTGCAATGCCTTTCTATCTATAGGCTCAGGAGAGGCTAGCTTTTTCTGCAAATCATCCAGTAAATAATCCTGGTACTGAAACATATGAAAAAGGCAGTTAAGTGACCTCAAGGCAAGGGTGGAAGAGGTATAAACTGTTTTACCCCATCTCTCCAGGGACCTTGCTTCCCTGTCAGCTGGCAGTGGATTTTTGGCTGAGGAGGTAGCCACTCCTTTGTGGCCCTGTGAAATAGTTTCTAGATCCACAGAGTGGGCCTTAAAGAGATGCTTGTGAGTGTCAGAGACCCTGTAATATCTGTCTGGCTTGACAGGAGCAGGAGGGAGAGAATCAGAAGCACTGGAGTCTGAGAATACATCATCCGGGAAATCCAAAACTGGAGGGATAGCTAAAGGTCTGTGCTGGGGTAATTTAAGGAAGGTACGTAGCCTTTTCCTAGAATCTGAAAATTCCTGACCCTGCCACTTAAAATGTTCCCTCATGGAGTGGAGGACTTCACCAAAAGAGAAATCCTCTGGAGGAAAGGCAGAGGGAATTGATTCCTCAGCATCAGAGTCCTCATAGGCCTGGAAGGATTCTTCTTGGGTATCTGAATGCTCTGAATCCCCAGAGGCTTCATCTGAAGAGAGGTTGTCTGCCTGCTCAGTTCTAGGCCTTTTATCTGCAGGCAGCTGAGAACCTCTGTCTGGGTGAGGCTGAGCCCCCCTGATAAGAGAGATTAGATCTGCAGCAAGAGACATGATCTGTCTATCAGAAGAAGGGGCCTGAGAAGTAGGTTTAGAATGGGCCTTGGCCTGGCTGGCGGCCTAAGTGTCTGCAAAGGCCTTGATGGACATAGATATAGGCGGCCTAGCTGCCCCACGTGCAGGGGTAACTTTGTCCACAGGAATGGTGTCGGGTAGTTCCAGAACTTCGGTTTCTGGAGGAAAATCAACAACCGGCACCGGTGTAGTCTTCAAGACCGAAGAACGAGTTAATGTGGTGTAGTCAGCCTGGAGCGGTTGGATTACCGCTTCCGAAAGGACCGAAGCACTCGCGGAGGGCTTAGGCGTTAGATCGGTGGAAGACGCAGGCCGAGAATGTCAGTCCCGGTCCTTTTGTTTTTTGGTAGTTTGTGCTGTCGGTTGTTCCGACGGCATGATGTAAGCATAGGATTCGCCAAAAAAGTCTTCGGCAAATTCTGCCCGGAGCCTGAGAGTGCGCTTATTAAAGCAAGCACAGGCAGCACAGGCCGAGACGTCGTGGTCTGGGCCCAGGCAAGGGAGGCAATAAGAATGGAAGTCCTTATGAGGTATTTGTTTACCACAAGACAAACAATTATTAACTTTTTCAATTTGTTCTGACATCGGCTGAGGCAAGAAAAAATGTTCCCCAACGGGGTACTTAGCTTTTAGATGACTTTGGTAACTGAAAAAACACAGGAGCGGACCGACCGGCACTTGCAAACTGCTTCTGCTTCGGGCACCGCGCGGCAAGAAAGACTGAAGATGGCGTCGGCGGATGTCTTTATACTCCAGCCGTTCTGACGTCGGGGAGGAGGCGACATCGGCCGACGCCGGACCCAGACTTTGGAATCTGGCCGACTGAGGGCTGCCTGAGGCAGGACAACCCATATGTCAGGACTGCAGTTGCATTCTTGAAGGACATTCATTGTTCCTAGCCCAAGCCTGACTGATGGAAACCCACATCTGAAACAAAGGGGCAGCAAAACAAGATCTGACGCAAGGTCGGGGGCAGGAGGGAATTATGGGTTACAGGAGGAGCATGAGCTTTGGATTCAAAGTCTAGAGTGGCCGAAGTCTGACTAAAGATCAGAGTCTACAACCCATCCATTGAGAAATGGACAGAAGAGACAATTGCATCACATTATCTGTGGTATAATCTCATGTATTCGAATTAGGAGCAATATAAAATTATAGACCATAGAAAGGATAATCTAACCAAATGAGATAGGTTAATTCGAGCATAAAAAAGGAAACTGGCTAGGCTTAAAATGTCCTGCAAGAGTAGCTCAGCTAGCCTAGTACTTACCAATGAATATCAGAACAATTTTTAAATGTGGAAGGTTTTTCCAAAAAGGGAACTTAGCTTCCCAGCAAAGGAACAGCACAAGCAGACTGTCAATCCTCTAATGCCTGCAGAAAAGCACTCACTTGGACAGCAGGAAACCTCTGACAAGCTTGGCATCCAAACCGGTCTTTCTAGCCAGCTCAGTTCGAGTTGACTGACAGTTTGGGCATGTGCAAGGTGCTCTAATGCTTTGGAAATGGAATATAACCCGTCTAGATAAGGCTACTGCAACAGTAATCAATATGATGAACACAGTAGTGTTTTCAATAAAGATACGATTGGCAGGCACAAAACACCTGTCACAGCTACTAAAAATAATGAATAAATGCCTAAATACAAATATTAAAGCTTACTAAAATTGACACTACTGTCACGACAGTCCGAAAATAATAAATCCTAAAAAAAAAAAACAGTTCTTGTAAATAAAGTACTATTTTAATCATTTAAATTAAACATGAACCCCCCCCCCCCCCCAAAGGAAGTAATCGGCCCAAGAAGGGAGTTACCATCAACCCTTGAAAGCCTGCAAAAAGAGTGCTCTTTGGCAGCAGGAATGTTCTGAAGGGCTTGTAACCCAGACAACTAACTTTCCCAATTAGCTTGAGCTGTCAACCGTCTAGGAACATGGAAGGTACCCTTAAGCTTTGGAAGCTGGCTGGCTGTTGTATTCTATGCAGGATATGACTCACATAGCCAAGACTACTGCACCAGTGATTTAATGAACATCTACTCATCTCATGTATGTACTACACTGCACTAATACTGTCTATTGTCACTTACAGACATCCATTTATTACAGATGGGTTTGAAAGCCTCAAGTGCCTTGATCAAGGACATCACTTCCTTTACATGGATATGCTTCCTTCTTTGGACTGACCCTTAATCTCTAAAGCATTTGTGATTAGAGTCTTACTTTGTGGGTACTTTGGCTTTGTTTGACCTGGCTAAACTACCAATCTAGTTTCCTTTTTTGACGCAGGTCAGTAAAAAGATCACGGTCACCAGTGGTTAAATGCTGACTGCAAGTGTTTAAGATACCACTGGGGCTTCGTTGTATGCATAACGATCAAGAGGAGCATTAGAACTGAAGACGCCAGGAATCATGATGCCCTTAAGATCTCCAAGTCAAGACCAGAGTCTTCTGTACAAGGGATTCGTGTATGCAGATTCAGAATAAGGGGGGGGGGGCTCTGTCTCCTAGATTCCAGTAAGAAGTCTAGGATCACCACTCTTGGAAAGGGTCAGACTTTACTTATTTTAACAATGCAGGTTTTTTCTTTTTTTTTTTTTTTTTTAAGTGATCCATGATAAACTGAATAGCCCCCCCCCCCCTCCTCCCAAGACAGTGCCTGGATGAAGCAAAAATTGAATTAGGAACAAATGTGAATACCCTTGGTAAAAGCAATAACTGGAGCAAGACATTTTGGAATGCTAATTGCAACTAGAGTAATTACAAAGTGCAAGGAGGTAAACCGCTTGCAATCTGAGGAAGAATTTGTGGTCTCAGTGGACTTGTATATAGAAGTTGGAATCCTTGTGGCCCAGGTCACCATCAGAGTATCAGGAAAGACTGAGAAAAAGCTTGCAATGTCAATAGTTTGTATCTGGAGATAGGCAGGTTCTTAGACTCCCAAAGTTAAGGATGGCCGACTGCGGGACCGCCTGACGACAGGATAACCCAAGTGTGATGACTGCAGCAGTGTAACACGATGAACATCCACTGCTCTGGAACAGATTCCCCATTAACATCAGCGTTCAGACATTTTCAAGCATAATGTAGATCTATGGATGTGAAACACGAAATGTACCCCAGAACTACCATCTGTACTAATAAAAATGGACAGATGCAGCTCCTAAATGCTTTATCCCATGCATGAGTCCTCTCAAATTATCTATGGTAAGATCCCAGTTATTCTCATTAGAGATAATATACAATTATCAACCATGGGATGGGACAAGGCCAGTCTATAACCAAATGGGATAGGTTATTTCAAAAACAAAAAGGGAAACTGGCTAGGCTTAAATTGGCCCTCAAGGGTAGCTAGCCTAATACTTAACTATTAACTGAAAGGATCAGACACACTAGAGGTCTCCTGGCATGCAGAGAGAGAGGGAGGAGTAATATCTTAGATTTTAAGAACAAGGTCTATAATGAGAAATTATATGATGCACACACTTGTATCTTGTGGTGCTTTACTAATCTCTTACAAAATGTAATGACCCTTCCCTTCTCTCTCATGTCTGCCCCCTTAGGGGAACAGGACACAGGTGCCCCGAAGCTTCCACTTCTGGTCCACCTACCATTTCCTTTTGGACTGGCCTTTTAGCCCTCGCCTGCTTCTCCCTTTCTTGCCTGTGTAGTAGAGTCCAGACTCAAAGACCATTCTCTTCATACACTGGCATGGGATGTATAGAAAAGAAAAAGAAAAACATTTATTTTCACTTACCACTATGTCAATCCTATTTTCTCCATCTTTCAAAAGATTTCAACAGTAGATGTCCCAAACAACAGATCTTCATCAAGGTTGGCAATTAAGGAGCAGCACTGATATCCTCCGAGGGATGCTGGAGACAGCCAAGCATGCCTACTTATCACTAACCTAGCTGGTGACCTGGATGCTGCATTCACAGCATCACAGCCACATTTGATAGGATTTTGCCAGCTAATAAATCTAGGTGAAGACCAAAAATTTGCATTCAGATCAACGTCAGACAACTCCCCCAAATTCTCTATTCCTTGGTAAGAGGAGCAAATATAGCTGTGTGTGTCTAACAGTTAACAGCAATGCAGGGTGAGGTGGCAGATGGCTATACCTTCTTACCATATAGCCTAGTGCTCTCCCTTTCCCTGTCAATGGGAAGAGTGCGGGCAGGGGGCAGGAATCTTACAGCTCTTCTACAGATCCATAAACACCACTGCTGGATATACCACAGAATTTTTATACAAGAATTTATGACACTCCTGGTTCTTTTACAATGCCTGGCTTTTCAAAGACGGGTCTGGGTGATAGGGTGTCAGGTTACTTGAAGGCAGCCAATAAGCCATTTTTAGATCTCCTAACACTTTTCAGGCATTGTTACCAATTTAGAGGCATCCGGGTCCAGCAAATCAAAATAATTCTTTTGGGTGTCCAATATCTCCATGGGTTTCCATTCTGATGTGGTATTTCATTCTGCAAAAGTCTCTTCCCAAAAAAATATCTCCCCAGTGAAGAAAAAGCAGACAGCATGCCGCTGTCGCCATCTATGCAATACTCTCAGGTGGAAGACATCTGGCAAGCCACTGGGCAATTCTTCCCACCTCTGCACTGAGTCGTCAGAACCTGTACCTGAGGAGTATTCCCACATTCTTCTTGCAGACAGAACTCCAGACACTGGAGAATGATCTGCATCTGGCTACAAAAAACTCTTCAGTTAAGGTTATTACCTCATGGGGAACTGCCTTGGTCAATGTGGAAAGTGAGGACCCGCCAGTTACTTGAGGCCAAACAAGTGCAAGGAGTTTTGTGGAGTGCACTTACTTATGTCTGGGTCCTACTGGCAATCACCTGAGGGCTGAGAGGGCTGAGATCAGGAGACAGGAGTCTGAGACCTAAAAGCCTTGACCAGAGAAAGCCTCTCTAACCAAAAATCATGACTTCAGCATCATACCTTAATACCTTTTTTACCAAAGCAATTCACACTCTTGCCAGTCAGCTCTCTAGTCATAACACAACTATATCCAATTCCAACTCAAACCCACCACCTCCATTTCTATTCCAACCTGTCCCAACAGCTTATATTCTCTCCCTTATACAAAAACTCAAACAATGCACTCCCTCTGCTGACTTACTATCCGCAGAATACTTACAGTTAGCAGCCAAATCCATAGCTTACCCTATTCTCCATACTAATCAATAGAACCATCACTGAAGGTATGTCCCTAAACTTTGGAAGGTTTCCCATATTATTCCCCTTCATAAGGGTGGAAATTCCACTGAACTCTCCAACTATCATCCCATAGCCCTACTCTCTCTCCCTTATCTAAGATTATGGAAAGGTGTATCCACAAGCAACTGCTTGACCACCTTCTCCATAACAACTTGCTTACCAATACCCAACATGGTTTCAGACCTTCCCATAGCACTACCACTGCCCTCCTTTCCTTTACAGACACCATCAACAAAAAACGTAACCTTAACATGCTTTCCTCTGCACTTTTCTTAGACCTGTCCAAGGCTTTCGACATGGTTAATCACCAAATACTCATACATATTATATAGAAGTTATGTTCTTACCATAACGTTCCATGTTAGTTGTCTTCTTCTCGCCTTCTTCTTGCTGGATGGGTTCGGAGCCGACCTCGGCTCCGACTCGGCCACTCTAAAAGCTCGAGAGTTGGTTCCACCGGCTCGAGGCTCCCCTTATATCCCACAATGCTAGGTGAGAGTTACCTCAGATCTCGTTTGTAAGCTAACCCAGCTTATATCAATAACAGTATAACTGTGAAACAGAATCCACCTCTAACAGCAGGAAGAAAAGGGGTGACCTATATCCTGAAACAAGAAATATGCATAATAGCATATGACTAAGAAAGAGGTGGTAGAAAGAGAGGTCACGATCACAACTCCTCTAGGTCTGTCCAGGCCAGGGGAAGGAGGGTGGGGCGCAAGAAGAAGGCGAAGAAGACAACTAACATGGAGCGTTATGGTAAGAACATAACTTCTATATGTTAAGTTGTCTATCTCGCCTTCATTCTTGCTGGATGGGACGCGTCCCTAGCACCTTGTCCCGGGTGGCCTAACGGAACAGACTCCTGAGAACAGTGGAACCAAAATTAGCTCTATGCCTAGAAGCTAAATCCAACTTATAATGGGAAATAAAAGTGTGAGGAGTAGCCCAAGTAGCAGCTGCACAAATGGTGTCAATAGGCAGTCTGTCTTGGAAGGCTAGAGAAGTAGCCAAAGCTCTGGTGGAATGGGCTTTAGGTTTATTAGGCAGTTTTGGTGTCTAATCTCATAAACAAGGGTAATCAGAGATGTTAGCCATCTGGATAATGATACCTTTGAAACTGGAAGTCCCTTTCTGCTTTCCGCATAGGAGACAAACAGCTGATCAGATTTTCTGAATAGTTTGTCCTGTCCAAGTAGTACCTTAATTGACGATGAACATCCAGGCAGTGTAATTTTTGTTCAGACCTATTTGAATACTCTGGGAAAAGACAGGGAGGTCAATGCATTGGTTTAGATTTGATGTTGAAACCACCTTAGGCAAAAAGGACGGGTTAGTTCGTAAGGAAACTCTGTCCTTATGGAACACAAGATAAGGAGAACGACAACTGAGTGCTTGAAGTTCTGAAATTCTTCTAGCTGATGTGATAGCCACCAGAAAGAGAGTTTTCCATGATAATAACTTCAAGGAACATGAAGCTGCAGGTTCGAAGGGAAAGAATCAAAGAAGCAAGAACTAAATTTAGGTCCCAAGGAGAAGGAGGATTTCTTAAAGGAGGTCTGAGAAGAAAAACTCCTTTCAAAAAGGCTTTGCAGAGTTTGTGGGACATTAGGGCAGATTCAGAAATACCCACATGGAAATTAGAAATAGCTGCCAATTGAACCTTAAGAGTAGATGGAGATGAACCTGCATGGAAGAGTTCAGCTAGAAAATCAAGGACTAGTTGGATGGAAGCGGTGAAAGGATCTATGTCCTTTCCTTGTGCCCAATATGAGAAGCGTTTCCACTTACTCAAATAAATCTTCGAGTGGAAGATTTATGGGAAGCTATCAATATATCTCTAACAGAGTGAGATAATTGAGGAAGCCTGGCTACGGTTGGAACTGGAGGAACCAAGCAGTGAGGTTCAGAGAGGGAGGGAGCGATGAAACTGACCCGACTGATGGATCAAAGATCTGGAACTAGGTCCAGATTCCACGGTCGCTCCAAAAGAAAACGATGTAGAAAGGGGAACCACACTTGTCGGGGCCAGTAAGGAGCAATGAGGATCAATGAGGCCTTCTGAGCGATAGCTTTCTGTATTACTTGAGAGATCAGTGGGAAAGGAGGAAATGCATACAGAAGTCCCGGGGCCAAACTTGGACTAGCGTCCCTGCTGGGTTGGCCTGGTAAAGGGAATAGAGTGAAGTATTCTCTGCACTTGCTGTTTTGGGGAGTAGCAAAAAGATCGCAGCAAGGCTGACCCCACTTGAGAAATATCTCTCTCACTACAGAGTCTTTCAGAGACCACTCGTGAGGCATGAGAATAGCTCTGCTCAACTTGTCCGCAATGTGATTGGACTTCCCGGGGATGTGCGTTGCTATCAGAAAACGCTGAGAAGAAATCGCCCATTGCCACAGTCTGAGTGCTTCTTGACACAGGGGGTATGATCTGGTTCCGCCTTGTTTGTTGATGTACCACACTACAGACATATTGTCTGTCTGGATTGCAATCGTTCCCAAGGGAAGAGAGTCTTGAAGGGCTTGCAACGCTAAAAGCACTGCTCTCATCTCCAGAACATTTATGTGCAAGTGGCATTCGTTTGGTTGCCATGTGCCCTGGACTGTCCTGCCCTGATAATGCCCCCCCCACCCGATCAGGGAGGCATCCGTTGTCAGAGTAGCAACCGGAGGAGGTGGAATAAATGGTCTTCCCAACAGGAGCTGGGGGGAAGACATCCACCACATGAGATGCTTTTTGCACGCTTGCGTGATCATAATGGTGTGAGACATTGGAAGTTCCTGGTATGACCATTGAGAAAAGAGCATCCACTGAAGGATCCGCATGTGGTATCTGGCCAATGGGAGGAGAGGTATGGCCGCTGCCATGATTCCCAACACCTTTAGAACTAACCTGGCTTTGGCTCTGTTGTTGTTGAGAAGAAGTGACACCAATTTTGAATCTCTGATATCCTTTGGTTCGTTAGTGTTGCAGACATGTTTATAATATCTAAATTTCCGCCTATGTAGGTAATAGTACGACAAGGCGACAAAACAGACTTTTCGCAATTTATTGAAATACCCAGTTTTTGACAAACGCAAAAAGTATAATCTCTGGCCATTAGAAGGAGATGCTTGGTGGGAGCTGTGAGAAGCCAGTCGTCCAAGTATGGAAACACCTGGAATCCTTGTCGTCTCAGGTGAGAAGCTACCACTGCCATGCATTTGGTAAACACCCGGGGGGCAGTGGTGAGACCAAAGGGCAGGGCCCTGAATTGAAAATGACTGGTTCCCAGCCTGAAGCGGAGGAATCTTCTGGAGCGTCTGTTCATTTTTATGTGATAGTACGCGTCCTGAAGGTCTATAGAGCACATCCAGTTTCCTTTTCCCAATAGGGGAAGAATGGATTGCAGCGTGACCATCCGAAATCTTGTTTTCTTGACTGATCTGTTCAAGATACTGAGATCCAAAATTGGTCTCCAGTCCCCTGTTTTCTTTGGAACTAAAAAGAACCTTGAGTAGATTCCGGATCCTTGTTGGTCTGCTGACACTGGCTGAATAGCTCTTTTTGCAAGCAGTTTTGAAATTTCCAAAGCTGCTATATCCCTTTGAGCGGGTGGAACATCTGGAAGGGATTTTTTTGACTGATTTGGAAAACGAAGAAAGGGGATAGAATAACCTTCGGAAATGGACTGTACCCATTTGTCTTGAGTCAGGGATAGCCAGGCTTCTGGGTACAGTGACAATCTTCCCCCGACTGCCTCCGAAGATGGGCAGTCGGGCAACACCTCAGGGATGCTGAAAGGGCTTGTCAGGAAAGGCTTCCCGATTGCCCTGGTTCTGCGGACCCCCCCTGCCCCTAGGGCGACGTCTACCATTGTTATTCCCACCTCTGCCTCTGGTAGGAAAACGACTCTGTGCGTCAGGCGAAGTCCCTTGAGATTGTTTACGGAACCACATCTTTCCACCCTTCTGGCCTTTGGGGTAAGGCCTAGAAGGAGTCGAAAACGGACTCCGACGGCAGAAAGGGTCTTGCCATCAGTCTCGCACCTAGTCAGGGTGGCTTTCACTTGAGGACCAAAAGAGATGATCCATCAAAAGGGGAGTTCGTGAAAGACGTCTTGAAAGGTTCATAAAGTTGCATAGCCGCATCCAGGCGTGCCTACGTAAGGCTACCCTGTTCCTGCGGCTCTGCTCGCTCCATCGGCCGCATAAGAGAGGAGGCGCATGGAGGAGTTGGAAATGGAATTAAGGATAGCCAGCTGCGTGTTCATTTTCTCTTGAAACCCGCAGCTGTAGGGTCCTTCAACATTTCACTCGCTTCTTTGATCAAGTCCCTTTGAAGACGAGTGAAATGGCACAGGTAGTTCAGCGAACGCATAGTAAATGTCGCTGAGGAGAACATCCGCTTCCCGTACCTATCCATGGACCTAGATTCCTTGTTAGGTGGATGGACAGGCACTGAAGGATCAGCCAGTTCCTTCTTTGTGGCAGCAGCTACCACCATAGCATCCACAGAAACTCCTTTTGATAAAAATTGCTTGTCTGATGGAGCTGTGATGAATTTGGAGGGTCTCCTGGGAGTGGGGTCCACTGAATCAGGAGCCGTCCATGCCTTCTTAGCAACCACCTGCATGAGGGGGTCAAGGGGGGGGACACCCAGGAGGTGGAAGGACGAGAGCCAAACGCCTCAAGATACACAGATTCGTCCTCCGAAGGGTTGTGGGCTGGGCAATTACCCTCTGTTTAAGGATCTCCAGAATGTCTGCAAATGAGACATCTTCAGAAGGGGAACGGGGAACCCTCAGAATCATCCAGATCTGTGTCCGACGTGATAGACTCAGGTGAGTCAATGTGCTTCCTCTTGCACTTCCTCTTCCGAGGGGCTCTTCTGCCAAAACAGGAGAGGCCTCGAAGAGGATGAAATCCCAAAGGGGCTCCTGAGGAGCTGGCTCTCTGCGGTCCGGGATGAGGGAGTGAGTCGACTTACCCTGAGGCAGCATAGAGGGAGGGGCTGACGGAGCCGACTGTGGAGTAGAGCCAGGCTCTAACACACTCCGCATGACCTCGAAGCACCTCTGTCAGGCAGAGCCAGAGGTCCCCGCCCGAGGAGCTAAGGACCCCTCGGCACCAAAGTGATGGCTCGAGGCCGATGTCGGAGCCGAACTCACCAGCCGGCACCGAGAGGAGAGGGGGTCGGACAAGGGTCCGATGCCACTCACCCCCTCGGAGCCGACGAGGGAAGTCCGGCGCCGAGATTCCTCCATGGAAGAAAACGGAGCCGACGACGGAGCCGAAGACAATTGTCTCGGCTCCGAAGTGACCACAGTCTCGGTTCCGACACGGCCCGGCTCCGAACTCAAAAGAGTCGAAGGAGGAAAGAGTTGATGGACCGGGGCAGGCACCGACTGATGAGTCGGGCTCTGAAGCATCTGGGCTAGTGCCTCGGACTTAAGTAGTCGACTCACCACCCTCTGAAGGTCATGATCGGAAAGCCTCGATGACCTAGAGGAATGAGACCTTTGGCTCCGTTCAGACAGCAGGGGAGATCCTGGAGCCGAATGAACGGAGCCAAGAGAAGGTGACCTAGACCTCTTTCTGGTTGTCGGCTCCGAAGATCTTGTCGGAGCCGACACGGGTACCTCGATAACCTCGGCTCCGGCCGAGCGAGAAGCCACAGAAACTGTGGACTGAGTCTTATCGGCTCCAGCCGGAGCCGATAAAGGCAAAGGTTGAACAACCTGAGGTCTCGGCTCAGAAGCCGGAGCCGAAGACCTCGATGCCTTAGAGGGCTTCCCTGTTGAAACTGACAGGGAATCCTCTGGTTTTAACAAGCCTCTCAAAATTAACTTGTTCTTTCTCTCCTGCAGGACCCTGGGGCTGAAGCCATGGCACACAGCACAGGAGTCCTGCAGGTGCAAAGGCCCCAGACAATAGACACAAGAAGTGTGAGCGTCTGTCAGAGACATTTTCTGACAGCACGCATCACACTTCTTGAATCCAGAGACCTTTGCTTCCTTTGACATTATCCTAACTGACAGGTGTACACTAACACACACCAAACACACAGTTATACCCTGTCAGAAAAATTATTAATACTAAAAATAATTAACAATTTTAGTAAAAATACTAGAAATTAAGCACAAAAAAGTTAAAGTAACTAAACAAACACACCCTAGGGAAGGGAAGGCCAAAGGCCCAAGGGAAGAACCAGCGGTTCTTTTAATAAGAAAACGGGGAAAAATAGGGTCGGGGATAAATAACTATATCCTACACTAATTTGTGAAGAATTAAGGTTAAAAGGGGAAAAAAGAATAACTTTTTAGTATAAAAAGCTAACACTCACCAGGAACCGGTAGAAGCAACCAACCTCGAAGCTGTAGCGGCAAACGAGATCTGGGGTAACTCTCGCCTAGCATTGTGGGATATAAGGGGAGCCTCGAGCCAGTGGAACCAACTCTCGAGCTTTTAGAGTGGCCGAGTCGGAGCCGAGGTCGGCTCCGAACCCATCCAGCAAGAATGAAGGCGAGATAGACAACTTAACATTAAATCTTTGTCACTTGGCACACTAGCTATAAAATGGTTCCAGTCCTACTTAAATAACAGACATCAAGCTGTACTCAAACTCCACTCTCTCTACCCATCTACCTGTTAACATTGGTGTCCCTCAAGGGTCCATACTGGGCCCCCTCCTGCTTACTTTATTCATTAACGACCTTCACCAAGTAGTTTCCCAAGCTACATGCATACAATACGCACACGACTCCATACTTATTTGCTCAGCCACATCTGGGTCTGAACTTCACTCCCTGACACAGCACACATTTAACTCTGTAGAACAATGGTTTACACAACGCTGTCTCTTACTTAACCCAAAAAAACTAAACTCCTTTTCACACCTACTAGTAAATCCCCCCAAACAGACTTCACCGTATCATCTAAAAATGGTACGCCTATATCCCAAGATCTTACTACCAAACTGCTAGGTATCACCATACACAACAACCTTAACTTCAACACCCGTATCAGCAACACTTTGAAAACTATTAATAAAAAACCAGGCTCTCTTTACAGAATCAAACTCTTCCTCACTCCTGCAACTATAATAACTATTGCCCACTCCCACCTAATCTCTACCCTTCTCTATGCCTCACCCATACTCACTAATCTCTCAAAAAATAACCTTAAGAAAATAGAACTCTCCTACAATAATATAGCCAGGTTTGCCACAGGTAACCCTTTCAGAACCCACCATTGTATTAATCTAAAGCAACTAAGGTGGCTTGAATTACAACAGCAGCTAAAATTTAATCAGCTAGCCATCACCCATAAGATACTTTATCAACCTGCCAAAACACCCATACTATCTACTCTTATTCACCCCTACCATAACCTGAAGTCTCTTAGATCCTCCCAAAATCTTCTTGTAAATATCGACAAAGCAAAAAATAAGGTTGGAGACTCTCTCTTCTCTAATACTGTCGGAAAAACCTGGAACCTGCTTCCCTCCAAACTTTCTACGCGTTCCTCTAATAACTCTTTTTAAAAGGAACCTAAAGTTCTTCCTCAAAACACATTGGAGGTGCCCATGTACGAACCCTGACTGACCAACTAGCTCTTGATACTTCATTCAACCCTAACTTCTCAACCTTGCTTTTTACTTCATCTTAACATCTACTGATCCACTTCATCATCATAGTATTACTTACTACTTTATCAAAAAATAAACAAATAAATAATTATTGGACATGTTTTATTACTAGATGTATTACGTAACTGCTACTTCTCAACTTTTCTTTTCTACACTTACTGTACATTATGCTATTATTCTTTCTGAATGCTTATTTGTAACTGTATTTGTACTAAGTCTAATACTCTGCATTTTTAAACATTATTAATATGTTACCAGTTAAAGTTTGTTTATCTCCTTTACTGTGAATGTATTTGCATTACAAACATGTATTACTTTTGATGAGAAATTATTTAGAACTGTTTGGAGCTCATCTCCCTGGGCCTCTACTGAAAATGGACATATATCCAGCTAGACTAGCCTGGTCAACAAATGTAAAATAAAAAATAAAAATAAATAAATCAAACTTCAGAAATGATAAAATGAGCTTCAGCAATGGATCTTAGCAGTTGAGCATACAATCACTTCCACTTGTGAGCGTTCAGCTTCATGACATGTACCTTGATCTGCATGCAGGGCTGACTACAAACAAGGGTCACAAGGCCTCAGGAAACAGACTCTCAGAGCACAGGGCTGCCCTTCTACATCTTCAAGAGGAGGAGTGGACATCAGATACCAGCACCTTCTCATTTAGTCGCCTCTCCCACAAATTTTTAGGAGGCAACATCTTCAGGTTAAAATGAACTCAGACACCATGGAAATATCAGCCAGGGACTTGAAAGTACAGTTGTGTACACTTACCATAAATGTAGATGTTAGAGTGTCTTCACTGTTGCAGTCATCACTGTTGGGTTCTTCCTGCCAGCAGGCAGTCCTCGGTCGGCCAGAATTCCAAAGTCTGGGTCCGGCGTCGGCTGTTCACTCATGCTCCCTGACGTCAGAGCGCCAGGAGTACAAAGCTGCCAGCCGACGCCATGTTCTCCAGTTTTTCTTGCCCCAGATGTCAGGTGCCTAAAAATGAAGGCCAATAGTAAAAACCAAAAAATAACATACCACAAACCCCATAGCCTGTAACAAATACACCTCAGAAGAAAGGTGAAGTAGGTAAGCACACCAGTGAAAGTATAAGAGGGGACGGGGGGAGGGTAACCCAGACTGCAACAGTGAAGACACTCTAACATCTACATTTATGGTAAGTGTACACAAAGTACAGTTTTGTACCTACCATAAATGTAGATGTCCGATAGATATGCAACTGCAGTGCTTACATATGGGTTGTCCTGCTTCAGGCAGCCCTCGGTCGGCCGGATTCCAAAGTCTGGGTCCAACGTCGGCTGATGTCGCCTCCTCCCCGACGTCAGAGCGGCTGGGGTATAAAAGCATCAGCCGACGCCAACTTCCACAGTGTTTCTTGCCCCAGATGCCAGGTGCCCTCCAAAGAAGACTGAAATTAGAACTGGATAAAAAATTCCAGACATACACAATAGCAATAAACAGTTGCACCATAACAGATATCCCCAGCTAAGTATAAAAGGAGGGAAGTGGACCCAATACACAGAGGGGTAGGAGGGAGGGAAAACCTGACTACAGTTGCATATCTATCGGACATCTACATTTATGGTAGGTACAAAACTGTACTATGTCCTTCAAGAATGCAACTGCAGTCCTTACGTATGGGTTGAATACCATAGCCAAGCTGGGGGTGGTAGGCTCTAAGATAAGGATGGTGCAGCTAAAATGCCCTGCAGGACTGCCGAAGCAAAGCCTGCTCGGGATCTGGAATATAAAGGCAGGTTGTAGTGCTTGGAAAATGTATGCACGGAGCTCCATGTAGCAGCTTCTAGAATGTCCTTTGAAGCCACCCCTCTTAAGAAGGCTGTGGAGGTGGCTGTAGCTCTGGTGGAGTGTGGCCTGATATTGGCTGGCACACCCTTTCCATGGAAAGAATAATAGAATCTGATGCAATGTCCAATCCATTTTGAAATTGTTTGTTTGGAAATTGCTTTTCCTTGCACTCCAGGAGCGTAAGCTACAAATAGTTGGTCAGACTTTGTTGGCCTTTGTTCTGTCCAAGTAGTAGCGTAGTTGTCTGTGAATGTCCAAAGTGTGCAGCAGCTTTTCCCCTTTATTTTGAGGATTGGGGAAGAAAGTAGGCAGGTGAATTGCTTGATTTAGAGACACCCTGGATATCACTTTTGGCATAAAAGAAGGATTGGTTCTTAAAGAAACCCTGTCCTGATGAAAAATGAGGAATGGAGGTACTGCCATGAGGGCCTGAATCTCCGAAACTCTTCTTGCTGAAGTTATTGCCAACAGGAAAACTGTTTTCCAGGAAAGAAATTGCAATTCTGAAGATGCTGCTGGTTCAAAGGGAGGAAGAGTTAATTTTTCCAACACAAAATTGAGATCCCATGCAGGCACTGGTGGTTTTCTGGGAGGTTTGATATTCTTTACCCCTCTTAGAAATTGTCTTAGCAAAGGATGTGAAAACAGAGGTGGATCAGTGTTGTATCTTGCTGAAATTGCTGAAGCGTGTATTTTTATGGAAGAATAGGAAAGTCCACTATGTAGCATGTCTGCCAAGTATTCCAATATCTGTGGGATGCTCATTACTGATGCATCCTGTCCCTTTGTTGGTATTCCAGATGTTGAATCTCTTCCATTTGGCTGAATAAGTTTTTCTGGTGGAAGGTCTCCGCGCTTCCAATAATATATGTTGAACTTCCTTGGAGGGAGAGATATGGGGAGAAATCATGGGACCCTCCAAGCTGTCCGCTGCAGAGTTTGCAGGTTGGGATGAACCGTCCTGTAATTGTGCTGAGTCAGGAGTGGAGACCATTGAGGCAGGGGCCACGCTTTGGTGCAAGTTATGCTCCTTAGTAATGGGTACCAGTGCTGTCTTGGCCAATCTGGAGCTATTAAGATGCCTTTCGGTTGTTCTGCTTTGATCTTCAGTAACACCTTGGTCATCGATGGTAGAGGTGGGAATGCATAGATTATTAGAGAGTTCCAGCTGAATGAGAGAACTTTTAGTTATGTACTCACCATAACTTCAGATGTTTGGGATCCATCTCGCCTACATTCTGACTGATGGGTTCGGAGCCGATCCCTCGGCTCCGACTCGGCACGCTTATGCCAAAGAGCGAAGTCTCTTATTGGCTGAGCTTACTATATCCCAGGATGCACCACTACCAATCCCCCAGATCTAGTTTGTCCGCATACATGCACACATGCAAGCACTGCTTATATAACATCGTCAGAAGAAACAAGATAAAACAGTAGAACTCAAAACCGTTCAATCTCTTCTGATCTCCAAGGCCGGGGGAAGGAGGGTGGGTATTAGGAATGTAGGCGAGATGGATCCCAAACATCTGAAGTTATGGTGAGTACATAACTAAAAGATGTTATGTGATCCTATCTCGCCTACATTCTGACTGATGGGACAGCGTCCTAGCACCTGAATCCTGGGTGGCTCACTGGAAAACACTCCTGAGTACCGTGGAACCAAATGATGCTCCCTTTAGATGCCACATCCAATTTATAGTGGGAAATGAAAGTGTGCGGATTGGACCAAGTAGCCGCAGCACAAATCTCAGAAATAGCGAGCTTGGAATGAAAAGCTATAGAAGTCGCCATAGCTCTGGTAGAGTGAGCTTTGATAGATGTTGTAAGTTGCTTATTCAAGAGGAATAAGCCTGAGTTATACAATCTCTAATCCATTTGGAGATAGTAGCTTTTGTGATGGTTTTACCCAATTTATTGTCTGAGAAGGACACAAACAACTGGTCTGATTTACGAATTTGCTGAGTCCTGTCTAAATAGAAGCGCAATTGCCTGTGAACATCCAATTTATGGAGAGTGTATTCTGCTTCATTGGAGAATTTTGGAAAGAAAACTGGTAGCTCTAGAGATTGTTGGAGACAGAGATTAGAACAGACCTTTGGGACAAAAGATGGATTAGGCCTAAGTGATACTCTATCCTTGTGAAAAATCAAGTACGGTGGTTTGATAGATAGGGCTTGAAGCTCTGAAACTCTTCTTGCAGAGGTAACTGCAACTAAGAAGGCAGTTTTCCAAGACAGATATTTTAACTCACATGTAGCAGCCGGTTCGAAAGGGGAAGATGTTAATGCAAGCACCAAATCAAGATCCCACGGAGGCGCAGGATGAAAAACTGGGGGTCTTAACAGGCCCGCACCTTTAATGAAAGTTTTGCATAATCTGCTGCTCATCAATGGAGGATCCATGGATTCGTGAAATTTAGAGATAGCCGCTAGTTGGACTTTAATAGTAGAGACAGAAGATCCTTGATTAAACAGGGATGTTAAGAATTTCAAAACCTCTGGGATTGGAGCAGTGATAGGGTCTAAGCCCTGAGTTGAGCCCAGATAGCAAACCTCTTCCACTTACTGAGGTACAATTTCTTAGTGGTGGGTTTGTGGGCGAAGATAAAATGTGAATAACTTCCGGGTCTAATGTGTGATTTCTGACTAAAGTCGGAAGTGGAGGAGCCAAGCTGTCAACTTCAAGGAGTGAAGGGACTGATGTTGTCGTCCCGACTGATGAATTAGCAGATCCGAGTTAGATCTAAAGTCCAAGGATCGTCCGCATGTTTCTTCAGGTAGGGAAACCATACCTGACGAGGCCAGTGCGAGCAATCAGCATCATTGTGGACCCCAATTGAGAAGCTTTCTGAATGACTTTGGAGAAGTGGAATCGGAGGAAAGGCATAAAGTAGCCCTGTTGGCCAAGGTTGTGCTAGAGCATCCATAGCTGCTTCCCCCTGATGTGGAGTCAAGGAGAAGAACCTTTTGCACTTTGTGTTTTGTGGTGTTGCAAACAGGTCGCAGCACGGCGTCCCCCATCTCCTGAAAACCTGAGCTGCTACTGTTTCGTTTAGGGACCACTCGTGAGGAGAGAGAATTGTCCTGCTTAATCTGTCTGCCAATATATTTGATTTCCCCGAATGTGGGTCGCTACCAAGAAACGGCTGGTAGCTACAGCCCATTCCCACACCCTCATGGCCTCTCTGTAAAGGGGTAAGATCTGGTCCCTCCTTGTTTGTTTAGATACCAGACCACCGACATGTTGTCTGTGTGGATGGCGATTATGCCCTGAGGGAGAAACTTGTGTAAGGCCTGTAGGGACAGAAGTACAGCCCTCATCTCCAATACAATGATGTGGAGAAAAGTTTCGTCTGGAAGCCAGGAGCCCTGAACTAACCTGCCCAGACAATGCCCCCCCCCACCCTGTCTGGGAGGCATCTGTCGTCAGGGTGACCACTGGAGAGGGAATAACAAAAGGACTTCCCTGATTTAGATTGGATGTCTGAAGCCACCAGCGAAGGTCCCGTTTGCATGTTTCTGTAATCATAATGGGGTGATTGAGGGGAAGATCCTGAAAGGATCATTGAGTCGATAATAGCCACTGAAGAATCCTCATGTGCAATCTTGCCAGAGGAACTAGAAGAACCGTGGCAGACATCGAACCTAAAACTTGTAGGACCATCCTGGCTGGGGCCTTGGATCTTGAAATCAGGGCTTGAACTTAGCCTTGTAAAGTTTGGATCCTTTCGGTAGGAAGAAAAACGCGCATCAATTTTGAGTCTATCTCTGCTCCTATGAACCTTATGCGCTGAGAGGGCAGCAAGACAGACTTTGACCAACTGAATGTAATTCCCAGGGTAGCACACAGGGAGATGGTGGCTTTGAGGTTGTCCATTAGTAGATACCTGGTGGTGGCAGTCAGGAGCCAGTCGTCCAGATAGGGAAACACTTGGAATCCAAGACTCCTCAGGTGAGCCGTTACTACTGCCAAACATTTGGTGAACACCCTGGGGGCTGTGGTGAGACCAAAGGGCAGAGCACAAAATTGGAAATGACTGTCTCCCAGGCTGAAGCGCAGATACTTCCTGGACGCCCGATGTATCGGTATGTGATAATAGGCGTCCTTGAGATCTATGGAGCACATCCAAACATCCTTCTCCAACAATGGGAGAATGGATTGTAACGTGACCATTCGGAATTTGGATTTCATGACGGATTGGTTTAGTCTGCTGAGATCCAATATTGGTCTCAGGTCCCCTGTCTTTTTTGGCACTAAAAAGAACCTTGAGTAATTTCCGGATCCGATCTGGTCTGTGGGTTGGATGACTCCTTTTTCTAGCAGCTTTAAAGCTTCTGCGGCTGCAATTTCCCTTTGACTGGGTGGTGGGTCCGGGATTTTTTTGGACGGTGGGGGTGAGTGTGTGAAGGGGATGGTGTAACCTCCGGCAATAATCCGAAGCACCCATCTGTCCTGAGTGATTGACTCCCAGGCTTTTAGGTGCTTGGCAAAACGGCACCCGACTGGCTCCGGAGCAGCACAGCCGGGCAATCCCTCATGAAGTGTGGGAGGCTGAAGAGCCACGAAATGACTCGCGGTCTCCAGAATTGCGGGGCCCTCTGCCGCCTCTGGGACGGCGTCTCCCAGAAAAATTTCCCCATCCTCTGCCTCTGGAAGGGGAATCTTCCTGCTGTTGATGGAAAAACTTACGTGATTTGGAACCACATCTTCCCTCCTCCTTTAGCCTTGGGATAAGGCCGAAAGGGAGTGGAATAACGTGCACCTACGGCAGATAAAGTTTTTCCTTCTTGCTCACAGCGGGTAAGAGTGTCTTTAACCTTAGGTCCAAATAAAGAGGACCCATCAAAGGGAGCGTCGGCGAAGGAAGACTTGAAGGCCTCCGAAAAGCGACACAACGGAGCCAGGCTCGTCTCCGTGAGCCACGCCTGTGCCTGCCGCTCTACCCGCCCTTCGGCCGCATGAAATGAGCCTCATGGACGAGTTAGAAATTGAAGCAAGGATAGCCAACTGAGAGCTAACCGACTGGGCTAGCTGCTCAGGTAGGTTACCTGAGAGGGAATCTGACAGCTCCTTGACCAGATCCCTCTGAAGCCTGGTAAAATGTGCCAAATAATTCAGGGACCTTAAAGTAAAGGCCGCTGAAGTCAGGGTACGCTTCCTGCATCGTCCATGCTCCTAGACTCCTTATTAGGAGGATGGACGGACGTTGAAGCCTCTGCCACGTCCTGTTGTGTAGCAGATGCCACCACCATGGCATCTACAGCCACGCCTTTAGTGAGGAACTCCTTCTCGGGTGGGGCAGACAAAAATTTGTTAGGACGAGAAGGGACTGGTTCCACGGTATCTGGATGTTCCCACGCCTCCGACAAACTAAATCCAGGAGCTCGTCAAAGGCGGAGACACCCAGGAGGCGGAGGGCTGAGCCCCAAGGCCTTGAGGAGCACTGACTCATCAGCAGAGGGGGTTTGGATATCCAGCCGCCTCGTTGTTTGAGGATCTCTAAGATGTCTGCAAATGAGACATCATCCGAGGACGACTTCGGGACCCCTCCGCATCATCAAGATCAGTGTCCGATGTAATAGACTCGGGGAGTCCACGTGCTTCCTCTTGCGATCTCTTCCTTGGGGTTCCTCTGAAGACAACTCCGAAGAACCCTCAGGAGGAGGGGAACCCCAATGGGGTAACCTCAGGCCCAGGGGCTCCGCTGCCTAAGGACAGGGAACTGCCAAAGACCCAGTCTCCACGCCCAGGGAAGGTGCCGGTAAAGCCGGAGAGATGGCGAAGAAGACTTGGCCAAGGCACTCCTCATAGCTCTGAAAGCCGGACCCCAGAATCCTGGGAGTGTCCGGTCCCGAGCCATGATAGCAGACGGAAGTCCCGCAGCGAAGCACCGAGAGGGAGGCTCGGAACCGACAGCATAGGTCCCAAACATCACCCCAGGTCCAGCCGAAGAAGTCCGTGTACCAAACTCGGACCCGAAGGCCGGGTTGGAGTAAGGGTCGGAGCCGACCCTAAGATCTCCACCGGCTCCAACAGCACCTGCTCCACGGAGCAAGCGGTCGGAGGAGGAATAGCAATGACATGGGCATGGGCCATCGGCTCCGAAGCCATCTGGGTCGGAGCGAAACAAATTTTGAAAGACTGGGGACTGGAACAGTCTTTGGAGCACCCTGTCTATGTCCGAATCTGACATCCTCGATGACCTAGAGGATACTGAACGGGTTCAAGATGGCCTCTCCAACGGCCCCAAGGGGCTAGGGGACCGGCTCGAGGCGACTCGATGACTATCGGCCAAGGAATACCCACACTAGTTTCCATCGGTGCCAAGGAGGACTTGCGCCGAGGAGGAAGTGTCTGAGCGGACAACCTTTGTCGGCTCGAGAACAGTGGAGCCGACGGTGACTCCGCCTCTCGATGCCCCAGCCATCGGCTCCAAGCCAGAGGAGTCGAGACTGGTGGCATCGAGGCAGACCGTTCGCCTCGGCTCCGAAGTCCTTGGAGCCGAAGGAGAAACCTGCCTATGTCTTTTGGCAGTCGGATCCGACGGACTGGTCGGAGCAGACGCCCTTTTCTTTTTAGCGGGAGAGGATGCTAAAGCTTCTTCGAAGGAGGGTTTTACAAGACCTTTTAATATGAGCTTATTTTTCCTCTCTTGGAGGACCCTCGAGGAAAAAGCGTGACACACGCTGCAGGACTCCTGCAAATGCTTTGCACCCAAACAATAAACACAGAGAGAGTGGTCATCTGTGATCGACATTTTAAAGTTGCACTTGGTGCACTTTTTAAAGCCTGAAGGCCTAGGTACCTGAGACATTCCGGTGAATTAAAGTCCAAAACACAGTACAAACACTGTAAATTATTAAGAAATTCTCTCTTCTTTGACTTTTTTTTAACAAGAAAGATAAACTATCCACAGTATAAAGGATCCGAGATCCCTAACAAAACAGAAGTCACCTACAATCAAAAAGACCGGGAAAGGCCTTTACACACAAGAGGTACTCCTAGTCAACACTCACAACACAAGAATTTACTAAGTAAATTCCACCAAACTCACTCAAAACACAAGAATAGCTGTTAAAACAGCTTTTGTTGAAGAAAAATAGAAATTCCTGACAGAAAAACTAGTGAAATTAATCACTACTTAGCTCAGCCAGCTCGAGACCACGTCTTCACTTGTTAGCGGCAAACGAGATCTGGGGGATTGGTAGTGGTGCATCCTGGGATATAGTAAGCTCAGCCAATAAGAGACTTCGCTCTTTGGCATAAGCGTGCCGAGTCGGAGCCGAGGGATTGGCTCCGAACCCATCAGTCAGAATGTAGGCGAGATAGGATCACATAACATCATCTATTTTCCAGGCTTGTGGATGGTGTGACCTCGAGCAGAACTTTTTCAGATGATGATTGAAGTGGGAGGCAAAGAGATCTATGTCCGGCCTCCCCCATGCAGAAGTTATTTGTGCAAAGATGTCTGGATGCAACATCCATTCGTGTGGATCCAGGATGTTTCTGATTAGACTGTCTGCTAGAACATTGTCCCTGCCCGGAACAAACTGGGATTGTAGCTGTATGTTCAGTTTCAGAGATTTTTCCCAAAGAGTCATTGTTAGTCTGCAAAGGGGGTAAGAATGAGTACCTCCCTGCTTGTTTATGTACCACATAACAGTGGTGTTGTTTGTCTTTATTAGTAGATGACCTTGTTGAAGATATTTTCCGAAGGCCTCGATTGCATGCATTACTGCTAACATCTCTTTTTGATTGATGTGCAGATGTACTTCCTGGGGAGTCCATTGCCCTTGAATACATCTGCCCTCCATGTGTGCCCCCCATCCATGGTCTGAGGCATCTGTTGTAATGGTTTGGCTTGTTTGAGGCTTGTTGAAAGGCATACCTTTGTTTAACTGGCTTGCTTTGGCCCACCACAAAAATTCCCTTTGTAGACATGGGATGAGTGGGATAATTGCTTCCAAGTTGTGGCTGTGTTGAGACCATAAACTTTTTAGGTACCATTGTAATTTTCTCGTGTAGTCTTGCCAGTGGAATCAGTAGAATGCAAGATGCCATGAAACCCAGGGCCTGCAGGAATTTCCTTGCAGTCATCTGGGTGAGCTTTGCTAGGCTTTTCAAGTAATGTGGTAATTGTTCTTGCTTCTCTTCTGTGACGTAAGCCATTTGTGATTCTGTGTCTAGTTTGGCTCCAAGAAAAGTTATTTGTTGGGATGGCAGTAGTCTTGATTTTTTGTAAGTTGACTGTGTATCCCAAAGCCTGTAGTAAGTGAATGACATAATTCAAGTTTTTTGTCAAGGCTTGCTTGCTGTCCGCTTGTATAAGGCAGTCGTCCAGGTAAGGGTATATTTGTATCCCCTGGAGTCTGCAGTGTGCAATTACTGATGCCAGGCATTTCGTGAATACTCTGGGCGCAGTAGATAAGCCAAAAGGCAATGCTGAGAATTGATAATGCTCTGACCCTGCAAGAAATCTGAGGTATCTTCTGCAACTGTGTCTGATTGGGACATGCAGGTATGCCTCCTTGAGGTCCAGAGTAACCAGCCAAGACCCCTTGCCCAGCATGGGAAGGAGTTACTGTAACGTCAGCATTTTGAATTTTGGTACAATGAGAAAAGTGTTTAGGGCGGACAAGTCCAGTATAGGTCTCCATTGCTTTTCTTTTCTTGGAACAAGGAACAGTCTTGAGTAAAATCCCTGGCCTTGTTCCTGAGGAGGAACCTTTTCTATTGCTTTGATTTGTCTCAGCTTTGAAACTTGTTCGAATGCCTCTGCCCTTTGATTTGACTTCGGATACGTAAAACACAGGAGCTGACCGACCGGCACTTGCGAACTGCTTCTGCTTCGGGCACCGCGCGGCAAGAAAGACCGAGGAAGATGGCGTTGGCTTTTATACCCCAGCCGCTCTGACGTCGGGGAGGAGGCGACATCAGCCGACGTCAGACCCAGACTTTGGAATCCGGCCGACTGAGGGCTGCCTGAGGCAGGACAACCCATATGTAAGGACTGCAGTTGCATTCTTGAAGGACATCACTGGTGTAGCTTTTCCTTTATGCTCCAACCAACACCCACAGCAGTACCCTTGTGAGCTCCTGTATAACTACTGTTGGGAGGTGCATGCATATGTGCTTCTGAGCATGAGCAACCTCTATAAAAGAGAGTGTGCTTGCAGCACAAGTTATGACAGGCTCCTCGTGCTGCAAAGGCAGCAAGCAGGGCACCAACCTACTTCCTAGAATGGGCAAAGCTGGCAGGTGCCCACACTTCTTCCTGCAGGTCCATCTGGCTCCCATGATACTATCTGAACATGGGTCATTATGAGGTACAGTCAGGGCTATACATCACTCTGTCTTGTAACGGGGTAACAACCACCTTTAAGAGACTACATACTCCTACCACATCTCAGTTCCCCAACTCTCTAAATATAATCAAAGTACATAAAATGAATACAAATCACTGAAAGGCAACAAGACTTTACTCAGACTTCTGCCCATTGTGAATCAGTATTAGTGCAACAGTTATCTATATGAAGAAATTACAATTGTGTCCCACTTCCCATAACTGTAGATGTAATACATCAATGTTGTAGTACTGATTCTTGGGTTTTCCTGCCATGCAGAAGCCCACAACAAGCCCAATTTCTGGAGTCTTTGCATCATCCTAGCAGACAGACATCTGGATAAAGGTGTAAGAAAGGTGTCTATTTGTACCATATTCAGGTCTTTTAAGCAGTGAGCAAGCGGTCTGACGCCTGAGGACAGCAAGACCTCACCAGATGTCTGAATCTCAGTGACAAAGAGGAAGATCACAGGAGGCAGAGAGGGGATGATGGAAATAAGAGAAAGTACAGTTTTGTACCTACCATAAATGTAGATGTCCGATAGATATGCAACTGCAGTCATAACATATGGGTTGTCCTGCCTCAGGCAGCCCTCGGTCGGCCGAATTCCAAAGTCTGGGTCCGGCGTCGGCTGGTGTCGCCTCTCCGCCACCACGGCTGGAGTATAAAGGCATCGGCCAACGCCATCTTCTTCAGTGTTTCTTGCCCCAGATGCCAGGTGCCCTCCTAGGAAGGCTAAATTTGGTAAATGGATAAAAATAATCCCAAACATGCACAACAGTAATAAACAGATACACCATATGAATACCCCCAGCTAATGGGAAAAGGGGTAGGGACCCAAAAAGAAGGATACAGAGGGGTAGGTGGGAGGGAAAATCCGACTGCAGTTGCATATCTATCGGACATCTACATTTATGGTAGGTACAAAAAGTACAGTTTTGTACCTACCATAAATGTAGATGTCCGAGAGGTATGCATCTGCAGTCCTAACAAATGGGTTTGTCCTGGCCTCAGGCAGCCCTTCGGTCGGCCGGATTCCAAAGTCTGGGTCTGGCCTCGGCTGATGTTGCACTTCACCCGACGTCATAGCTGCAGTTCAGCGGGTATAAAGGCATCAGCCAACGCCATTTTCCTCAGTGTTTCTTGCCCCAGATGCCAGGTGCCCTCTAGGAGGCTAAATTTGGATAAATGCAAATGTTTCCAAACAATAAAGAGCAAATAGAAATAAACATGTATATACATATATATACAAACAAATACACCATAATAGATTCCCCCAGCTAGCTAAATGATGGGCAAATTCCCTAGGAGTATCACAGAGGGGAAGGAGGGTGGGTAATCCTGACTGCAGATGCATACCTCTCGGACATCTACATTTATGGTAGGTACAAAACTGTACTATGTCCTTCAAGGATGCATCTGCAGTCCTAACAAATGGGTAGAATACCATAGCCAAACTGGGGGAGGAGGCACTAAGGAGGCACTAAGAGTTTATGGTGTAGTTAAGATCCCTTGCAAAACAGCAGTGGCAAAACCTGCTCGGGATCTGGAGTATAAAGGTAGATTATAATGCTTGGCAAATGTATGCACGGAGCTCCAAGTAGCAGCCTCTAAAATGTCTTTGGTAGCCACTCCGTAAGAAAGCTGTAGTAGTGGCTGTAGCCCTTGTGGAGTGAGGTCTGATGTTTTCTGGAGTTGCCTTTCCATGAAAAGAGTAACAAAATCTAATGCAATTTCCTATCCATTTTGAGATTGTTTGTTTTGAAATTGCTTTTCCTTCCATTCCTGTTGCATATGCTACCAGAAGCTGGTCAGTTTTTCTATTGTTCTTGGTTCTGTCCAGGTAGTAGCGCAATTGTCTGTGTACATCCAAGGTATGCAGCAATCTTTCCCCCCTGTTCTGCGGGTTGGGGAAGAATGTTGGTAGGTATATTGCTTGATTTAATGATACCCTGGAGACCACCTTTGGCATAAAGGTAGGATTAGTTCTCATGGACACTCTATCCTGATGGAAGATAAGGAAGGGCTGTACTGCCATCAATGCCTGTAATTCAGAAACCCTTCTAGCTGAAGTGATTGCCAGCAGGAATGCCGTTTTCCAAGATAAGTACTGTAATTCTGCTGTTGCTGCTGGTTCAAAAGGGGGGAGTGTCAACTTTTCTAACACAAAATTCAAGTCCCATGTAGGCAATGGTGGTTTCCTTGGTGGCTTTACATTTTTAATTCCTCTGAGAAACTGCCTGAGTAGAGGTTGAGAAAAGACTGGAGGATCCATGTTGTATTCTGCTGAAATTGCTGATGCATGAATCTTAATGGAGGAGTAAGACAGTCCATTGTGGAAAAGCTCTGCTAAGTATTCCAGGATGTTAGCTATGTTTGCCAATGATGCATCTACTCCTTTTGTTGCACTCCAAATGAGATATCTTTTCCATTTTGCTGAATAAGTTTTCCTTGTTAAGGGTCTGCGAGCCTCCAAGATAATGTCTTTAACCCTTTGAGATAAATCTGGGTTATTTTTCCTTATGTAATGTTCCAAGCAGCTAGCTGCAGTGTTTTCAAGTTTGGATGCAGGATTTTGAAGTTGTTCTGTGTTAGCAGTAGAGGTAGTAGGGGTAGAGGCCATGCGTGTTGCGGGTACCAATGTTGCCTCGGCCTATCAAGATGATCCTCGGGTGATCTTCTTTGATCTTCAGTAGCACTTTGTGCATCAAAGGAAGAGGTGGGAATGCATATGCTGTCAGGTTTTCCCAACTGAAGGATAGGGAGTCCACCTTCCAAGCAAGTGGGTGGTATGTCCTTGTGCAGAATTTTTTCAATTGGTGGTTGTGTGGGGATGCGAACAGGTCTATTTCTGGCAGTCCCCATTTCCTTGTGATGGTTTTGAAGATGTCTGGATGCAACATCCATTCGTGGGCATCCATGGTGGTTCTGCTTAAGATGTCTGCTAGTATATTTTCTTTTCCTGGCACAAATATGGCTTGGAGCTGAATGTTGAGGCTCAGGGCCACATTCCAGAGATCCATTGCCATCCGGCATAGAGGGTATGAATGTGTGCCTCCCTGTTTGTTGATATACCACATAACTGTGGTGTTGTCCGTCCTTATCAGCAAGTGACCCTGTTGAAGAAATGGTCTGAATGTCTGGATTGCCTGTTTTACTGCCAGCATCTCTTTTTGATTTATGTGTAGGTTCATCTGGTCTTGAGTCCATAAGCCTTGTATGCACTTGTCCACCATGTGTGCCCCCCAACCGAGGTCTGAGGCGTCCATGGTGATAGTCTGGCTTGGGTGAGGCCTGTGGAAGGGCAGTCCTTTGTTCAATTGACAGGCCTGGGCCCACCACTGGAATTCTTGCTTCAGGCATGGAATTATTGGAATTTGGGTTTCTAGGCTGTGCTTGTGCTGAGACCATAAATTCCTCAGGTACCATTGCAACTTCCTCATATGTAGTCTGGCATGTGGAATTAATATTATGCAGGATGCCATGTAACCCAGGGCTTGCAGGATTTTCCTTGCTGTAAGCTGGTTCTGCGTTGTTAATGCCATGAAATAGAGTGGTAGCTGCTTCTGTTTTTCTGCTGTGAGGAATGCCATCTGGTTTGATGTGTCCAGTTCTGCACCCAGGAAAGTTATCCTTTGGGATGGTATCAGCCTTGACTTTTTTGTGTTGACTGTGTATCCCAGGGCTTGCAGCAGGTGAATAACCTTTTTCAAATCTTTTGTTAATTTGTCTTTGCTGTCCGCTTGTAACAGGCAGTCGTCCAGGTATGGATAAATTTGAATTCCCTGAAGCCTGCAATGAGCAATTACTGATGCCAGGCATTTCGTGAATACTCTGGGCGCAGTAGATAAGCCAAAAGGCAATGCTGAGAATTGATAATGCTCTGATCCTGCAAGAAATCTGAGGTATCTTCTGCAATTTGGTCATATGGGGACGTACAGGTATGCCTCCTTGAGATCCAGAGTCACCAGCCATGACTCCTTGCCCAGCATGGGAAGAAGCTGCTGTAGGGTCAGCATTTTGAAACGATGAGATGTGTTTAGAGCGGACAGGTCGAGGCTAGGTCTCCATTGGTTTTCCTTTCTTGGTACAAGGAAAAGCCTTGAATAAAATCCTTGTTCTTGTTCCATAGCCGGTACCTTTTCTATAGCTCTCATCCTTAGTAAGTGGTCTATTTGCTGTAGAGCGTTTGTCCTTTGGTTTGGAGGTAGGTTTGGCATTCCTCTCTTCCTTGGAAGAGTATGGAAGTGAAACCTGTAGCCTTTGTCTATTGTCTGTAAAATCCATTTGTCTCCTGTAATGTAATGCCAATTTACTGAAAATAAGGCTAGCTTTCCGCCTAAGGGTGCTGCCAGTTGTTCCCTGGTAGGCGGTTTCAGAGCCAAGTCACTGTGATTGTCCTGTGGAAGTGGTAGTGGCTGGATCTGTGGCAGTAGTTCTCTGGCTGTTAGGCTGCCACTGGCGCCCCTGTAGGCACCTCTGGATTGACCTCTGCCTCTAGGGCGTCTATTTCTGCTTCTCTGTGCTCTGGTGGTGTCTGGAAAGGACCAATTCTTGGAAGGCCAGTTCCTACTAAACCTCGGAGGCTGGACCTGTAAGAAATCCTTGACTGTCTGGACAGATTTAGCTTTTTCTTCCACCTTCTTCAACACTTGCTGTGCAGGGGAACCAAACAAACTGTGCTTTTCCATGGGAGCATCTAGAAGCTTTGACTTTACATGGTCTGGTAAGGATTGCTCTTTTAACCATGCATGCCTTCTGATCACTGTACCAGTCATAGCTGATCTAAAGGAAGCCTCCAGTGCATCATAGCCGCATTTTAAGGAATGATTACTGACCTGCTGAGTGTTATGCACCAAATCCTGAAGGGACTTACGGTCTAAAGGTTCGGGCGAGGACAGTTTTTTAGTGAGCTGATCTAACAGAAATTCCTGATACTGAATCATGTGGAATTGACAGTTTAAGGCTCTAGCCGAAAGAGTAGCAGAAGTATAAACTTTTTTACCCCATCTCTCCAATGCCCTAGATTCTCTTTCAGAGGGAGGGGTTTTGGCAGAGGCAGCTGCTACAGCTTTGGGGCCCTGTGAAATAGTTTCAGGATCTGCAATAGGAGCCTTATACAAATGATAATGTGTGTCCGAACCCTGTAGTATCTGTCGGGCTTAGCAGGGGCCGGCGGCAGTGGGTCAGGGGGAGTACAAGCATCATTAAATGCATCATCCACAACTGTAAGTACTGGAGGAATAGCTAAAGGCCTATGCTGTGGTAAATGTAAAAAGGTCCTAAGCCTTTTCCTAGAGTCTGAAAAATCCTGGCCCTGCCATTGAAATTGTTCCCTCATAGCATGCAAGGTTTCCCCAAATGAAAATTCCTCAGGAGGAGAGGCAGAAGGTATGGAATCCTCTGCATCAGAGTCCTCATATGGAGAATAAGGGCCCTCTGGAGGATTTGTATGTTCTGAATCATCAGAGGAATAATCTGAAGAAACTGGCTCAGGGGGCTCTGCACTAAGCCTCTTCTCTGGAGGTGGGTGAGAGGCCCAGTCAGGGTGAGACTGGGTTCCCCTGATCAAAGAAATGAGATCCTCTGCTAGACTAAGCATTTGAGTACTAGAGCTAGGCCTGTGAGAGGGGGCTTTAGCAGGCACGGCCTTTGAAGATTTAGCTGCTTTAGCCCTGGCAAAAGCCTTAATTGACATGGATGCAGGGGGCCTAGCAGCTCCACGTGCAGGAGTAGATACATCTAAGGGGATAGTGTCTGATAAATCCTGAGAAACTTTAAGAGCAGGTAGATTTTCCGTAGCAGATTCAGCCATGCTGGAAGAGGCCTCGGTAGAAGGAGGCATGCTTTCGGCCGAAGGAAGAACCGCGGACTCGGTTTCGGCCGAAACCGAGACACTCGCGGTTGGCTTAACCGCGGTTTCGGCCGAAACCGCGGACCGCGAGTGTCGGTCCTTTTCCTTACGCTTTTTAGCTAATTGTGAAGTCGGAGTCTCCGACGGCATGATATAAGCAAAAGTGGAGCCGAAAAACTCCTCTGCAAACTCCGACCGACGTCTAAGTGTCCGTTGGTTGAAGGAAGCACAGGCTAGACAAGCTGCTACGTCGTGGTCTGGGCCTAAACAAGGTAGGCAGTAAGAGTGGAAATCTTTATGAGGTATTTGTTTCCCACAAGTTAAACAGTTATTCACTTTTTCTGACATTGGCTGAGGCAAGAGAGAGTCCCCAACGGGGTACTTAGCTTTTTAGAAGTCTTCGGTAGTAGCAATCTCTGGTTCTGACCGATCGGCACTTGCGAACAGCTTCTGCTTCGGGCGCCACGCGGCAAGTAAGACTGAGGAAAATGGTGTCGGCTGATGCCTTTAAACCCGCTGAACTGCAGCTATGACGTCGGGTGAAGTGCGACATCAGCCGAGGCCAGACCCAGACTTTGGAATCCGGCCGACCGAAGGGCTGCCTGAGGCCAGGACAACCCATTTGTTAGGACTGCAGATGCATCCTTGAAGGACATCGTGTTTAGAACAGACAGGTCCAGTATTGGTCTCCAGGTTTTGTCCTTTCTGGGGACTAAGAAAAGTCTTGAGTAAAATCCTTGTCCCTGCTCTTGCCGTGGTACTTGCTGAATGGCCTTCATTTGCATAAGGCTCGAAACTTGTTTTCGTGCCTCTGCCCACTGATTGTGTGGCAGGTTTGGCATACCTTTTGCCTTTGGTAGGGTATGAAAGTTGAACCTGTAGCCCTGGGACACTATATTCAATACCCATTTGTCCTGGGTGATCATGTGCCAATTTTGTGAGAAAAGTGCTAGCTTTCCCCCTATGGGGGCTGCAAGAAGATAAGTGCTTGGTGCTGGCAGATGCAAGTCATTGGGACCGTTTCCTGTATGGCTGTGCTTTGTCTTCTCCAGTTTTGGAGGTAGAAGCACCTCACTATTTTAGGCCTGTATGAGCCCTGAGGCTGGGATCTGACTCTGAGAAGTCTGCATCTGCCTCTTTGTGGCCTGTCCGACACTGGAAAGGACCAATTTTTGTAGGCCAGTTCCTGCTAAATTTTGGTGGCTGCACCTGTAAAAAAAATCCTTTACTGTTTGCATAAATTTCGCTTTGTCCTCCATTTTCTTCAAAACCTCCTCTGCTTTAACACCAAATAAAGTATCATGCTGTAATGGAGCATCTAATAATTTTGCTTTAACATGATCAGGCAGATTTTGTTCCTTTAACCAAGCGTGCCTCCTAATGACAGCACCCGTAACTGCGGCCCTGCAGGAGGCCTCCAGAGTCAAAACCACATCGCAATGTATGCTTTCCCACTTGTACAGTTGCATGCAATAAACCTTGCATTTCCTTATTTTCTGTACAATCAGAATTAGTCAACATTTTCTGTTTTAACAGTGACATTAAGTATTACTGATATTTAATCATATGAAATAGACAAAACACTCACAGCCAAAGTAGCAGAAGTGTAAACCTTTTTTCCCCATCTGTCTAGTGCCCTTGAGTCCCTGTCAGAAGGGACAGGGTTTTTAGCAGTAGCGGCCTTAACCCCCCTTGGGACCCTGAGAAACGGTTTCTGGGTCAGCAGTAGGGTTTTTATAAAGAACTTTATGAGAGTCAGGAACCCTGTAATATGTCTGGTTTAACAGGAGCTGGAGCGAAGGAATCTGGAGAAAGGCCGGACTATGAAAATACATCATCTACAATGTCCAGCACATGGGGAATAGCAAGAGGCCTGTGCTGAGGAAGTAAAATAAAATCTCTGAGCTTTTTCTTTGATCCTGAGTAATCTTGGCTCTCCCAGTGTAAGTGCTCCCCCATGGTATGCAGAGTTTCCCCAAAAGAAAAATCCTCAGGAGGAGAAGCTGAAGGAAAAAAGTATTCCTGTACAGAAGAGGAGTCAGAGGAAATGGAAACCTGATCTGAAGAGTCATAGTCTGCCTTTTGTCAGGAGGGGAATGGGAACCCCTGATCAAGGGAATAAGGTCTTCGGCCATTTTGAGCATCTGTTTTTTAGGCATGGTAGTCTGCTCTGAAGAATGCTGTACTTGTTTCTTTGTCTTGTGGGACGGTGGCGTAATGGTTAATGTGTTTACCTTAGAAGCACAAAGTGCAGGGTTTGATTCTCACAGGGGGTAATTGGCAAGGCTTAAAAATGGTCCATGAGGACAGTAAACCTAGTAATAATCTATGAATGAATGAATCTATGAATGAATCTTTAAAGCTGCTGTAGTCTTTGCTTTTGAAGCTGAAGTAGGCTTTACATATAACTGTTAAGATCTGAAAACCCCCAAAGAAGCCAATGCCTGCTCAGCGGCTCCGGACCCATCTAAGGGAAAGATTTCCGAGTGTCCAATGCCTTGAGTATCCAGAGGCCTAGCTGGCTCCACGTGGGAGTTGCCAGTGGCCTGTGGCTCTGAGGCAGCGGGTGTCAGGGGCTGCGAAAGCGCCTCGCTGAGAACCAGCGACTGGCTTAGAGGAAGCTTCGTCGGTTTTGGATCTCGGATGCCTGCCCTTTTCTTTTTCCTTGCGTTTTATAGAAACTCCAGTCGTCAGCTGTTCTGACGGCATTTTGTAATTGAATTTTCAGCCAAAGTAATAAGCAAAATCAAAGCGATGCTTAATAGTGCATTTGCTGAATCTAGCACAAAACTGACAGCTAGCAACGTTGTGATCAGGGCCTAGGCAAGGAATACAGTAAAAGCGATAATCCTTATAAGGTATTCGCTTCCCACAAGAAATACAATTGTTAACTTTTTCTGACATCGGTCTGGAGCAAGAAAAAAGTTTTCTACAACGGGGTACTTAGCTTTAATGAAGACTTCGGATCTGACATTCGTCTGTGAAAATCTCAGGAGTCGGCCGACCAGCACTTGCGAACTGCTTTTGCTTCGGGCACCGCGCGGCAAGAAAGACTGAAGAAAATAGCGTTGGCTCATCTTTTATACCCCTGGCGCACTGACGTCAGGGAAGAGGCGACAGCAACCGATGCCTGACCTAAACTTTGGAATTTTGGCCGACCGCGGGTCACCTGCCAGCAGGATAACCCAACAGTAATGACTGCAATAGTGAAACACGAACATCTGACAGTACTGGATAATGTAGCACAATAAGCACTTACCATTTCTAGTAATTATGTCCACACACAACAAAACTGACAAATTAGAAGCTATGCACTTATCAACTTGGCACCTGTGTTGTCCATTTTCATTCTTCCTCACGAATGGGTCTTGGGTCTGATCCTCGGATCCGACTCGGCCACAGTATTCGGATCCAAAGCGTGAGCTCCTCCCTTTACCCATAATGCTCTATTCCATCCCCAACTCCTCAGATCTTGGTTTGCTGCCTTACTACCCACTGTGTTACAGAGAACAGACACAAGAAAAGATGCTCAAACCAGGAACCTGAGGGTTCCAATAGCATTCAAAGATCCTTCTAGGAGTGACAGGGCCGGGGGATGGTTGGGAGAGAAAGTGAAGAAGAAAACAGATCACACAGATGCAAAGTTATGTTAAGTACATAACTTCCAAATCTGATGATGTCCTTTTCATTCTTCCTCACAAATGGGTCAAGGTCCCCAGCTATACAACTCTTGGGAGGCCTTCAAGGAAGAATATGCCGGAACACTGCCAAACCAAAGGAAGCTCTGCTTCTGGGAATAATGTCTAATTTGTAATGTGTAACAAAAGTACAAGTCTTTGACCAAGAGGCTGCACTGCTTATGTCGTCAATGGAGGTTCTTGAAGAAAAAGCAGGTGAAGCAGTGACAGACCTAGTGGAGTGCGCTCTAGGACGATGATGCAACTCCAAACCTTTCTGAGAATAAATCAGCAAGATACAAATCAGTAATCCATTTGGCCAGAGTAAAGTATTGTTGTGTAAATTTTTACCATAACTTTAGATGTCCTTCTCTTCTACAAGTTGCTGTATTCATAAAGCAAGGGAGTCCGCCCCCTGGTTGACACTCGTACATTCGGCCATTTTACAAAAGATAAATGCCATCACTAGGGTTTGTGTGATGTCCCGTCTCTCTCTTTCCGTGCCAGTGCTTCCAGCCAGTTCATCGCGTGCCAGTGCTTCCAGCCAGTTCATTCGCGAGCCAGTGCTTCTAGCCAGTTCATTCATATGCCAATATGATACTGCACCCTACTAACAGTTTTGCTAAATATGTTGCATATCAGATAAGTACAAATTCAAGAATAAAGACAGCAACAGCTTCATCGCAGTCAACCACCAAGAGAATGTGCAAGTGGCAGGAGGTTTGGAAAATGGAATTCGACTGGCTCAAGAAAGGCAGTGATGCAAAAGCATTCTGCAGGTACTGCAAAAAAAGAATTCCTAGTGACCCTAGGTGGAAGAAACACTGTTGCACGACATGAGGCAACTGAACAACATGAGACTGCTATTCAAGAAAAATCCAGTCACCTGATGACAAAGTGGGCAAGGAACACAAACCTTGAGGGACCAGACCTTTGGATCACTGCAACAGAAGCCTCTGAGTTGTTCCATGCTGTTAAACACAATATTTCCTATAACAGGTTGGGCTGTGCAGTAAAGTTGGCCAGCCAGTTGTACAGCGACTCGGGCATTGCAAAAAAAAAAAAAACTATCATGTGAAAGAACCACAGCTGAAACCACTGCTGAAAATGTTTTGGGACTGCACTCATTGGAATGTCTCCTGCATGACCATCAGAAACCAGGCACTTCATTTGCATCATCGGATGCTTCCAACGAGGGGAACATAAAATTATTTCCACTTCTTGTGAGGTATTTTTCTGAAGGGGGTGGTGAATGGTCTTTTGGACTTCTATGAAGACCCTGATGAAGCTGCCCAGGCTACATTACAGCAGATTTTGAACACTATGGAAAAGTTCTCCTTGCCTTGAAAAGTACAGTTGTGTACACTTAGCATAAATGTAGATGTTAGAGTGTATTCACTGTTGCAGTCATTACATTTGGGTAATCTGCTGGCAGGTTGCCCTCAGTCGGCCTGATTAAAAAGTCTTCGGTCCTACGTCAGTTGCTGTTCCTTCTTCCATGACGTCAAGTCATCAGGGGTATAAAACATGCAGCCGACGCCATTTTCATCAGTTTTTCTGGCCTCAGATGTCAAGTGCCCCCCAAATGGGGGAGCAAAATATAAATATATATAAATATATATGCATGTAATTTAGAACACAACAAATATACCTCCAAATAAAAAGCAAATACACCAAAAAGGCTTTTGAGCATAGTAAAAGAAAGAAGAGGTATAGTAAAAGAAAAAACAGGGGGCTGGCGGGTGGGTAACCCGGACTGCAACAATGAAGACACTCAAACATCTACATTTATTTTAAGTGTACACAACTGTACTATGTTCTTCATGTTTCACTGTTGCAGTCATTACATTTGGGTAGAATCCCAAAGCTATGGTTGGGAGGATGGAATTATACAGCATTAGGAGCAGCAATAAGGCCCTGCAGGACACCAGTGGCAAAACCTGCTCTGGATTTAGAGAAGAGAGATAAATGGTAATGTTTGGTGAACGTATGAACTCAGCTCCAGGTTGCAGCTTCTAGAATGTCTCTGGTAGGAACCCCTCTAAGAAAGGCTGCTGAAGTAGATGCAGCCCTGGTGGAGTGGGATCTGATCTCCTTGGGAACAGGTTTACCAAGGTGCATGTAGCAGAAACAAATACAATGGCTTATCCATTTTGAAATAGTCTGCTTTGAAATAGCCTTTCTCTCTGCCCCTGCAGCAAATGCCATCAGTAGTTGCTCAGATTTTCTTACATATTTTGTCCTGTTTAAGTAGAATCTTAGTTGTCTGTTTACATCCAATGAATGCAGAATCTGCTCACCCTTGTTCTGTGGATTTGGGAAAAGAGTTGGCAGATGAATGGTCTGATTAAGAGCCACACTAGAAACCACTTTAGGCATAAAGGATGGATTGGTCCTGAGCACCACCATGTCTGGGTAAAAGATAAAAGGCTCCATTGCCATGAGAGCCTGTAGTTCTGAAATCATTCTAGCTGAAGTGACTGCTAAAAAGAAAGATGTCTTCCAAGAGAGAAATTGTATGTCTGCAGTAGCAGCTGGCTCAAAAGGAGGTAGGGTGAGCTTTTCCAATACAAAATTGAGGTCCCATGCAGGAGTTGGTGTTCTCCTGGGAGGTCTTAAATTTTTGGCCCCTCTGAGATGCTGCTTTAGCAGGGGATGAGAAAAGAGGGGAGGCTCTGTGTTGTAATGAGCTGAAATGGCAGAGACATGGATTTTTATGGAAGAGAAAGATAGGCCCTTGTGAAGCATCTCAGTTAAACATTGCAGAATCTGAGGAATATTGGGCATTGCTGTGCTTATTCCTTGTGTCTGGTTCCAGGCACAGAAACTTTTCCATTTATCAGCATAAGATTTTCTAGTACTAGGTCTTCTAGCCTCCAAAATGACATCCATCACAGGTTTGCTGAGAGATGTAACTGGTGAAATTAGTTGATTAGCCATGCTGCAACATTCAGTGTTTGGAGGAGAGTGCGCAGAATTTGATAGTTCTGCTGAGACAGTAGATAAGGAGTCTGAGGCAGGTACCACCGAGGAAGGTGTGACATATTGCGGAGGAGCAAGTACCAGTGTTGGCGAGGCCAGTCTGGAGCAATCAGAATAATTTTTGGTTTTTCCTGTCTGACTTTTAGTAAGACCTTAGAGAGCAGAGGCAGAGGGGGAAAGGCATAGACTGATAGGTTTTTCCAGATGAAGGATAGAGCATCCACTTTCCAAGCTTTTTTGTGATGAATTCTTATGCAGAATTTGTCCAACTGACAGTTTTGTTGCGAGGCAAAAAGATCTACGTCTGACTCCCCCATTTGTATATCAACATGCTGAAGATGTGTGGCTCGAGTTTCCATTTGTGTGGGTCCATAAGATTTCTGCTTAGTCTGCCAGAGTATTTTGCTTTCCTGGCAGGAATTGAGCTTATAAGATGTATTTGATAAGTCAAAGCAGTGTTCCATAAAGCCATGGCTAGTCTGTAAAGGGGGTAGGAATGGGTACCCCCCTGCTTGTTTATGTACCACATGACTGTGTTGTTGTCTGTCCTTATCAGTAGTTGTCCTGGATGAAGATAGTCCTTGAAGGCTGTCAGAGCATTCTGTGCAGGTAGCATCTCTTTCTGGTTGATATGTAGGTGCATTTGATTTGGGCTCCATTGGCCCTGAATGCATCTCCCTGCCAGATACGCCCACCCAAGCATAATCTGATGGGTCTGTGGTCAAGGTTTGGGTGTCAGGGGGTGGAAAGAATGAGAGTCCCTTGTTTTGGTGACAGGCCTCTGCCCACCATAAGAACTCTTGCTGCAGGCAAGGAATGATAGGAATCATTATTTCCAGGCTGTGACAATGTTGACTACATAAGCTTTTTAAGTACCACTGAAGTTTCCTCATATGCAGTCATGCATATGGAATTATTAGAAAGCAGGAAGCCATGAATCCCAAGGCCTGCAGAATTTGCAGACAGCTGGGTTTTTGTGGCCATTTGTTTGAAGTAAGTCATTAACTGAATTTGTTTTTCTGGCGTAAGTTAAGTCATCTGGGCAGTTGTATTCACGCTTGCACCCTGGAATGTAATTATTTGAGAGGGTACCAGTTGTGATTTCTTTTCGTGTATGGTGTACCCTAGACAAGTTAGAAGCCTTTTCACAAACGCCAGATGTTTTAGAAGAGTGCCCTTGTTTTCTGCCTGAATTAGACAATCGTCCAGGTAAGGATAAATCTGAATGTTTCTTTGTCTGCAAAATGAGATTACTGGTGCCAGGCACTTTGTGAAGACCCTGGACACAGTTGATAAGCCAAAGGGCAGTGCAGAGAACTGGTAATGCAAATAGCCTGCTTTGAAGTGGAAGTATCTTCTGCAAGATTCCCCGATTAGGATATGCAGGTAAACCTCTTAAGAATAGAGTTACCAGTCAGGCATCCTTGCCTAGCATAGGCAGTAACTGTTGTAGAGTCAGCATCTTGAATTTTGGAATGTCCAGAAATGTATTTAGAATGGATAAGTCCAGAACTGGACGCCATGATTTGTCTTTTCTGGGTACCAGGAAAAGTCTTGAATAAAAACCTTGTCCTTTTTTGGCACTGGTTGAATAGCCCCCATATCCATGAGGGACATAACTTGTTTCTGGGCCTCTGCCCACTGACTTGGAGGCAGATCTAGCCATCCGTTTGGGATTGGTAACGTGTGGAAATTAAATCTGCATCCCTGGGATACTATATTTAAAACCCACTTGTCCTGGGTAATTAGTTGCCAATTTCTTGCATGAAGTGCCAGTTTTCCCCCCAAGAAGCGGCCAAAAGATAAGTGCTCGGTGATTGCAGAGGAAAGTCATTGAGACTGTTTACTGTAGGAAGGTGCCTTGTTATTTCCAGATTTGGGAGGTGGAGGCACCCCATTGTTTTGTTCTACAAGTTTCTTGGGACTGAAACCTGGAGGCTTTGGAGTGTCTGGGTTTGACCTGAGCGGCTCTCTGGTGGATACTGGAAAGGACCAATTCTTAGTGGGCCAGTACCTACTGAACACCTGGGTGGCTGCACTTGTAGGAAATCTTTTACAGCTTGCATAGATTTTGCTTTATTTTTCATCTCTTTCAGAACAACTTCTGCCTTACCACCAAATTCTGTCCTGTTGTAAAGGAGCATCCAACAATTTTGCTTTAACATGATCAGGCAGATTTTGCTCCTTGAGCCAAGCATGCCTTATCACAGATCCAGTTACAGCAGCCCTGCAAGAGCCCTCCAAGGAATCAAAACCACATTGCAAAGTATGCTTTCCAACTTGTTCAACGGAACGCAATAAATCCTGCAACTCTATTTTCCACAGTCAGAAATCAACATAATTTTCTGTTTAAGCCCATGACATGCTACTGATATTTAAGCATACGAAAATGACAGTTTAAAGCCCTGATTGCCAAGGTTGCAGACGTGTAAACCTTCTTACCCCATCTATCCAGCGCCCTGAAGTCTCTATCAGAAGGGGTAGGACTTCTAGAAGTAGAAGCCTTTACACCCTTGGGACCCTGAGAAATGGTTTCAGGGTCAGTAGAAGGGTTTTTAAAGAGGAATTTGTGGGAGTCAGGAACCCTGTAATATCTGTCTGGCTTACTAGGAGCCGGAGGCAGGGACTCAGGAGCCATGCTGGATTCTGAGAAATCAACAATGTCTAGAACCGGAGAAATAGCCAAAGGCCTATGCTGAGAAAGAAGGAAATCCCTAAGCCTCTTTTTAGATTCTGAGAAATCCTGACTCTCCCAGTGAAAAGTGCTCCCTTAAGGTATGCAAAATTTCTCCAAAAGAGAAATCCTCAGGAGGAGAAGCAGAAGGGATGGAATCTTCTACACCAGAGTCCTCATAAGGTGGAATAGATAAATCCTGATCAGAAGAGGAATCGGAGGAAATAGAAACCTCATCTGATGATTCAGAGTGCCTTGTCTAAGCCTCTTAGCAGAAGGGGGATGGGAACCCCTGATCAAGGTAATTAGCTACTCAGTCATTTTGATCATTTGTTTTTTAGGCATAGGGGCCTGTGCACGTGGCTTATGCGTCGGTTAGTTACACACAGAAGTTGTTTTTGACCTTGTTTTTGTTGATGGCATCAGTTTAATATAAAAATGTTGAGGCCTGAAAACACCCACAGAAGCCGGTGCCTGCTCAGCGGCTCCGGACCCATCCAAGGGAGAGACATCCGTGGGTTCAATACTTTGCGAATCTCATGGCATACCGGACTCCAAATGGGTCACTGTAGAGGCTTGCAACAAAAGTGGCGGGTATCAGGGGCTGCGAAAGCACCTCACTGAGTATTGGCGAACGGCTTAGGAGAAGCTTTGTCGGTTTTGGACCTCTGCGGTGTCTCTCTTTTTCCTTGCGTTTTTTGTGAACTCCGGTAGTCAGATTGCTAACAGACAACATTTCAGGGTAGTTAAATCTTGAGCCAAAATATTTAGAAGCAAAAATATACGGACGCTTAATAGTGTGTGGTTAAATCTAGCACAAAACCGACAGCAAGGCACTTTGTGATCAGGGCCTAGGCAAGGAATACAGTACAAATGAAAATCCTTATGAGATATTTGCTTCCCACAAGTAATGCAATTATTAACTTTTACTGACATTGGTAAGGAGCAAGAAAAAGTTTCCCCAACGGGGTACTTAGCTTTAGTTTGAAGACTTAGGTTCTGAAACTCGAAAACAAAAATCTCAGGAGTCAGCCAACCGGCACTTGTGAACTGCTTCTGCTTTGGGCACTGCGCGGCAAGAAAGACGGATTAAAATGGCGTCGGCTGCGTGTTTTATACCCCTGACGACCTGACGTCATGGAAGAGGAAACAGCAACCGACGCTGGACCCAAGACTTTGTTATTCGGGCCGACTGAGGGCAACCTGCCATCAGATTACCCAAATGTAATGACTGCAACAGTGAAACAAGAAGAAAATCAGCACTTACTGCCATGAAACATTTTCTGTAATGGTCTTTCTCAAGGTAAAACTGCAAGCAAGAGCTAAAAGTGCTTTCTTTGGAGGAAAAAGTATAGTTTTGTACCAACCATAAATGTAGATGTTAGAGTGTATACACTGCTGCAGTGATTACACTTGGGTTATCCTGCCGTCAGGCGGTTCCCCAGTCGGCCTGAGTTCCAAAGTCTTGGTCCGGCGTCGGTTGCTGTTGCCTCCACCCTGACGTCAGTGCGACAGGGGTATAGAAGCTGCAGCCAATGCCATTTTCTTTAGTTTTTCTTGCCCCAGATGTCAGGTGCCCCCAAATGGATAGGCAATACAAATTGCTAATAAAACATAGATAGAAAAAGCAAACAACTTTTGGTTACCAGGAAAAACTCCCCATAGGTAGTAAAGGGTAGGAGATACAGGTACATACCAGCACGTAAGAGGGGAAGGAGGGAGGGTAACCTGGACTGCAGCAGTGTTTACACTCTAACATCTACACTTATGGTAGGTACAAAACTACTATGTTCATCGTGTTACACTGCTGCAGTCATTACACTTGGGTAGAATCCCAAAGCTGAGGTAGGGTGGTTGGTTCTATAAGGCATTAGGTGTCGCTATAAGGCCCTGCAGCACAGCAGTGGAGAAGCCAGCTCTGGATTTAGAGTATAAAGGCAGATGGTAATGCTTGGTGAAGGTATGCACAGAACTCCATGTTGCTGCTTCCAAAATGTCCTTGGTAGGCACTCCTCTGAGGTAGGCAGTTGAAGTGGCTGTTGCCCTGGTGGAGTGAGATCTAATGTTGCTAGGTATAGGTTTCCCACGGTGCGTGTAGCAGAAACGTATGCCATGTCCTATCCATTTTGAAATAGTCTGTTTTGAAATTGCTTTTCCCTGTGCTCCTGCAGCATATGCTACCAGTAATTGCTCAGATTTTCTGAAAGTTTTGGTTTTATCCAAGTAGAAGCGTAACTGCCTGTGAATGTCCAAAGAATGCAGTAGACTCTCTCCTTTACTCTGTGGTTTTGGATAAAATGTTGGCAAGTGACTAGTTTGGTTTAGAGCCACACTTGAAACCACCTTTGGCATAAACGTAGGGTTAGTTCTTAAGGACACCCTGTCCTGGTGGAAAATGAGGAAAGATTCCACTGCCATTAGTGCCTATAATTCTGAAACTCTTCGAGCTGATGTTATTGCCAGGAGCAGAGCAGTTTTCCAAGAAATATATTTTAATTCTGCTGTGTTAGCTGGCTAAAAGGGAGGTAAAGTTAATTTTTCCAAAACAAAGTTGAGGTCCCAAGTTGGAGTAGGTGCTCTACGAGGCGGTCTTATGTTTTTAGGCCCTCTGAGGTACTGTTTTAGCAAAGGGTTAGAGAAATTGGAGGATCCGTGTTATAATGAGCAGAGATGGCAGAGGCGTGGATCTTGATGGATGAAAAAGAGAGGCCTTTGTCCAGCATCTCAGTTAAATATTGTAGAATCTGAGGAATGTTTGGGACAAGAGGGTCAAGGCTGTGAGCCTGGTACCAGACACAGGCTCTCTTCCATTTATCCGAATAGGCTTTCTTGGTACTCGGCCTTCTGGCCTCTAGAATTACATCCTTAACAGCTTTGGAGAGAGGCATTGCTTGCTTGACTAAGGAATTTTCCATGGAGCTAGGTTTAAGGGTCTTTAGCTGACTGTGAAGTATCTGACTGTTGTGTTGAGTCAGCAGATGCGGGATTTGAGGCAATATCCAGGGTGGTGGTTCTGCTAAATTCTTTAAGATTGGGTACCAGTGCTGGTGTGGCCAGTCTGCAACAATCAAGATCATCTTTAGCTCTTCTTGCCTGGCTTTTATGAGAACCTTTGGAAGGAGAGGTAGTGGAGGGAAAGCGTATACTTGTAGGTTTTTCAAGCTGAATGAGAGGGCATCCACTTTTCATGCTTGAGGATGGTAACTCCTTGTGCAGAACTTCTGTAGCTGGCAGTTCATTGGGGATGCAAACAGATGTCCAGGCTCCACCATTTCTGTGTTATCATTCTGAATATTTGTGGATTCAAATTCCCATCCGTGGGGATCCATGATGTTTCTGCCTAAGTCGTCTGCCAGTGTGTTTTTCTCTCCTGACAGGAATTGTGCTTGCAGATGAACTTGATGGTTTAGAGCTGTGTTCCACAAGGTCATGGTTTGTCTGCAGAGGGGGTAGGAGTGAATGCCCCCTTGCTTGTTTAAGTACCACATAACAGTGGTGTTGTCTGTTTTTAGTAATAGTTGTCCTGGATACAGCAGGTCCTTGAAAGCAATAAGGGCATTCTGTATAGCTAACATCTCTTTTTGATTGATGTGAAGATGCCTTTGCTCTGCGGGCCACTTGCCCTGAACACATTGTCCTGCCATGTGTGCTCCCCAGGCGTAAACAGATGCATCTGTTGTCTGTTTGCCTGGCTGTGGGTTGAGTGAAAAGCGGTCCCTTGTTGAGGTGACAAGCTTGAGCTCACCATCGAAACTCCTGTTGAAGGCAAGGAATTAGTGGTATAACCGTTTCCAAACTTTGACAGTGTTGAGACCATACACTCTTTACGTACCATTGTAGTTTCCTCATATGCAGTCTGGCATATGGAATTAGTAGTATGCAAGATGCCATGTAACTCAAGGCCTGCAGAATTTTTCTTGCAGGGAGTTGGGTTTTTGTGGCCATCAATTGAAAGTATTGAGTGAGTTGTCCTTGCTTGTCTGGCGTGAGATAAGCCATCTGGGCCTTTGTGTTCAAGCTGGCACCCAGGAATATTATCTCTTGTGAGGGCACTAGTTTTGATTTCTTTTCGTTTACTGTGTACCCCAGGCAACTTAACTGTTTTACAAATGCCAGATGCTCTAGAAGAATGTCCTTGCTCTCTGCTTCAATCAGGCAGTCGTCCAGGTACGGATAAATTTGAATTTCTTTCTGTCTGCAAAATGCAATTACTGGTGCCAAGACCCTGGGCGCAGTAGATAAGCCAAAGGGCAGTGCAGAGAATTGATAGTGCATTGAACCTGCTATGAATCTGAGGTATCTTCTGCAGTTTTGTCTGATAGGGACATGCAGGTATGCCTCCTTGAGGTCCAAGGTCACAAGCCAAGCTTTCCTGCCCAGCATGGGAAGAAGCTGCTGTAGTGTCAACATTTTGAATTTCGGAACATCCAGGTAAGTGTTTAGAAAAGAAAGATCCAGAATGGGCCTCCAGGCTTTGTCCTTTCTGGGAACCAGAAAGTCTTGAATAAAATCCTTGTCCTTGCTCTTTTGGAGGTACCTCTTGAATAGCTCTCATTTCCATGAGTGCTGTAATTTGTTTTTGAGCCTCTGCCCATTGATTTGGTGGCAGATTTGGCATTCCTTTTAACCTTGGCACAGTGTGAAAGTGGAATCTGTAACCTTGAGATACAATGTTGAGAACCCATTTGTCTTTGGTGACCCAATGCCAATTGTGATAGAAAAGTGCTAGTTTTCCTCCCAAGGGGGCTGCCAAGAGAGAGTTACTTGGAAGCTGTAATGGGAAGTCATTGAGGCTGCTTTTTATAGGGTTGGGGCCTGTCTTCCCCTTCTTTCTGGCCTGGTGCACCCCATTGTCGAGGCCTGTAAGGACCTTGTGGCTGACCTCTACCTCTCGGATGTCTGTATCTGCCCCTTTGAGGTCTGCCTGTAGCCGGAAATTACCAATTTTTTGTTGGCCAATTTCTGCTAAATCTTGGTGGCTGAACCTGTAAGAAATTCTTTACCGTTTGCATAGATTTTGCCTTATCCTCCACTTTCTTTAATACCTCTTCTGCCTTAACTCCAAATAACACATCCTGCTGTAAAGGTGCATCCAATAATTTTGCTTTGACATGATCTGGTAATGTATGTTCTTTCAACCAAGCATGCCTTCTAATGTCAAAGCCTGTAACTGCTGCTCTACAGGAGGCCTCTAAAGAATCAAAACCACATTGCAAAGTATGCGTTCCCACTTGTTCAGCTGCATGCAATAAATCCTGCATTTCTGAAATTAGGAGGATCTGAATCTGGATGCAGTTTTTGTTTTAATTGAGACATCAAAAATTGCTGATTTAGCATGTGAAACTGGAAATTTAAGGCTCTCACTGCTAAGGTTGCAGACGTATATACTTTCTTTCCCCATCTGTCTAATGCTCTGGAATCTCTGTCAGAGGGGACTGGATTTTTTGCTGATGAGGCCTTAATCCCTTTGGGTCCCTGAGAAATAGTTTCAGGGTCAGCAACAGGGCTTTTATACAGAAATTTGTGCAAGTCAGGTACTCTGTAATATCTGTCAGGTTTAACTGGGGCTGGACGTAAGGAGTCAGGATTTAAGCTGGATTCAGTATACACATCATCCACAATGTCTAACACTGGCGGAATAGCTAGGAGTCTATGTTGAGGCAATAAAAGGAAGTCTCTGAGCCTTTTCTTGGTTTCAGAGTAATCCTGGCCCTCCCAATGGAAATGTTCCCTCATGATATGTAAGGTTTCCCCAAAGGAGTAGTCCTCAGGCGGAGACGCTGATGCTATCGATTCCTCAGCATCAGAGTCCTCATAAGGGGGTAAAGAATATTTTAAGGATGAATCAGAAGAAATGGACACCTGGTCGGATGAGTTATAGTCTGCATCCTGTCTGGGCCTTTTATCAGCAGGGGGATGGGACCCCCTGATCACAGTGATTAGGTCTTCGGCCATTATGAGCATTTGTTTCTTAGGCATGGAGGCCTGCCCTGGAGAATGATGTTTTTGTTTCTTTGCTTTTTAAGCAGGCTTAGACTTAACAGGGGGTTTAATGGTTAACTCAGTAGGTCTGAAAACACCCTCTGAAGCTTCGGGTTGCTCAGCTACTCCGGATCCCTCTGAAGGGTTAGCCTCGGTAGGCTGAAAAGCTTGTGCATCCGAAGGCCCAGCCATCTCCATGTGGGAGTCGGAGGTGGCCTGTGGTTCTGCAGAAGTGGCCGTCAGGGGCTGCAAAGGCACCTCGCTGAAAACCGGAGGACCGGCCTAGAAGAGGCTACGTCATCAGGTTTGGGCCTCGGATGCCTGTCCTTGTCTTTGCGCTTTTTATGTATTCCGGTCGTCGGAAGTTCCGACAACATGGTGTAATTAAATTTTCTGCCGAAATAATGTTGGGCAAAATCAAACAGACCTTTAATAGTGCGCTTGTTAAACCTAGCGCAAAACAGACAACCAGTGACATTATGGTCTGGGCCTAGGCATGGAATACAATAGGAATGGAAATCCTTATGAGGTATTTGCTTCCCACAAGAAATACAGTTATTAACTTTTACTGACATTGGTCTGAGGCAAGAACAATTTTCCTCAACGGGGTACTTAGCTTTGTAGAAGACTTCGGTTCTGGATTCGGAATGAAAATCTCAGGAGTCGACCGACCGGCACTTGCCAACTGCTTTTGCTTTGAGCACCGCGTGGCAAGAAAGACTGAAGAAAATGGCGTCAGCTACCCCTGTCGCACTGACGTCAAGGGAGGAGGCGACAGCAATCGACGCCGGACCAAGACTTTGGAACTCAGGCCGACTGGGGAACCGCCTGACGGCAGGATAACCCAAGTGTAATGACTGCAGCAGTGTAACACTATGAACATCTTAGGACACTTATGAACACATTAGACAGCACTTCTTTTAACAAATAGAAAACAGACTTCATTGTGTTCTTGGAGACGGCAGTCAAGTACTTAAAACAGTGCTTTGATTTTACTTCAACCAACTACTTGTTTACACTGTCTAAATTACCTTTAACTGAGCCCTTTGCTTTCAGCGACTTACTCAATGTGACCACTGCCCTGAGTCTCCGGGATGTAGATGAAGACCTTCTTTTCCGGGACTATTTAGCAATTAAGCCCTTTCTCCAACAGTTATGTACCACAAGCTTGTCTCTAGGAGAAAAGTGGCCGAAGTTTTTCAGAGAAGGGCCTGAGCTGACTGCACTATATCCAGTAATTGCTAGGGCATTATCTATACCAACATCAAATGCGTCTGCAGAGAGTTTTTTTCTTTGCTGAAAAGTAAACGGACCGATTTGCAAAATAGAGATAGTGTGGACTTGTTAAAAGCAGAGCTAATGATGACTATAAATTACTGGATGAAAATATAGTGACTTTTATTCAAATATTGCATCAAACCCGGCCCTTCTTCAGGCCATAAAATCAAATGCAAAGTACACATTTAGTCTACTTATGTGCAGTAGGTGCAGTGGTGGTGCTGCGGTAGCGTTGTCGCCTCACAGTAAGACGCTGTCTGGTTCGATTCTCAGCTACAGCATCTTCTGCGTGGAGATATGCGTGAATGGGAGTACCTTCGTTGAAGGTTGTGCATCAGGGCTGGTAACTCAGCACATAAAATCAACTACCAATCATTAGCAGACCGGAGTTCCGCTGTGGCGACCCCTAACCGGGAAAAGCCGAAAGACACAATCATGTGCAGTAGGTAGTTTTGTTTAGTGTGTGCGCAGTACGTAGATTTTTTAGTTTTCTTTCACAATACTCATGTTTATTTAAAGTAGTGAAATTTTACATAGACTAACCATAAGTGTTTGTTTAATATGAGTAGTGTGTTTTTTTTCCTTAACAGTTTACTGTTACAACTGAGTAATGTGATTTTGCAGTAATGCTTCACTTGCTTCACTTAAATGGTTTGTGAGGTTTCAGTATGCTGTAATAACTTCACACGGTTGTACCCATAACTGCATCTCTTTCAACACCTCTAGTGCTGTCACGGGGTGTGGCCAGTGTCATACTGGCCAAACCCCACATTCCCACTTTGGCCTAGTTAAAAGGTGGCAATCCTAATCGGATCCAAGACCCACTTGTCAGCAAGAATGTAAAGGACATCAGATCTGTGCTATCACAAAAAAAATTTTAAATGTGTTCAGAAAACTTTTACAACTGACAAAAGTTGAATTTCTTGATGTCCTTCAATTCCCATGTTGCACTATTCATCACATATGGGTTTACTCCTCTTGCTACCCGAACGTCCGGCCAGTATAAAAAAGTTTTCAGTTGCAGTATGGTGCGTGGGACATCTGACGTGGGTAGTGGAACGTGGGCCATAAAAGTAATGTCTGTATGCACCAGCCCTCAAATTCTCAGCCACCAGTCGAATGTCAGGTGTTCCTGCCATCCCAGTTGTCAGATTTCGAGAAATCAGTTAAGTGCCCTGTTGGGGAACCTTTCGGTCATTTTATTTAATTCAATGCCTGTTCATGTCATCCAGAAAGTGCAAGTGCGGCCGTCGGATACCCCAAAAGGATGCCTACGATCAGTATCTCTTTTGTTTAGGTCAGTTGCACGACTACAAGGCCTGCTCCATTTGTCAGGCATTTGTGCCGAAAACCTTGCGGAGCCGTCTACATGTGCTCAAACTGCACATAAAAAATCCAACGACTAAACCAAATAGCCTTAGGTTCCACCAACATATCTGTCAAACTGCCAAAAAATAAAGCCAAGGCTATCTGGCCTACCACTACCACTGCGCTTCTTGCATCTGACCCTCAGCCTGTGGCCGATGTCGGCCTGGTGGAGGATTCGAGCTCTGCTGTTGTGGATAAAGCGAGTACCTCCACAGAAGCCACACAATCCCGCACAGAAAGCACTTCCATAGAGGCTTTTCTGATGCCGGGGGGGGGGGGGGACCAGAGATTCTGGTAGATCTGTCTGATCCCTCTGGTTCCTTTCAGTCGCCTGATTCCAGGTCTTTCCTTTCAGATGCCTGTCAGGCCTCTAAAGAGGAAGGAAAAAAGGAAGCACATACATCTCTTCTCCTAAAAGCATACTTGACTGGCAGGCCTTCAGCCAAAGTTTGTTTAATGCTTTCAAGGCCTTAATGGCCTACCATTATAGGGACTTCTACAATTCCTCCGCTTATTCCAAGTCAAAGGCCTCAAACATCGGACCCATCCATGAGGGAAGAGAAGGATTTTCCCGATTCTTCATCTGAAGAAGCACTCTCCTATACATTGACACTTTCTTCTCCCCTGGTGTATGGCTCCCCAGAGGAAGAATCCATTGACCCTGACTCTCGAGCTGAGGATTTGACCTTTGGGGAAACCATTACCAAGATGAAAGAACATTTTAAGTGAGAATCCTCAAATGACTGATGTTCAAAAAAGGTATTATGACCTCATTCAGATACATTCCCCATCCTCTACTGCTGTCCCTCCAATCCTGCCTGCCTTCCTGGATGCCTTCTCTTCAGCATCCTTGAATCCTGATTCACAACCACCTGCTCCACGCAGACCAGACAAATTTTAGAGAGTCCCTAGTCAAGTACCTTGTTAGGTGTTAAGGCATCTTAAACTATTACCCACCCACCACCATTCTCCCCAATGACAAAGACAGCAAAACCATGGAACATCTGGGTAAGAAAATTTACACCTCTGCTACCATGGCCTTCAGGGCTAACTACCAGACAGGCATGGCTAAATATGCTTTATTCCTCCTGGAGGAAGCCTCCAAGGAATTGTCTGATACACCAGATTTTGCTGCCAAAGCTTCACTGTCTTCCCTTCTGGCTCTCACCTCCCAGGTTAACAGGCACTCTACAAAGTACAGTTATGATGCTGCTGAAGCCCCAGCAAAGGTCAGCAGCATCAGCATCTGCTTTGAGAAGATATTCCTGGCTACACCTGTAGCCCCTTCCAGATGACTTTAGGGCAAAGCCGACTGATGCCCCTCTGGGCAACACAGCTTTGTTTGGTACAAAAGTGGCTGACTTATTTAAGTCACTACAGCAAAAGGGGAAAGATGCAGTATTTAAAATATCTGCTAGTCTCTCCTATCCCAAAATTCCAAAGAAATTACCCAGCTAAAACTCAGTTTATTAGAAAGTGCTGTCACCCTGCTGCTCCATCAAGATCCAGAAAAACAACTAGGAAGCAACCCCATCCTGCTAGAGCTTCCCCCTCCTTTAGCCAGAGGCCGCCCTTTCAAGACAGGGCAGGTAGTATTGGACTGTCAACTTTGAAACCCCAAAAACCTCCTCTTCCTCTGTTGGTTCATTTCTCTCATTGTCTTCCTGTGTGGACATCTATAACCTCAGACAAATGGGTCCTTTCAATCATTCAAACCGGGTACTTTATAACTTGGCTTAAGTCCCCAAAGCAAAGGGGTATCCCACAACCTCCAAAACAACAGCTATACCTACTGCAGCCAGTACTAGAAACCCTGCTGGCTCAAGGCACCATCAAAACAGTGCCACTAGCTGCAAAATGAGAAGTTATGTACCTACCATAACGTTCCATGTTAGTTGTCTTCTCTCGCCTTCTTTCTTGCTCGATGGGTTCGGAGCTGATCCTCGGCTCCGACTCGGCACTTGCTAAGCTCGAGAGTCACTTTTACCAGCTCGAGGCAGCCCCATATCCCATGATGCAAGGCGGTAAGTACCCAGATCTCGTTTGGTACCTATAGGGAAAAACACCTAGCACAAAAAACTTTCCACAGAGGAAAGAAAGCAATTACCCTAAAGGAAGGGCTGAATGGGAACCAGATAACCAACTGGTGCCTAAAGAAGCAATCTCTAAACAAGGGAGATCAAGGTCTGTCCAGGCAAGGGGACAGGAGGGAGGGTCGCAAGAAAGAAGGCGAGAGAAGACAACTAACATGGAACGTTATGGTAGGTACAAAACTTCTCAATGTTAAGTTGTCAATCTCGCCTTCATTCTTGCTTGATGGGACCGCGTCCCTAGCACCTCTACCCTGGGTGGCTCAATGGAACAGACTCTTGAGAACCGTAGAACCAAAACTGGCTCTATCCCTGGAGGCCAAATCCAATTTGTAGTGAGAAACAAAGGTATGAGGAGTGGCCCAAGTGGCTGCTGCACAAATAGTGCCTATAGGGAGTCTAGCCTGAAAGGTTGTGGAAGTGGCTAAACTTCTGGTGGAATGCGCTTTTGGTTTTGAGCACAGCTGTTTGCCCCTGAGTTGATAGATTTCGGAGATGGTGGACGAAAGCCATCTAGATAAGGTCACTTTGGAAACAGGAAGGCCTTTCTTATTTACAGCATAAGAAAGAAAGAGCTGATCGGATTTCCTGAATTGTTTTGTTCTGTCCAAATAATAACTGAGTTGGCGGTGAACATCAAGATAATGTAATTTTTTTTCCGATCTGTTGGAGTAATTAGGGAAAAATACAGGGAGATCAACAGAGTGGTTCAAATTTCTTTTCGAAGCCACCTTGGGCAAAAAGGATGGATTAGTTCTCAAGGATACCCTGTCCTTGTGGAAGACCAAATAAGGGGGACGAACAGAGAGGGCATGACGTTCTGACACTCTCCTGGCCGAGGTAATAGCGACAAGGAAGAGTGTTTTCCAAGAAAGAAACTTCAGTGAACAAGAAACAGCTGGCTCGAAGGGAGGAAGAATTAAGGATGTCAGCACTAGATTTAGGTCCCATTGAGGAGGAGGACTCCTAACAGGAGGTTTAAGGAAAAAAATCCCTTTTAGAAAAGCTCTACAAAGCCTGTGGGACATAATGTTGTGATCTGCAAACCCGACATGAAAGTTCAAGATAGCAGCCAACTGAACTTTGACCGTGGAAGATGAAGAGCCCGAGTGAAAGATTTCCGCTAAAAAATCTAAAACTGAATGTACAGGGGCAGTAAAGGGATCTATATTCTTTGATCTTGCCCAAAAAGAGAAGTGTTTCCACTTGCTGGTATAAATCCTTCTAGTAGAGGATTTAAGGGAAGCCACTATGATATCCCTAACTGGGTTAGAGATCATAGGAAGCCTGGCTAAGGAAGGAAGTGGAGCAACCAAGCTGTGAGGTTGAGAGAAGGAATGGACCGATGCAGCTGACCCGATTGGTGGATCAGAAGGTCTGGCACTGGGTCCAGATGCCACGGCTGCACTAAGAGGTGACGATGGAGGAACGGAAACCAAATTTGTCGAGGCCAATAGGGGGCAATGAGAATCATTTTGGCTCTCAAAACGGTGGCTTTCTGGAGTACTTGTGGAATCAATGGAAAGGGAGGAAAGGCATAAAGAAGTCCCTGGGGCCAATCTTGGGTAAGAGTGTCTCTGGGGGGATGGCCTGGCAGTGGGAAGAGAGAGAAGAAGTCTGGGCATTTGCTGTTTTGGGGAGTAGCAAAAAGATCGCAACATGGGCCCCATTCTAGAAAAATCTCCTCCACTATAGATTGTTTGAGAGACCACTCGTGAGGCATGAGAATAGCTCTGCTCAATCTGTCCGCTAGAATGTTGGTTTTCCCAGGGATATGCGTTGCTACCAGAAACCGATGAGAGGAGATCGCCCATTGCCAAAGTCTGAGAGCTTCTCGACACAAGGGGTAGGACTTGGTTCTGCCCTGCTTGTTGTTATACCATACTACAGACATGTTGTCCATGTGAACTGCAATTGTTCCCAAGGGAAGAAAGTCGTTGAGGGCTTGCAACGTTAAAAGCACTGCCCTCATCTGTAGGACATTTATGTGCAGGTGGTACTCGAACGGTTGCCACGTCCCATGAACCATCCTGCCCTGACAATGACCCCCCCCCCCCGATCAGGGAGGCGTCCGTAGTGACTGTGGCTACCGGGGCCGGGGATACAAAGGGTCTGCCCTGATGAATCTGGAGAGAAGAAATCCACCAGAATAGGTGGTTTTTGCAAGCTTGTGTAACCAGGATTTGGTGACGCATGGGAAGTTGTTGGTAAGACCACTGGGTGAACAACATCCATTGAAGGAGACGCATGTAAAAGCGGGCCAAGGGAAGAAGAGTAATGGCCGCTGCCATGAGGCCCAACACTTTCAGGACCAGTCTGGCTTGTACCTTTTTGCTGGCAAGGATGATCCGCACATGACTTTGGATATCTGAGATTCTTTGGTCTGTGAGGGTTGCTGACATCCAAACAGTGTCTAAATTTGCGCTTATGAAAGTAATAGACTGGCAGGGCAACAAGGAGGATTTTTCGTAGTTGATCGAAATTCCTAACTGAGTGCAGAGATTTAGGGTGCAATCCCTGGCTTGGAGAAGTTGATGCCTGGTGGTGGCTGAAAGGAGCCAGTCGTCGAGATACGGAAACACCTGGAATCCTTGACGTCTCAGGTGAGCCGTAACCACTGCCATGCATTTGGTGAACACTCTGGGGGCTGTAGTGAGACCAAAGGGCAGGCTGAATGGCCCTTTTGGGGCTAAAAATTTAGTAATAATAAACACTTACCAGGAGCTGGTAAAAGGAGGACCTCATCAGCGAAGCGGCAAAAGAGATCTGGGTACTTACCGGCTTGCATCATGGGATATGGGGCTGCCTCGAGCTGGTAAAAGTGACTCTCGAGCTTAGCAAGTGCCGAGTCGGAGCCGAGGATCGGCTCCGAACCCATCAAGCAAGAATGAAGGCGAGATTGACAACTTAACATGGGAGTGGTTTCTACTCCAGGATTTTCCTAGTCCTAAGAAAAGATGGTCCTTGGAGACCAATCCTGGATCTCTCTCTTCTCAACGTCTTCCTTCAGGTTCCTACTTTCAGGATGCTGACTTACCAACTCTTTTTCTACTCCTGCTCCCCAAGGATTCATGGCCACCTTAGATATAAAGGATGCCTACCCATCACATCCGCATAAGGCCCAGTTTCAGGAAATACCCAAGGTTCTTGGTGAGCCCTTCTCACTTGCAATTCTCTGCCTTGCCCTTTGGGCTTTCCACTGCACACAGGGTACTTAGCAAATCCCTGGCACCAATTATTGCCTTTTGCAGGACAAAAGGAATACAGATATTCCCTTATCTGGACGACTTGCTTGTACAGGCAGACTGCAAGAAGACCCTCTTGCAACACACACTTCTTGCCATTTCTCTCCTAAAGTCACTGGGATTTCAGACCAATTTTACAAAATTCCACCTGGAATCTTCTAAAGACATCGTCTTCTTGGGGTGCAGGATTCACACAGACATCATGAAAGCCTACCACTCAAAAGGTGGAAAGCTTGACAGAACACCTACTTCTGGTCCTTCAGACAACAGAATTGACAGAAAAGCAGTGTCGCAGGCTCCTGGACTACATGGCAGCCACTATCCCCATGTTACCATTAACAAGACTTCATATGAGAAAGCTGCAAAAATACCCAAGGTCAGTCTGGACCCAGAACTCACACCCCTTGGAGTACAGGGTTTCCCCTCCTGCCCAGTCTCAAACTAGAAATCCAGTGGTGGTTGAAGCAAGTGTGTCTCAATCCAGATTTTCCCCTCCAACCACCCCAACCCAAACAGATCATGCACACAGATGCCTCAGACTTGGGCTGGGGAGCAAGTCTGGGCCACCAGAAAGTGCAGGGGCTGTGGCCAGAACCACACAAAAAAGAACACATCAATGTCCGAGAAATGAGGGCAACTCTCCTGGCCCTTTGAGCCTTCTTCCCCTTCTACAGCAAGGACCACTAAAGATCTTTACAGACAATACCACAGTGCTGTGGTATATCAACAAACAGGGTTGACCAAATCTTACTTGCTGGTGTGGAAACTGGCCACCTCCCAGGGAGTTACCCTGCAGGCAGTCTACATTCCTTCACTACAACTCCCAGGCAGACTCTCTCAGTAGATCCATCACAAACGACCACGAATGGGTGCTGCACAGAGATGTCTTCCTAGACCTGGTCCACCGGTGGGGTAAACCTCATATAGACCGGTTTACCTCCTCCATCAACATGCAACTTTCTTCCTTCTGCACCAAGCTACCAAACCCTCAGGGAATGGCAACAGATGCCTTCTCAATTTCTTGGAAGGGGAAGTTTCTCTATGCATTTCCCCCCTTCCCACTCATACAGAAGGTCCTGCTGAAGATTCAGCAGGATAGACCAAAAATCTTGTTGGTGACTCCTTACTGGCCAAGAGAGTATTAGTTCCCCCCACTACTACAACTATCCAAGGGTAATCACCACAAGTTACCCCTCAGAGTGGACCTTCTCTCACAGCACAAGGGATCCCAAATAAGTTCCTATTACTTCGTCAAATGTTTAGGTTGTCGAACGCCTAAGCGTCGAATGCTGAAAACCGCGACCGGCCAATTACCCAAATTTTTTCCCAGGGAAAAAATTTGGTTGGCCGTCATCTGGATTTGCCCTTTTCCCCAATGTACAGCAATCTCAGAGTTTGTATATTTAGTTTGGGGGGAGGGGGGTACCTACTTGATTAAGGTTTTAAAGTAAGTTTTTTTTTTTTTTTGTTGGCCAAGCAAAATTTTTCACAGGGAAAAAAATTTGTGTAATTGGCCGGTCGCAGTTTTGAGCGTTCAATGTTTAGTTGTCCACATTTAGGCATTCGACAACCTAAATGTTCAACATTCTACTATAGACCCATCCCAAATACACCCACAGTGACAACTGCTGCACCTCACCTTGTGGCTGATAGGATTTACAATGAAAACATGCTCAATGTCCTGTAGGAGGCCAGGAAACCAAAAATGAGGAAATCTTACCTTTCAAAGTGGAAGAGATTTTCTACATGGTGTCTAAAAAGACAGTTGGACCCGCTTGCAAGCGAGATCCTTCTAGTTCTGTCTTACCTGTGTGAACTACTGCAAACAGGATTGCCTCCTCTTCCATTAAAGCCCACTTCTCTGCCATTTCAGCATGCCTTCCTCTGGATCCCCCCTAGCGTACAGACTACCAGCTAAGTTATTCCTTAAAGGGGTCCTTCACCTGAGACCCCCCAGGAAGCCATCTCCACCTCCATGGGACCTCAACATTGTTTTGGAAAAGCTTACACTTCCTCCATTTGAGCCAGCAGACAAAGCTTCCCTAAATCACTGTACATGGAAAACTGTACTACTCGTGGCCTTGACCTCAGGCAGAAGAATGTCAGAGCTACAAGCCCTCATAGCTATTCCACCTTTCCTGGTATTCCACACTGGCAGGGTTACACTTAGAACTAACCCTTCCTTCATACCCAATGTGGTGAATGACCTTTCCCTACATCAAGCCATCCACCTACCAACCTTCTTTCCTAACCTACTGGGGGACACAGTGAGAGAGCACTCCATTCCCTGGATGTGTACAGACAACTCGGACTTTATCCGCACAAAACCAAGTCTATCAGACAGGCTGATCAACTCTGTCTTTCCATCCCTAGGCCCTAGGGAAGGCAGTAACCAAACAAACTATTTCAACCTGGATTTTCAAAGCTATCATAGGAGGTTACTAGGCTAATGGCCCTAGGGCTCTTACAAACCTAGTCAAGAGTTTATCCCCAAAAAAGAAACCTCAGTATCACCGTTTGCTACAAATTCCACAGGAAATCCCTGCAGGGTACTATTAAAGCACACTCCACGAGGGCTATGTCCTCAAGAGTCTACATCAGGGGTTTGGATACCTCTACCACTCTTGAAGCAGCCACTTGGTCATCAGTGCACACCTTCACCAAACACAAGTTAGACCATATTTCCAATGCCAGGGCAGGTTTTGCCAGGGCTATCCTTCACTGATTCCGGGAAACCGCCTCTAGACCACCAACCCCTTCATCACAGTGAGCTTTGGCAGTCACCCTTATGTGATGAATACTGCAACATGGGAATAGAAGGACATAGAAAAGTTGTGTACAAATCTTTCCATAACCACTGTTCTCTTTCATGTTGCAGTACTCCTTCCCACCTTCCTCCTCCTCCTGTTATGCTGCATTCCCCTTTCTGGATGGCACAGGACTGGCATATTCCCTTGCTAGGACTGGTGCCGACTGTGACTTACAGTTCTGAGGGCCGGTGTGTGCAGACGTCACTTTTACGGCCCACGTTCCATTAGCTACGTCAGACGTCCCACGCACCACAGTGACTGAAAACTTTTGTATACTGACCAGACGTTCAGGGAGCAAGAGGAGTAAGCCCATATGTGATGAATAGTGAATCTTACATCTGCTGAAAAATTTTGTCTTAAAGAAATTGCTACTTCTGATAACTATAGAGTTATGAAAGTAGACAAGGGAGGTGGAGTGGTAATTATGACTAACACAGATTATTATAATAAAATGACAATTGTGTTGAATGATACTAGTACATATGAAAAAGTGACGAAATATGAGATGACAAGGGCCTATATGAAAGTGGATTGGTTACTATATGAAAATTTGATGGAAGGTATTCTAACTAAAGATGAACATTGTTATTTAGGTGTTGAATTCCCCATTACACCAACTATTTTTGGTATCCCAAAGATACACAAAGATGTACATAATCCACCTTTTAGGCCTATAGTGTCTGCAAAAGGGTCAAAAACTGAGGCTTTGGCATCCTTTATTGATGTTAATTGTAAAGACACTCTTGCAAAACTACCACACATTTTAAGGGATTCCTGGCATTGTCTGGAGTTAATTAGACAAAATTATGTCACGAGTACTTCTGATTTAATTTTGGCTACAATTGATGTGGTCAATTTATTCTCAGTTATTCCCCACAAGCAGGGTCTTGAAATGTTTGAGGCCAGTCTATTGAGTCATAGTGACATGGATGCTAGTAAATGTAGTCTTTTAACTGATTTAATGGAAATTGTGTTAGATAATAATTTTATTTATATTAATGGTGAAGTTTATAGACAAAGTACTGGTGTTGCAATGGGTGCCAGATGTGCCCCCACATATGCAAATTTGGTGTTAGCTAAATGGGAAAATGACTCAGTTTTTACATCCACATACTGGAAGAATGTTTCTTTATATTTGCGTTATCTGGATGACATTATTGTATTTTGGACAGGAGAAAAAGCTGTATTGATTGAATTTATTGAATATCTGGGTACATCTGATTTTCTTAAATTCACTAGTAATATTCAAGACAAACGATGTGAATTTCTTGATCTTACTTTGTCCCATGATGATGATGGTTTTCATTCCAACATTTTTAGGAAGAAAACCTTTTCTAATTCTTTTTTACATTTCGATAGTTGTCACCCTATGTATCAAAAAAGAAATTTGATCAAAGGGCAAATGGTTAGATTATCAAGAATCATTAGCGATGACAGTATGTTTAAACACAAAATTGAAATTTTGTCCAATATGTTTATGGATCGTGGATATCCTAATAATCTAACTGATATTATCAAAAAGGATATTTATACTAATAGGACCATACTATATAGACCTATTATTAAATATGGATGTGACAATTTGTCCAATAATAGTTCTAGTTTGGCTAGATACGATTCATTTATTTTGCCATATAATGATACATCACATTATTTAGCTGATATTATTAAGGAGACATGGACAAGTGTTTTTATAAATAATGCTGAGCTATCTAAGATATTAGGAAGTCAGCCTAAAATCACTTTTAGTAGAGGGAGAAATTTAAACGACATCTATGAGTCTAACTGCAACAGGAATTTATATAAAACATCAAAAATGAGCAAATGGGGTACTTGTCACACTTGCAAATACATTAATGATGGTCCATATGTTGCAATACAGGGTTACAATAAGACTATTAGATGCCCTGGTTACTGGAATTGCAACACGAAGATGGTGATATATCTGGCTACTTGCTCCACTTGTCCGGCATTTTATGTTGGCAAAACTATCAGGAAGCTAAGGGAACGCATAGTTGAGCATGCTAGGGATATTAAGAAACACAAGACTACTAGTTCTTTATATATGCACAGTACTAGATGTCCAAGTTTTAAAAGATTTATATTTTTTGTTATAGATAGAATTCCACACAATGTACACAAAGGTGGCGATGACAAGACTATGCTTGAGGCTATGGAATGTTTATGGCAATTTAGATTAAATGCTTGTATGTTACCTGGTATCAATGAAAACATATCTATTTCAAGTATTTTAAAATATAGGTCACATTTTATATGACCATATTTTATAATTTTATAATGTATATTATTTTTTATGTACAGTCATAATTTATTACATATATATCTATTTATTGATATAATTTTTAAATATTTTATAACAATATAATACAAGTTTTCTATACATATTTTATATAATATCAACATTTTTTTATATGTATAGTGTTATTATTTATAATATATGCATTTATTATATATGTATTTTAAACATGTTTTTATTGGAGTCAAGTGATTTTAAACATATCTCTACATTGACATTGTTTAATTAATCAATTATCATGTTACTTAGTTAATTAAGTTATTGGGAAATTATTTGCATATATATGAATGGCCTTGATGTTAATTTTTTGTACTCTGATAATGCCCTAATGTTTGGGTGAAAGCGCTAAGTATTTTTCATTCGTATGGTTCTGGAATAAAGCAGGTTGTTGCAGTTCACAGTGTGGGTTTTGCCTTCTTACTACATCCTTCTAGTTCTGTCTTACCTGTGTGAACTACTGCAAACAGGATTGCCTCCTCTTCCATTAAAGCCCACTTCTCTGCCATTTCAGCATGCCTTCCTCTGGATCCCCCCCCCTAGCGTCCAGACTACCAGCTAAGTTATTCCTTAAAGGGGTCCTTCACCTGAGACCCCCCCAGGAAGCCATCTCCACCTCCATGGGACCTCAACATTGTTTTGGAAAAGCTTACACTTCCTCCATTTGAGCCAGCAGACAAAGCTTCCCTAAATCACTGTACATGGAAAACTGTACTACTCGTGGCCTTGACCTCAGGCAGAAGAATGTCAGAGCTATAAGCCCTCAGCTATTGCACCTTTCCTGGTATTCCACACTGGCAGGGTTACGCTTAGAACTAACCCTTCCTTCATACCCAATGTGGTGAATGACCTTTCCCCTACATCAAGCCATCCACCTACCAACCTTCTTTCCAAACCCACAGGGGGACACAGTGAGAGAGCACTCCATTCCCTGGATGTGTACAGACAACTCGGATTTTATCCGCACAAAACCAAGTCTATCAGACAGGCTGATCAACTGTCTCTTTCCATCCCTAGGCCCTAGGGAAGGCAGTAACCAAACCAACTATTTTAACCTGGATTTTCAAAGCTATCATAGGAGGTTACTAGGCTAATGGCCCTAGGGCTCTTACAAACCTAGTCAAGAGTTTATCCCCAAAAAAGAAACCTCAGTATCACCGTTTGCTACAAATTCCACAGGAAATCCTGGCAGGGTACTAGTAAAGCAAACTCCACGAGGGCTATGTCCTCAAGAGTCTACTTCAGGGGTTTGGATACCTCTACCACTCTTGAAGCAGCCACTTGGTCATCAGTGCACACCTTCACCAAACACAAGTTAGACCATATTTCCAGTGCCAGGGCAGGTTTTGCCAGGGCTATCCTTCACTGATTCCGGGAAACCGCCACTAGACCACCAACCCCTTCATCACAGTGAGCTTTGGCAGTCACCCTTATGTGATGAATACTGCAACATGGGAATAGAAGGACATAGAAAAGTTGTGTACAAATCTTTCCATAACCACTGTTCTCTTTCATGTTGCAGTATTCCTTCCCACCCTCCTCCTGTTATGCTGCATTCCCCTTTCTGGATGGCACAGGACTGGCATATTCTCTTGCTAGGACTGGTGCCGACTGTGGCTTACAGTTCTAAGGGCCGGTGTGTGCAGACGTCACTTTTATGGCCCACGTTCCACTAGCTACGTCAGACAACCCACGCACCACAGTGACTGAAAACTTTTGTATACTGACCAGACGTTCAGGGAGCAAGAAGAGTAAGCACATATGTGATGAATATTGCAACATGGAACAGAAGGACATCTGTGGTTATGGTAAGACTTTACACAACTTTTCTTTCAGAAAGTCAAAACTAACCAAAGCAACTAGCGTGCCAGTGTTAAATTAGCTTTGCACACTAACCACATTAAAACTGCCATAAAAACGTAATAGCAATTCAGACTACAAACTTTGCCAGAGAAGATAAAGCTCCATAGTGCATTCAAATACCTTAATTTGCAAATTTGCAGTAAAATCATGATCCGTTGTTAAAAATGCACAGACATATAGATATAGTTGTTAATGTATAAATGCTGAAAAAAACTTAAGTTCTCTAATATTTTCTTGTCAAAAGATGAAAATAAAGCACAGTAACAAAAAAGACAGGCCACTCCCTAGTGTATGACAAGAAATACTCGTGTCCTCAGAAACAGTAAAGACAAACATCTCTCAAAGACAGAATACAGACAAATACAGCTACAAGCAGAAATTTTTTAAACAAAAACAAAAAATATGGGAATGTGACTATCTGAAACTCCTCAATCTCCCTCTCACTAAACAGTCTGCATGTGCTGACAAACAAATGTGCAGATTGTGCACCTGGAGAGAGAGAGAGAGAATGCCATGGTGCCCTTAGTGATAAATATGGGACCCAACTCTATGTTTTTAGTTAGGCATAAGGACTGTAAGATATTTGAAGGTACCTGGGAAGTCATGTATGTGGCCCAGTGGACTAAGAATACTTATTTCAAGCACCTTCACCAGTGGGGTAAAAATCTTTAAAGGGAGCAGTGAGAGAAAGAACAAAGGGGGACACCTATTCTGTATCACACTATTAGAAAATTAAAGTCTGGAAATGGTATATAATGAACGATAAAAAAACAAAGAATAAGCCAGCAGCAAGATGACCAATGCATTATACAAACACACTCTCACGCATAGTACTGCAAAATTTCATTTTACCATCATTGATAAAATTATTGGTGACAGAACCATTAAGAGTGGTTGGCATAATAAACTCAACCTTAAAGAAAAGAAATGGATTACGAAATTAGGTGCACTATTTAATCCTGGGTTAAATGATTGTTTATAAATACAAATTTGAATATATTATACATGTTTGTTGAACAAATGGTGTTTCAATATCCAGAATACATACATATGCTCATTATTTATATATATTGACATAGTTAATTCTAATACTACAGTATGTACTCTGATTTGTAACGCATTTTGCATATATGCATATTTATATATTTTTGTTCAATATTGGATCATGTATAATTGGTGCTTTAATATTCGGAATACAGATTTTTGTATATGTTTTTAAAAAAATATATATATATAGAAACAGCCAATCATAATATGAATGTACTAGAGTACTTAAAATGATCCATTTTTTTGAATGTATCTACATTCATACCAAATTTTTGTTATTTATGCTGTTTGACAATTAGCACATGTTTAAAATTTTGTAACCAATCAGCATGGCTTTATCTGTTTAAATACAGCATTTCTGTTTTGGCTCCTTGTTGTACACTGAAGAAGGCTGGGTTTTCAACCATTGCCGAAACCGGTTTGTTTTTGGATGCCATTATGCTGTTTGGGTAGTTTTTATTAAACTACTCTTTTTTGACTCAGTCTACTTGCTGCTGGCTTATTCTTTGTTTTTTGAAGCTATTCACTGAGAGCCGTGCAGTTCCTCACGTGCAGGGGAACATTTTGTTTGCTATATAATGAACGATACCTGTGCTCTAACAAGTTTCTTTCAGTAGTCCTGTGTAGCCTATCTGGTCTCCTTCCATCCTCCCTCCCAGGCTTAGCTGTTGGCATCCAGTGAAATGTGTACAAGACTATACTTCAGCAACAATACTTCCTCTTGAATATCTACTGCTGTGAACACACACAACTGTATTATGTTCACCACGAAGACCACTAACAGATCATTACTCCAAAAGAAACTGAAGTAGATGAAGGAGGAGTCAAAGCATGGCCTGAAAGACAACAGTGGTACAGCCATAACACCTTGCTCCTGGATTGAATGTCCAGCTAACTTAAGTTTTGAAACCATGACAACTGATGCAAGATACATGTCATCAATACTTGTATGGAAGGAACTTCAAGCCCCCGAATGCAAAGTACCTACATCAGTAATGGATGAACACTGGTTTCAAGCAGCAAATAACTCCATTACATGAAAAGACCAAGTTTCAAGGATAAGTAAACAAAGTTACGACAGGCTACTACAATAATCTTCCCTCAAAGAAAGGTCAATCTGTAGGAACCCAGTGATGAACAAAACCTTGGACTGATGAAATCAGTTAAATATATAAACTTACACTGCATTCTTCTTCTTTAACCTGTTCTTGGGACATCCAATCGGTGTTGTATAACGTCGTTTTATTTGAGCTGCCTTCTTGTGTAACAGTTTTCTTCCCTTTTTCCTTGGCCGACAGATCTGACACACCCACATGCCTGAAAGAAAAAAAAATCTGTGGTTAAATAATACCAGCCCACTGAAATGATAATACAGTACAAGTATTAGCTTCATGAGAGAAAGAGGCTATGCTCAAAAGTCCAAAGACTGCATAAGGTTTTTCTGCAACTTGCTCCCTTTATCTGAATTAACTTGAACTGTTCACCACGAAATGTATTCAAATATTCACTTCACTTTTAATAACCAGCCACCTACAGTTATAGTCAACACCCTACAGTCATTAACCATTTTTACCAATGTGGTCTACTCCCCTGGTGTGAATTTCAATATAATGCAGCAACCTTCAGTACTTTATAGAGAGGACTTCAATCATGTGCAACCATCACATGGGCTGATGGGAATTTCATCCCCAGACTTTGTGATAAGATCTATGCCTCACAGCTCCAGGTTCAGAGGGTTCAATCCTCACCTCCCAGTCACTGAGCAGAGTTTCTATGTTCCTGCTATCTATGTTCGTTTTCTTCAGGTAATCCATTTTCCCCACCACCGAAAATCATGCTGGGTCACTGCCTACACAACATCTAAACACAAAGTATTCATCTATGCTCCTGTGGCAAGGACTGCCACTGAAGAGGGACCCAGTAAGGCCATTTCACTTACCTGGCCTACTCAATGTATTAGTTAGAAATGTGCCTAAATGCAAACATCAAAATGAGGGGAAAAAAGTGCCAGCATTATTTTTACCATTTAGCATCCTTCCATCTTTGAGAAAACACCCACTTAACATCTTTCACTCTGTGTACCGGGCACTGGCAGCTATACTCCACCACGCATACTAACACACACAGCTCCTTCACCTAGGTGCAAAGCATTCAGTTATAAAACTCTAGCAGAATACACTAAAACTAAGACTTGAAACACAACTGAAAAACATTGCTAGGCTTAAAAAGGGCCCTTGGGCGATAGGCTAGTATACTACTATGCCACTATGATACAAATATAGCAGTTATTACAGACTTTTCTAATGCTCAATTAAATTCAATTGACACTCAAGTAACAGAAGGTATTAAAAACAACAAAGTCATTTGCGTATATCTTGGTCAAAATATTGTATGGAAAAGTTAATATCTTCAGAGAGAAATTTTCCTACCTTACTGAAACGCTACTTTTGAAGTGTTACTGGACAGCACTTTTTGTTAAGAAAATATTTGTTAATGCCCTTTCCCATGCATTAAGACAAAAGGACCGTGCTACTTTTATCCAGATATGCTAGCAGGTGCTGACTGGGAGTGACAAGTTTCAGTTAATGGGGTAGCAGGAGTTCAAAACAAAACTACTTTTGATTGAGTGTTACTTAGGACAGATCCAGCAGTAAGACAGTCAATGGAACTCTGGAGGTTCTAGAGACAACAGTGCACACACTAGAACAAGAAAGTCAGACCTGTAAACCTTGCTTATAGTAAGCTGCAATTTCCTGTTAACGACTACAGCCAACCATTCCTTTATCACAACCTACAGGTTGTTACTAAGTAGCTGATTGGGTAGACTATTTACAGCCTAGCTATATTTAGTTAGCCCCACTACTTACTACACACCTTTACATAAAGAACTAAAGTACCAGGCCCTAGGTGCATTTAACACTGAACATCTACTTGTCTAGGCTAGGTAAAAATAGACAAAGGGAGTTTATTTAATATAATGATGAAGTGAAATCCAGAGGGAACGGATTCATTGAGAAACTTGTCTATCTGACCAGCAGGTTCTATTTATGTTACAGTGAAGGTTTAAGTCCTTTTTGCAGTTGTTTGTGGTTAGGTATGGGTCATCTGAGGTTTTGTAAACTAGGCAGACTTCACCACAGGAGACAGACAGCACTTCAATGTGTTCAGTGCAGTACACAAAAAAAAAAAAAACAAGGGCCTAATTTCTAAGTGAGAAAAAAAAAAGTTATTTACTTACCATAACATTCCACCTGCGTTGTCCATTTTCATTCTTTTTTAACTAATGAGGTTGGTTCCAATCCTCGGATCAGACTTGGCCGTTATACTAGCTCACAGCCTCCAACAAACCCTCGAGCTCCTTCGCTACCCATGATTCACTGCCCTCGTATCTTGTTTGCAGCTTGACAGAAAGACTATAAAGGAAATGTCATAATTGCAGTTCAATACAAATGACACAGGTGTCCTTGAATTGTCTCATTCCTCCCGAAATCAGTCATGAAGAACCTGGTGGGGGATGGTGGGTGGAGAGTTGAAAAGAATGAAAATGAACAACACAGATGGAACGTTATGGCAAGTACAATTTTCACTCTTTCCTCAATTAATGGGAGAGTCCCCAGCTAGCTAAATTCCTCGGTGGAATCTAAGGAAGGATATTCCTGAGTATGGCTGAGTGAAAGGCTGCTCTTCCCCAAAGGCCAGAGTTAATTTGCAACGAGTGATGAAAGAATGAGGATTTGACCAAGATGCAGCCTCACATACATCATCCATAGAAGCTCTAGACTGGAACGCAGCAGAAGTTGCCATAGATCTGGCTGAATGAGCATTTAATGGTTTTGGTAAGGAGAGATTCAATTTGGTAGAAGTAAAAGAAATGCAATCAGTCAACCATCTAGAGAGAGTTACCTCTGTAACTGATTGGCCCAATTTATTACGCACAAAGGAAAAGTACAGTTGTGTACACTTAACATAAATGTAGATGTTCGTGTATTCACTGTTGCAGTCATCACATTTGGGTTATCTGCTTGCAGTAGCCCTCAGTCAGTCTGATCATCAAAGTCTTGGGAACTGCATCAGTTGCTGTCACATTTTCCATGACGTTAGGTAGTCAGGGGTATAAAGCATGCAGCCGACGCCATTACATCAGTTTTCTTGCCACAGATGTCAGGTGCCAGCATAATGGGAAGCAATTATATACAAGGTTACACCTCCAACAAAAAAGCAAATACACCAAAAAGCTTTAAGCATAGTAAACAAGAAAAGAGGAATACTCAATAGAAGTCAAGGGGCTGGAGGGAGGGTAACCAGGACTGCAACAGTGAATACACTTAAACATCTACATTTATGGTAAGTGTAACACAACTGTACTATGTTCTTCCTGTTTCACTGTTGCAGTCATCACATTTGGGTAGATTCCCAAAGCTAAGGATGGGAGGAGGCAATTAGATAGCATTAGGACCAACTAGAAGGCCCTGCAAGACTGCAGTGGCAAAGCCAGCACTGGATTTAGAAAAAATTGACAAGTGGTAATGCTAAGTGAAGGTATGTACAGAACTCCAGGTAGCAGCTTCTAGGATGTCCCTGGTAGGGACACCTCTGAGAAAGGCTGTAGAGGTAGATGCAGCCCCTGGTTGAATGTGATCTTATCCCCTGTGGGGTAGGTTTTCCATGATGCTTATAGCAGAAATGAATGCAATGGCCTATCCACTTAGAAATGGCTTGCTTTGAAATGGCCTTCCCCTCTGCCCCTGCAGCAAATGCAACCAGCAACTGTTCAGAACTCCTGAGAGGCTTAGTCCTGTCCAAGTAAAATCTAAGATGTCTGTGCACGTCCAAGGAGTGCAGTATTCATTCCCCTTTGTTCTGTGGATTAGAAAAGAAGATTGGCAAATGAATAGAATGATTACGGGCCACACTGGATACCACACCTTAGGCATGAGGGAGGGATTGGTCCTCATGGACAACCTGTCAGCATGAAAGATGATAAAAAGCTCCACTGCCATAAGGGCCTGTAATTCAGACACCCTTCTTGCTGAAGTGATGGCTAGAAGGAAGGCCGTTTTCCAAGAAAGGAATTTCAACTCTGCATTTGCAGCTGACTCAAAGGGAGGTAGAGTGAGCTTTTCCCATACAAAGTTAAGGTCCCAGGATGGAGTAGGGACTCTCCTGGGAGGTCTTAAGTTTTTGGCCCCTCTGAGGAATTGCTTCAGCAGTGGATGAGAGAAGAGGGGGTGGGTTCTGTGTTGTAATGAGCTGAAATGGCTGAGAAATGAATTTTGATTGAGGAGAAGGCAAGGCCCTTGTGAAGCATCTCAAGTTAAGTATTGAAGAATATGGGGTAAATTATTGGGTGTTGCTGTGCCCATCCCCTGAGGTTGTTCCAGGAACTGAATCTTTTCCATTCTTCAACATAGGATTTTATAGCACTAGGCCTCCTTGCCTCCAGGATGACATCCATCACTTGCTTACTGAAAGATGGTAACAGAGAGATTAAGTAATTAGCCAAGCTGCCAGGTTCAGGATTTGAAGTTGTGGGTGCAAAATCTGGTCCCCCTGCTGAGACAGCAGGGCAGGGGTCTGAGGCAGGTGCCATGGTGCCAGCAGTGACACTGCGCAAGAGGGGATACCCAGTGTTGGTGTGGTCAGTACTGTCCTTGGTTTGTCCTGCTTGATCTTTAGTAGCACCTTGAAAAGGAGAGGCAGAGGGGGAAAGGCATAAAAAGAATGTTTGTGGGGAGTCCTTGTGCAGAATTTGTCCAATTGGTAGTTCTGGGGGGAGGTAAACAGGTCCATCTCTGGGCTCCCCATTTCTTTCTCAACATGTTGAATATCTTTGGTTCCAGTTTCCACTCTTGTGGGTCCATGAGATTTCTGCTTAGGTCGTCTGCCTAGCAGGAATCGAGCCTATAGGTGCACTTGGTAGCTCAAGGCTGTGTTCCACAGAGCCACGGCCAGTCTGCAGAAAGGGTACGAGTGGGTTCTCCCCTGCTTGTTTATATACCACATAACAGTGGTGTTTCTCCGTCTTTACCAATAATTGTCCTGGAAGAATGTGGCCCTTGAAGGCTGTTGGAGCTAACTGTACAGCTAACATTTCTTTTTGACTGATATGCAAGTGCATATGATTTGGGTTCCATTTGCCTTGAATGGACTGCCCTGCCAAGTGAGCCCCCCATGCATAGTCTGATGCGTCTGTTAGGGTTTGGGCAGCAGGGGATAGAGTGAATTGCAATCCCTTGTTTTGGTGGCAGGCCTCTGCCCACCAGAGGAACTCTATCTGTAGACAAGGTATGATAGGAATCATTGATTCTACATCCTGAGAATGTTGACACCATAGGCTTTTTAGATACCACTGTAGTTTCCTCATATGCAGTCTTGCATATGGAATTAGTAGAATGCAAGAGACCATGAACCCCAGGGCTTGCAGTATTTTCCTTGCAGATGGCTGGGTCTTGGTGGCCAGTTGTTTGAAGTAGACTGTCAACTGAATTTGTTTCTCTGGCATGAGGTAGGCCATCTGGGAAGTTGTATTCAAGCTTTCTCCCAAGAATACAATTTGTTGGCAGGGTACAAGATGCGATTTATTTTTGTTTATGGTGTACCCCAGAGATGTTAGCAATTTCTTTACAAATGCCAGACGATTTAATAGTATGGCCTGGCTTTCTACCTGAATTAGACTATCGTCCAGGTATGGGTATATCTGAATATTTCTTTGCCTGCAAAATGCAATGACTGGAGCTAGGCAATTTGTGAATACCCTAGGTGCAGTAGATAAGCCAAAGGGCAGTGCAGAGAAAGTACAGTTTTGTAAACTTACCATAAATGTAGATGTTAGAGTGTATTCACTGTTGCAGTCATTATATTTGGGGCAATCTGCTGGCAGGCCACCCTCAGTCGGCCCGAATTCCAAAGTCCTGGGTCCTGCGTCGGTTGCTGCCTTCTCCTCCATGACATCAGGTCATCAGGGGCACAAAACATGCAGCAGATGCCATTTTCTTTATTTTTTCTTGCCCCCGATGGCAGGTGCCCCCAAAAAGGTAGCAATATTATATATATAGCGGCTGGTTCAAATGGAGGCAGGGTGAGCTTTTCCAACACATAATTGAGGTCCCATGCAGGTAATGGTGATCTCCTAGGAGACCTTAAGTTTTTGGCTCCTCTAAGATACTGCTTTAGTAAGGGATGAGAAAAGATTGGTGGCTCTGTATTGTAATGAGCCGAAATGGCAGAAGCATGGATTTTGATGAGGAAGATAAGCCTTTGTCAAGCATCTCAGTTATGTATTGTAATATCTGAGGAATATGTGGTTCTGCTGTATCAGTTCCTTGTGCTCGATTCCAAGCACAAAATCTCTTCCATTTGTCAGCATAAGATTTTCAAGTACTAGGCTTTCTGGCTTCCAAAATGACGTCCCATCACAGCTTTACTGAGAGGTGTTGTTGGTATGATTACATGATTAGCCATGCTGCCAGATTCAGTGTCTGTAGTTGATTGTGCAGGATCAGATTGTTTTGCTGGGACAGTAGCTGTGGTCTTTGAGACAAGGTCCAAGCTGGGTATTGAGAAAAGTTCCTTAGGATTGGGTACCAGTATTGGCGGGGCCAGTCCGGGGCAATTAACATCTTTGGCTTCTCTTGTCTGACTTTTAGGAGGACCTTGGGTAGAAGAGGCAGAGGAGGAAAGGCATAATCTGACAGGTTTTTCCAACTGAAAGATAGGGCGTCCACTTTCCATGCTTGTCTGTGTTAAGTCCTTGTGCAGAATCTTTTCAGTTGATAATTTTGAGGAGAGGCAAATAGATCTATGTCTGGGCTCCCCCATTTACCGGTTATCATGCTGAATACTTGTGGATTTAGTTTCCACTCATGAGGATCCATAAGGTTTCTGCTTAAATCATCTGCCAGAGTGTTCTGTTTTCCTGGCAGGAACTTAGCTGGAAGATTTATCTGGTAGGTCAAAGCTGTGTCCTACAGTGCCATGGCTAATCTGCAAAGGGGGTATGAGTGTGTGCCCCCTTTCTTATTTATATACCACATGACTGTGGTGTTGTCCGTCTTTATCAGTAGTTGTCCTGGATGAAGTAAGTCCTTGAATGCTGTTAGGGCATTTTGAGCAGTTAGCATCTCTTTCTGGTTGATATATAGATGCGTTTGATTTGGTGCCCATATGCCCTGAATGCATCTTCCTGCCATATGGGCCCCCCCATGCATAATCTGATGCATTTGTTGTTAATGTTTGGCTGGCAGGGGGTAGAGTGAAGGGCCATCCCATGTTTTGGTGACAGGCCTTTGCCCACCATAGAAACTTCTGTTGCAGGCAGGGGATGACAGGAATCATTGTTTCCAGACTGTGTGAATGCTGACTCCATAAACTTTTTAGGTACCACTGAAGTTTCCTCATATGCAGTCTTGCATATGGAATTAGTAGGATGCAGGATGCCATGAAGCCCAGAGCCTGCAGAATTTGCCTTGCAGAAGACTGGGTTTTTGTTGCCATCAGTTTGAAGTAAGTTGTCAATTGCCTTTGTTTGTCTGGCGTGATGTAAGCCATCTGGGGCAGTTGTATGCAAGCTTGTACCCAGGAATGTTATCTTTTGAGAGGGTACCAGTTGCGATTTCTTTTCTTTTATTGTGTACCCTAGGCATGCTAGAAACCTTTTCACAAATGCCAGGTGTCGTAGAAGAGTGTCCTCGTTCTCTGCTTGAATGAGACAGTCGTCCAAGTAAGTAAGGATATGTTTGAATACTTCTTTGTCTGCAAAATGCAATTACTGGTGCCAGGCACTTTGTAAAGACCCTGGGCGCAGTAGATAAGCCAAAGGGCAGTGCAGAGAATTGGTAATGCATTAAGCCAGCCTCGAATCTGAGGTATCTTCTGCACGACTGTCTTATTGGGACATGCAGGTATGCCTCTTAAGTCTGAAGTCACCAGCCAAGCATTCTTGCCCAGCACGGGCAGAAGCTGTTGCAAAGAGAGCATTTTGAATTTTGGAATGTCCAGGTATGTGTTCAAAATCGATAAATCCAGTATTGGCCGCCAGGCCTTGTCCTTTCTGGGTACCAAGAACAGTCCTGAGTAAAAACCTTGTCCTTTTACCTGTTCTGGTACTATTTGAATGGCCCCCAGATCCATGAGGGATGCAACCTGTTTCTGTACCTCTGCCCATTGTTTTTTTGGCAGGTCTGGCCAACCATTTGTCATTGGCAGAGTGCGGAAATGGAATCTGTATCCCTGTGATACGATGTTCAGTATCCACTTGTCCTGGGTTAACTGCCAATTAATTTTCCCCCTAAGGGTGCTGCCAAAAGATAAGTGCTTGGTGTAGGCAGAGGGAAGTCATTGGGATTGCTTTCTGTAGGTTTGCACTTTATCTCCCCCAGATTTGGAGGTGGATGCGCCCCATTTGCTTTGACCAGTATGAGTTTTGAGCCTGGTACCTGGAACCCTTAGGGCGTCTGGATTTGCCCCTTTGAGCTCTGACACAGGAAAGGACCAATTTTTTTAGGCCAGTGTCTACTGAATCTAGGTGGCTGCACTTGTTAAGAAATCTTTAACAGTTTGCATAGACTTAGCTTTGTCTTCTATTTTCGTTAAAACTTCTTCTGCCTTAATACCAAACAGAGAATCATGCTGTAAAAGTGCATCTAGTAATTTAGCTTTAACATGATCAGGCAAATTTTGTTCCGTTAACCAGGCATGCCTCCTAATCACAGATCCAGTAACTGCGGCCCTGAAGGAGGCCTCTAAAGAATCAAAACCACATTGCAAAGTATGCTTTCCAACTTGTCCAGCTGCATGCAATAATTCCTGCAATTCCTTATTTTCTGCACATTCTGAAATCAACATCATTTTCTGTTTCAGCAATCCCGTAACATGTTGTTGGCACTTAAGCATATGAAATTAACAATTTAAGGCCTGATAGCCAAGGTCGCAGATGTATAAACCCTTTTTTCCCCATCTATACAGCGCCCTGGAATCTCTGTCGGAGGGGGTAGGGTTTTTTGCTGTTGAGGCCTTAACTCCCTTAGGACCCTGTGAAATAGTTTCAGGATCAGCAGCAGGGTTTCTAAATAAAAATTTAGGAGAGTCAGGGACCCTGTAATACCTGTCAGGCTTACTGGGAGCCGGAGGTAGAGAGTCAGGGGTCAGGCTTGACTCCGAAAAAACATCACAATGTCTAACACAGGGGGAATGGCTAAAGGCTTGTGCTGAGGGAGGAGGAGGAAATCCCTGAGCCTCTTTTTTGATTCTGAGAAGTCTTGACTCTCCCAGTGAAAATGCTCCCTCAAAGTATGCAAGGTTTCTCCAAATGAATAATCCTCAGGAGGAGATGCAGATGGAATAGACTCCTCAACATCAGAATCCTCATAGGGAGGTAAAGATAAATCCTGATCAGAAGAGGAATCAGAAGAAACAGAAACCTGATCTGAAGATTCATAGTCAGTGTCTTGCCTAGGCCTCTTATCTGGAAGGGGATGGGAACCCCTGATCAAGGTAATAAGGTCTTCAGCCATTTTGATCATCTGTTTTTTTTTTTTTTGAGGCATAGAGGCCTGTGCACGTGGCTCAGGCATCTTTTTTTAGTTTTAGAAGGTGTCTTTGCCTTTGCAGCTTTCGTCGGTTTGATGTAAAAATGTTGAGGTCTGAATACACCCTCCGAAGCCAGTGCCTGCTCAGCGGCTCTGGACCCATCTGAGGGAGATGCATCCGTCGGTCCAATACCTTGAGTATCTTGCGGCATGCCGGACTCCACATGGGTGTCGGTAGAGGCCTGCGATTCGAAGGTAGCAGGTATCAGGGGCTGCAAAAGCACCTAATTGAGTACTGGCAAACCGGCGATTGGCTTAGGAGAGGCTTCGTCATCGGTTCTGGATCTCGACTGCCTTTCTCTGTCCTTTTATTTGCATTTTTTTATGTACTCCGGTAGTCGGATTGCTATCAGACGACATCTCTGGGAAGATAAATCTGTTTCCAAAATACTTAGATGCAAAAATATACAGACGCTTAATAGTGCGTTGGTTAAATCTAGCACAAAACCGACAGCCAGGCACGTTGTGATCAGGACCTAGGCAAGGATTACAGTATAAATGGAAATCCTTAAGGTATTTGCTTCCCACAAGTAATACAATTAACTTTTTCTGACATTGGTAAAAAGCAAGAAAAATTTCCCCAACAGGGTACTTAGCTTTATTGAAGACTTCAGTTCTGAAACTCAAACGCGAATATTTTAGTAGTCGGCCGACCGGCACTTAAGAAATGCTTCTGCTTTGGGCACCGCGTGGCAAGAAACACTAAAGAAAATGGCGTCGGCTGCATGTTGTGCCCCTGACGTCATGGACGAGAAGGCAGCAACTGACACAGGACCCAGGACTTTGGAATTCGGGCTGACTGAGGGCGGCCTGCCAGCAGATTGCCCCAAATGTAATGACTGCAACAGTGAAACACGAAGAACATCTGATAGTGCATGTAGCCTGCTTTGAAGTGCAGGTATCTTCTGCAAGATTCCCTTATTGGGATGTGCAGGTAGGCTTCCTTTAAGTCCAGTATTACCAACCAGGCGTCTTTGCCTAGCATGGGAAGCAGCTGATGAAGAGTTAGCATCTTCAATTTTGGGATCACCAAAATGTGTTTAAGATAGACAGGTCCAGGACAGGACACCAGGAATTGTCTTTTCTGGGTACCAGGAAAGTCTTTAGTAGAAACCTTGTTTCCATTCTTCTTCTGGGACAGGCTGAATAGCCCTGCTGGTTAAAAGAGAGATAACTTGCTTTTGAGCCTCTGCCCACTGATTTGGGGGTAGGTCTGGCCAACCGTTGGGGTTGGTAAGGAGTGGAAGTGGAATCTGTATCCTTGGGGAAACTATATTTAAAATCCATTTGTCCTGAGTAATGAGTTCCTAATTTTTTGCATGCAGGGCAATCTTTCCCTCTAAAGGAGCAGTCGGTTGAGCAGGGCTTGGAAGGTTTAAAGTTAAGTTGAGACAGTTTACCATAGGGGGGAGTCTTGCTACTCCCTGCTTTGTAAGTGGGAGCCCCCCCACTGCTTACGCCTGTGAGTCCCTTGGGACTGAAGCCTGGGTGTTCTGCTGGTTCTGGGTTTGGACTGAAGACCTGGAAGAGGCAGGAAGGGACCAATTCTTAGAGGGCCAATGCCTACTAAATCTGGGAGGCTGTACTTGCAGGAAATGTTTAACAGTTTGCACAGATTTAGCTTTTTCCTCCATCTTTTTTAAGTACTACTTCTGCTTTATTGCCAAACAGGCAGCCCTGGTTAAGGGAGCATCCAGTAATTTAGCTTTAACATGATCTGGCAAAGATTTCTCCTTAAGCCAACCATGCCTTCCAAGTACTGACCCAGTGACAGCAGTCCTGCAAGATGCCTCTAATGAATCAAAACCACACTGCAAAGTATGTTTTCCAACTTGTTCAGCAGAATGCATTAAATCATGTAATTCTTTATTTTTAGCACAGTCAGAAATCATCATTTTCTGTTTAAGCAATCCAATAATATGCTACTGATACTTTAACATATGAAACTGGCAGTTTAAGGCCCTAATGGCCAAGATTGCAGAAGTGTATACCTTCTTACCCCATCTATCCAGCGCCCTGGAATCTCTATCAGAGGGGGTAGGATTTTTGGCAGCAGTAGTTTTAATGCCCTCGAGTCCCTGTGAAATGGTCTCAGGATCCTCAGTAGGATTTTTGAAGAGGAACTTGTGAGAGTCAGGTTTACTTCAATACCTATCAGGTTTTCTGGGAGCAGGAGGTAAAGAGTCAGGGGCCAGGCTAGATTCTGAGAAAGCATAATTTACAATGTCCAGTACAAGTGGGATAGCTTAAAGGCCTGTGTTGAGGCAGGAACAAGAATTCCCTAAGCTTTTCTTTGGAGTCAGAGTAATCCTGGAAAATGCTCCCTAAGAGTATGCCAGGTTTCACCAAAAGAGAAATCCTCTGGAGGGGAAGCAGAGGGAAAGGAGTCCTCTGCATCAGAATCCTCATAGGTAGATAAGGGCAAATCCTGGACATCAGAGTAAACAGAAATGTCAGAGTCTTGATCGAAGAATCAGAAGGAATATCAGTCCTAGGTTTCTTAGAAGGAGAAGGGTGACTTCCCCTGATTAGAGTAATAAGATATTCAGCCATTATCATCATGTGTTTTTTAGGCATACGAGCCTGACCATGCGGTCTGGGCGTCAGTTTTCTAGGCATGGATTGAGTTTTAGGCCTTGAAGAAGAAGATGGTGTCTGTTTAATATGCAAGTCAGTAGGCCTGAATACACCCTCAGAAGCCGGTGCCTGCACAGCAGCTCCAGACCCATCCAAAGCAGAGACATCCGCAGGTTCCACAGTCGAAGCAGCAACCTGATATATATCAGACTCCGAATGGGTCTCACTAGAGGCCTGTGAATCTTTAATAGCGGGTATCAGGGGGGGCGAAAGCGCCTCACTGAGTACCGGCAAACTGGCGACTAGAATAGGAGAAGCGTCGTGAGCAGCTTTGGACCTATGCAGTCTGTCTCCATCTTTATCTTTGCATTTTTTTGGAATGTCTGTAGTCGGGTGGCTTACCCAAGTCATTTCTGGATAATTGAACACAGTACCAAAATATTTAGATGCATAAATGAACCAACGACGAACAGTACTAGGTTTGAATAAGGCACAAAACCGACAGCGAGGTAACGTCGTGGTGGTCTGGGCCTAAGCAAGGAATGCAGTACGAATGAAAATCTTTATGAGGTATTTGCTTTCCACAAGAAATACAATTAACTTTTACTGACATTGGTTTAGAGCAAGAAAAATGTTCCCCAACGAGGTACTTAGCTTAGTTGAAGACTTTGGATCTGAAACTCGAAAACGAAAATTTCAGGAGTCGGACAACCAGCACTTGTGAACTGCTTCTGCTTCAGGCACCGCACGGCAAGGAAGACTGATGTAATGGCATCAGCTGCATGCTTTATACCCCTGACGTCATGGAAGATGAGACAGCAACCAACGCATGACCCAAGACTTTGATAATCAGGCCGACTGAGTGCTACTGCAAGCAGATAACCTAAATGTGATGACTGCAACAGTGAAACACGAAGAACATTAAACAGCCCATCTGTCTTTCTAATCACTTTTGTGCTGTGAAGGTAGAAGAGTTACAGTCTATGAAACTCTAGTAAGTGTATCACATATTCACCTTTACTTGTAAATTTTGGAATAATGGTAAACTAATGGATTGGTTGATGCTGGATTCGGACACCACCTTAGGAAGGAAGCAAGCACTGGTACGTAATGTGACCCTGTCCTTATGAAAAATTAAATATGGGGACTTGGAAGACAATGCTTGAAGTTCTAAAATTCTTCTAGCAGATGTAATTGCAACTAAAAAGATAGTTTTACAGGTTAAAAATTTAAGATCACATTTAGCTGCACGTTCAAAAGGAGAAAGAACGAAGGCTTGCAGTACCAAATTTAAATCCCATGGAGGTACGGCAACTTTATAAAGGGGTCTTAGCAAAAGAGTACCACTCAAAAAAGGTTTTGTACAAGTTTAGAGAAAGCCAAGGAAGAGTTTTGAAACCCTGCAAGGAAGTTAGAAATTGCTGCAAGCGAACTTTAATAGTTGATGAACTAACATCCTCATTAAATAAACTCGCTAAAAACTCTAAGACAGAATTGAAGCTAAGAAGAGGTCTAACTTGATTCTGCTCTGCCCAATAAACAAACCTTTTCCATTTACTCCTGTAGTGTTTCCTAGTAGGGGGTTTATGCACAGATAAAAATATGGAACAGACATGGAAAGAGAGCATTGGTTGCCTAGCTATTACAGAAATTGGAGAAACCAAGCTGTTAGTTTGAGATTTTTGATATCTGGGTAAACCATGAATGTCTGGTGAGAGGAGTCTGGAATGGGATCCAAAATCCAAGGTGGATGTAACAGATGAGGCTAAAGGAAAGGAAACCAAATCTACAGAGGCCAGTAAGGTGCAATGAGGATGACTCTGCTCTTTAACCAGGCTGCTTTCTGAACAGATTAAGGGAGTTGGAGGATAAGCATAAAGAATACCAGTGGGACCAATCATGAAGTAGAGCATCCCTCAGTGTTTCCCTCGGTGGGGGGTCAGGGCAAAGAAGCTGCTGCACTTATTTAGGGGAGATCCAAAAAGATAGAAGCAAGTCTAGCTCCACCGACTGAAAATCATTGCTATCAGCGAACTGAAATGGATATAAGTTTTCTGCTTAAAATTACACGTCTTCTTCACTCATTGTAATAGATAACAATTTGTATGTTTCCTATGTAATAAAAGATACCTTATGTTTATTTAATAATTTGTATACGTGGAGCTTTTCTCCCCGGGCCTCCGCTGAAAATGGACATGTATCCAGTCGGATTATCCCGGTCAACAAATGTAAAATAAATAAAAAATAAATAAAAATAAAAAATAAATCACTTTGTTGCTGAGAGACCACTCGTGGGGTAGTAAGATGGACCTGCTCAGTTTGTCTGCTATCACGCTGGATTTTCCCGGAATGTGCATTGCTAACAGAAAGCGGTTGGAAGACATTGCCCATTGCCACACTTTGAGGGGTTCTTGACACAGGGGATAAGATCTGATTCTCCCTCATATGTTGATGCATCAAACTACTGACATGTGTGTCTGGATTGCAACTGTCCCTAAAGGGAGATAATCTTGGAATGTCTGCAACACCAAAAGCACTGCTCTCACCTCTAGAACATTGACATACAAGTCAGGGACAAAGTGCCTTGGACTGTCTTACCCAGGAAATGTCCCCCAATCCAATCTGGGAAGCTTCAGTGATCACTACAGCTTTGGGCTGAGGGAGGATCAAAGGATGACCTTTTAACAGATGTTGTGACTGCATCTACCAGGAAAGGTATCATTTGCATACTCTGGTTATTCTCATCCTCAATGACATGGGTTGAGGGAGCATTACCCATTGGGTTGCTAACATCCAACGCAGGATCCTCATGTGGAATCTTGCCAAACAAACTAAAATTATTGCCAGTGACATTGAACCCAAGGCTTGCAGAATCAATCAGGCTGAATTTCTGGTACTGCAAATTATTTTCCTGATCTGCATTCTTATCGTTTGCACTCGACAGTTGAAGAGAAGCTACCATAGATAATGCGTTGAACACTGCTCCTATGAATTCCAATGTCTGAACTGGCTGTAGGCGAGACTTGCTATAAAAAGAACTGATGTACTCACCATAAAGTACAGTTTTGTACCTACCATAAATGTAGATGTCCGAACAGGATTGCATCTGCAGTCCTTACAAATGGGTTGTCCTGTCGTCAGGCAGCCCTTCGGTCGGCCGGATTCCAAAGTCTGGGTCTGGCCTCAGCTGGTGTCGCACTTCACCCGACGTCACAGCTGCAGTTCTTCGGGTATAAAGGCATCAGCCGACGCCATTTTCCTCAGTGTTTCTTGCCCCAGATGCCAGTTGCCCTCTTGGATAGCTAAATTTTGGATAAATGCCAATGTTTCCAAATAGTAGAAGGCAAACACAAAAAATAATCATGTATGTACATATATACAAACAAATACACCATAAGAGATCCCCCCCAGCTAGCTATTAGGTGGGCAAATACCCTAGGAATACCACAGAGGGGAAGGAGGGGGGGTAATCCTGACTGCAGATGCAATCCTGTTCGGACATCTACATTTATGGTAGGTACAAAACTGTACTATGTCCTTCAAGGATGCATCTGCAGTCCTTACAAATGGGTAGAATACCATAGCCAAACTAGGGGAGGAGGAAGAAATTATGGTGTAGTTAGGATCCTTTGCAAAACAGCAGTGGCAAACCCTGCTCGGGATCTAGAGTATAAAGGTAAGTTATAATGCTTGGCAAATGTATGCACGGAGGTCCAAGTAGCAGCCTCTATAATGTCCTTGGTAGCCACTCCTCGTAAGAAAGCTGTGGTAGTGGCTGTAGCCCTTGTAGAATGAGGCCTTATGTTCTGTGGAATTTGCTTTCCATGGTAGGAGTAACAGAATCTAATGCAATTTCCTATCCACTTGGAGATTGTCTGTTTGGAAATTGCTTTTCCTTCCCTTCCTGTTGCATATGCTACCAGAAGCTGGTCAGTTTTTCTATTGCCCTTGGTTCTGTCCAGGTAGTAGCGCAACTGTCTATGTACATCCAAAGTATGCAGCAGTCTTTCCCCCCTGTTCTGTGGATTGGGGAAGAAGGTAGGTAGGTGGATTGCCTGGTTTAAAGACACTCTGGATACCACCTTAGGCATAAATGTAGGATTAGTTCTCATGGACACTCTATCTTGATGGAAGATTAGGAAGGGTTGTACTGCCATTAAAGCCTGTAGCTCAGAAACCCTTCTTGCTGAGGTAACTGCCAGCAGGAAAGCAGTTTTCCAGGATAGGTGTTGAAGATCTGCTGTTGCTGCTGGTTCGAAAGGGGGGAGTGTCAATTTTTCTAGCACAAAGTTCAAGTCCCATGCTGGTAATGGTGGTTTCCTAGGAGGTTTTACATTCTTAATTCCTCTCAGAAACTGCCTGAGTAGAGGATGTGAAAAGACAGGGGGATCGAAGCTGTATTCTGCAGAAATAGCTGATGCATGTATCTTGATGGAGGAATAGGACAGGCCTGTATGGAAAAGCTCTGCCAAATACTCCAGGATGTTGGCAATGTCTACCTTTGACACATCTTTGCCCTTCTCGGTACTCCAAATGAGAAACCTTTTCCATTTTCCTGCATAGTTCCTTCTTGTTGAGGGTCTGCGGGCCTCAAGGATAATGTCTTTAACCCTTTGGGATAAATCTGGGTTAGTTGCTCTTATGTAATGTTCCAGGCAGTCAGTTGCACAGTTTTCAGGTTTGGATGCAGGATGTTGTAGTCGCTCTGAGTTAACATCAAAGGAATCAGGGGAAGTGTCCACATTTTCCCCCGAGACATGCTCCACAGTAATGGGTACCAATGTTGTCTTGGCCAATCTGGAGCTATCAGAATGATCCTTGGACGTTCCTCTTTGATTTTCAATAGCACCTTGTGCATCAAAGGAAGAGGTGGGAATGCATATGCTGTCAGGCCTTTCCAACTGAAGGATAGAGAGTCCACCTTCCAAGCAAGTCGGTGGTCCGTCCTTGTGCAGAATTTCTTGAGCTGGTGATTGAATGGGGATGCGAATAAGTCTATTTGTGGCAGTCCCCATTTCTTTGTGATGACCTTGAAGATGTCCGGGTGTAGCATCCATTCGTGAGCATCCGAGGTAGTTCTGCTTAATATGTCTGCTAGGATGTTTTCTTTTCCCGGTACAAAAATTGCTTGTAACTGGATGTTGTAACTCAGAGCCATATTCCATAGGTCCAGTGCCATCCGGCATAGAGGGTATGAATGAGTGCCTCCCTGTTTGTTGATGTACCACATGACTGTGGTGTTGTCTGTCCTTATCAACTGGCCTTCTTGGAGGAATGGTCTGAAATTCTGGATTGCTAGTTTTACTGCCAGCATTTCTTTTTGATTTATGTGCAGGTGCAGCTGATCTGGAGTCCATAAGCCTTGTATGCACTTGTCCAGCATGTGGGCCCCCAACCGAGGTCTGAGGCGCCCGTTGTGATGGTTTGGCTTGGTTGAATGCTGTGGAAGGGCAAACCTGGGTTTGACTGGCATGCCTGAGCCCACCATAGGAACTCTTGTTTCAGGCATGGAATTAGTGGTATTTCGGTTTCTAAGCTGTGCCTGTGTTGAGACCATAAATTCTTTAGGTACCACTGTAGCTTTCTCATATGCAGTCTGGCATGGGGGACCAGGATTATGCAGGATGCCATGAAGCCCAAGGCCTGCAGTACTTTCCTTGCTGTTAGTTTGTTCTGCTTTGTTAATGCCAAGAAGTAGAGAGGAAGTTGTTCTTGTTTTTCTGCAGTTAGGAATGCCATCTGTTTTACTGTGTCCAATTCTGCACCTAAGAAGGTTATTCTTTGGGATGGTATCAGTCTTGACTTTTTATATTGACTGTGTATCCCAGGGCTTGTAGTAAGCAAATGACTCTTTGTAAGTCTTCTGTTAGCTTGCTTTTGTTGTCCGCTTGTATCAGGCAGTCGTCCAGGTATGGATATATTTGGATTCCCTGAAGCCTGCAGTGAGCGATTACTGATGCCAGGCATTTCGTGAACACTCTGGGCAGTAGATAAGCCAAAGGGCAATGCTGAGAATTGATAATGCTCTGATCCTGCAAGAAATCTGAGGTATCTTCTGCAATTTGGTCGTATGGGGACGTGCAGGTATGCCTCCTTGAGATCTAGAGTTACCAGCCAATACTCCTTGCCCAGCATGGGAAGAAGTTGCTGTAGGGTCAGCATTTTGAATTTTGGAACAATGATGAATGTGTTTAAAGCGGACAGGTCGAGAATAGGCCTCCAATTTTTCTCTTTTCTTGGTACCAGGAATAGTCTGGAGTAAAATCCCTTGCCTTGTTCCATAGATGGTACCCTTTCCACAGCTCTCATCTTTGCTAATTGAGCTATTTGTTTTAGAGCTTCTGTCTTTTGATTTGGTGGTAGGTTTGGCATTCCTCTTTTTCCTGGTAAAGTGTGGAAATGAAACCTGTAGCCTTGGTCTATAGTTTGCAAAATCCACTTGTCTCTTGTGATATAGTGCCAGTTCTTTGAAAATAAGGCTAACTTTCCGCCTAAGGGTGCTGCTATTTGTTCCCTGGTAGGCAGTGCCAGAGCCAAGTCACTGTGATTGTCCTGTTGCAGTGGTAGTAGTTGTGTCTGTGCCTCGTTGGTTGTTACCTTGCCACTAACGTTCCCTGTAGGCACCTCCTCTGGATTGATTTCTGCCTCTTGAATGCCTATTCCTGCCTCTCTGAGTTTTAGAGGAGTCTGGAAAGGACCAATTTTTGGAAGGCCAGTTCCTGCTAAACCTTGGAGGCTGAACCTGTAAGAAATCTTTCACTGTTTGTACAGATTTTGCCTTCTCTTCCATTTTCTTCAGTACCTGTTGTGCAGGGGAACCAAATAAACTGACCTTATCCATAGGAGCATCTAATAGTTTTGCTTTAACATGATCCGGCAAGACCTGTTCTTTCAACCATGCATGCCTTCTTATAACTGTGCCAGTCATGGCTGATCTAAAGGAAGCCTCCAGTGCATCATAGCCACATTTTAAGGAATGGTTACTAACCTGCTGAATGTTATGCACCATTTCTAGGACATATTTCTTATCTAAAGAATCATCAGAGGACAGTTTCTTAGTTAGCTGATCAAGCATAAACTCCTGATATTGGATCATATGAAACTGACAGTTCAATGCCCTAGCTGAGAGAGTAGCAGAGGTGTATACTTTTTTACCCCATCTCTCTAAGGACCTGGATTCCCTTTCAGAAGGGAGAGGGTTTTTAACTGAGGTCAAAGCTACTGCCTTAGGCCCCTGGGAGATAGTCTCGGGATCTGCAAAAGGAGCCTTGTATAAATGGTGGTGAGTGTCCAGGACCCTGTAGAACCTATCGGGCTTAGCAGTGGCTGGAGGTAAAGTATCAGGAGCAGTGCAAGCATCATTAAATGCATCATCCACAACAGGAAGAACTGGAGGTATAGCTAAAGGCCTATGTTATGGTAAATGCAAAAAGGTCCTAAGCCTTTTCCTTGAATCTGAGAAATCTTGTCCCTGCCATTGGAATTGCTCTCTCATGGCATGTAAAGTTTCCCCAAAGGAAAATTCCTCTGGTGGAGAGGCAGAAGGAATCGATTCCTCAGCATCAGAATCTTCATAAGTAGAAAAAGGAGCCTCTGGATGGTCTGTATTGTCTGTATCATCAGAAGAATCATCTGAGGACACTGGCTCAGGGGGCTCTGCTCTAGGTCTCTTTTCTGGAGGTTGAGAGGCCCTGTCTGGGTGAGAATGGGATCCCCTTATTTAAGAGATGAGATCTTCTGCCAGAGTAAGCATTTGGGAACTGGAACTGGGCCTGTGAGAGGGGGGCTTAACAGGCACAGGCTTAGAAGTTTTGGCTGCTTTAGCCCTGGCAAAGGCCTTTATAGACATGGCTGCAGGCGGCCTAGCAGCACCACGTGCAGGGGTAGAAACATCCAAAGGGATGGTGTCCGATAATTCTTGTGAAACCACAGTAGCAGGTAGAACTTCAGAGGCCGATTCAACCAGGGTAGAAGGGGCCTCGGTAGTAGTCATGGATTCGGCTGAAGATAGAACCATTTGCTCGGTTTCGGCCGAAACCGAGACACTCGCGGTTTGCTTAACCGTGGTTTCGGCCGAAACTGCGGACCGCGAGTGTCGGTCCTTTTCTTTGCGTTTCTTAACAACTTGAGAAGTCGGAGGATCCGACGGCATTATGTACGCAAAATCTGAGCAGAAAAACTGTTCAGCAAACTCCGACCGACGTCTAAGCGTCCGTCGGTTGAAAGAAGCACAGGCTAGACAAGCTGCTACGTCGTGGTCTGGGCCTAAACAAGGTAAGCAGTAAGAGTGGAAATCTTTATGAGGTATTTGTTTCCCACAAGTTAAACAGTTATTCACTTTTTCTGACATCGGCTGAGGCAAGAAGGAGTCCCCAATGGGGTACTTAGCTTTTTAGAAGTCTTCGAAGTAGTATTCGGTAGTAGTAATCTCTGGATCTGACCGACCGGCACTTGCGAACAGCTTCTGCTTCGGGCGCCACGCGGCAAGAAAGACTGAGGAAAATGGCGTCGGCTGATGCCTTTATACCCGAAGAACTGCAGCTATGACGTCGGGTGAAGTGCGACACCAGCAGAGGCCAGACCCAGACTTTGGAATCTGGCCGACAGAAGGGCTGCCTGACGACAGGACAACCCATTTGTAAGGACTGCAGATGCATCCTTGAAGGACATCGTTCCATGTTTGTAGTCCATCTCGCCCTTCATTCTTACATATGGGATCGGAGCCGTACCTCTGCTCCAACTTGGCCTATTTACAAGCTGGAAGACTTCTAGTTGGCTCGTGGCTAGGTAAGTATCCCATGGTGCACTACTACAATCCCCAGATCTTGTTTGCTGCTAACTAGGAAAAATAAACATACAGAAAGAAGCCAATACTAAAAGGTCTCCAGATAATAAAAATAATATTTTTCTGTCTCCAGGTACTTTCAAGATGGGGGTAGGAGGGTGGGTTTGTAAGAATGAAGGGCGAGATGGACTACAAACATGGAATGTTATGGTGAGTACATAACTTCTTTATGTTCTGTAGTCCTATCTCGCCTTCATTCTTGCATATGGGACAGCATCCCTAGCGCCTTATTCTTGGGTGGCTCAATGAAAAATACTCCCGAGTACCATGGAAAGTACAGTTTTGTACCTACCATAAATGTAGATGTCCGATAGGTATGCATCTGCAGTCATAACATATGGGTTTGTCCTGCCTCAGGCAGCCCTTCGGTCGGCCGGATTCCAAAGTCTGGGTCTGGCCTCGGCTGATGTCGCACTTGCTCCGACGTCAGAACGTCTGGGGTATAAAAGCATCAGCCGACGCCATCTTCCTCAGTTTTTCTTGCCCCAGATGCCAGGTGCCCCCTAAGAAGGCTAAATTTGGAGAAAATGCCAAAAAATTGCAAAAATATATATACATAAATATAAATATATTAATACAAACAAATACACCATAACAGATCCCCCCAGCTAGCTAATAGAGAGGTAAGCACCCTAGGAATACCACTGAGGGGAAGGAGGGAGGGTAAACCTGACTGCAGATGCATACCTATCGGACATCTACATTTATGGTAGGTACAAAACTGTACTATGTCCTTCAAGGATGCATCTGCAGTCATAACATATGGGTAGAATACCATAGCCAATCTGGGGGTGGAGGTACTAAGAAAATGATGGTGTAGTTGAGACCCTGCAGGACTGCAGTAGCAAAGCCTGCTCTGGATCTGGAGTATAAGGGTAAATTGTAATGCTTGGCAAAAGTATGCACGGAGCTCCAGGTAGCAGCTTCTAAAATGTCCTCGGTAGCCACCCCTCTTAGGAAGGCTGTAGTGGTGGCTGTGGCTCTCGTGGAATGAGGCCTAATATTCACAGGAACAGTCTTTCCATGAAAGGAGTAGCAAAAGCGAATGCAATTTCCTATCCATTTTGAGATTGTCTGTTTGGAAATTGCTTTTCCTTGTGTCCCAGCAGCATATGCTACAAACAGCTGGTCAGCCTTTCTGTAACGTTTAGTTCTGTCCAAGTAGTAGCGTAATTGTCTATGGATATCCAGAGTGTGCAGAAGTTTCTCCCCTTTATTTTGTGGATTGGGGAAGAAAGTAGGCAAATGAATTGCTTGGCTCAAGGATACTCTAGATACCACCTTTGGCATAAAGGTTGGGTTGGTTCTTAATGAGAGACTGTCCTGATGAAAAATAAGAAATGGCTGCACTGCCATTAAAGCTTGTAACTCAGATACTCTTCTTGCTGAAGTTATGGCCAGAAGGAATGCAGTTTTCCAGGATAGAAACTGTGGATCTGTCGATGCTGCTGGTTCAAACGGAGGAAGTGTTAGTTTTTCCAGCACAAAGTTAAGGTCCCAAGTAGGTAAAGGTGGTCTCCTTGGAGGATTGATGTTTTTGATTCCTCTGAGAAATTGTCTTAAGAGGGGATGCGAAAAGACAGGAGGATTTACATTGTATTCTGCTGAAATTGCTGAGGCATGTATTTTAATGGAAGAATAAGACAGGCCATCGTGGAACAAGTCTGCTAAGTATTCCAGTATATGTGCCATGTTCATCACTGTCACATCAAGACCTTTTGCTGTGTTCCAACTGAGAAATCTTTTCCATTTTGCTGAGTATGCCTTCCTTGTGGAAGGGCGGCGAGCTTCCATAATAATGTCCTTTACCCTCTGTGATAAGCTGTCCTGGGGAGGAGTCATGGTATTCTCCAGGCAGTAAGGTGCAAGGTCTTTAAGTTGGGATGCAGGATCTTGTACTTGTTCTGCGTCAGAAGAAGAGGCCATAATGGGAGAGGCCACGGTTTCGTCTGTGATAAGCTCTTCAACAGTGGGTACCAATGCTGCCTTGGCCAGTCTGGAGCTATCAGAACCACTTTTGGCTGTTCCGCCCTGATCTTCAGTAAAACCTTGGACATTAATGGGATTGGTGGGAAAGCATAGACTTTTCGGGCTTTCCAGCTGAATGAGAGAGAGTCCACCTTCCATGCTTGTGGATGGTATGTCCTTGTGCAAAAAATTTTCAGTTGATTGTGGGGTGAGGTGAACAGATCTATCTCGGGCCTTCCCCATGCCTGTGTTATGAGTAAGAAGATGTCTGGGTGCAGCATCCATTCGTGTGCATCCGTGGTAGTTCTGCTTAAGCTGTCTGCCAGAGTATTGTCTTTCCCTGGCACGAACTGGGCCTGTAGTTGTATATCTTGTTTCAAACAAAGATCCCATAGATTCATAGCCAGTCTGCATAGAGGGTAGGAATGCATGCCTCCTTGCTTGTTTATGTACCACATAACTGTGGTGTTGTCTGTCCTTATTAGCAGGTGGCCTTGTTGAAGGAAAGGTTTGAAAGCCTCGATTGCATGCATCACTGCCAGCATTTCCTTTTGGTTTATGTGCATTTGCATCTGCCATTGAGACCATAGGCCTTGGATACATTTGTCCTCCATGTGTGCTCCCCAACCTCGGTCTGAAGCGTCCGTGGTGATGGTTTGGTTTGCTTTTGGTTTCAAGAAAGGCAACCCTCGGTTGGTCTGGCAGGCTAGAGCCCACCACAGGAATTCCTTCTGACGGCAAGGTATGATTGGAATCAGAGTTTCTAAGCTGTGACTGTGCTGAGTCCATACACTCCTTAAGTACCATTGCAATCTTCTCATATGTAGCCTGGCTTGTGGGATTAGTATTATGCAGGATGCCATGAAACCCAGGGCCTGCAGGATTTTCCTTGCAGTTAGCTGAGTTTGTCCCATCAGATTCTTGAAGTAATCTGGAAGTTGTTTCTGCTTTTCTTCTGTGAGAAAGGCCATTTGGGTGGTTGTATCCAGATCTGCACCCAAAAAGGTTATCCTTTGGGATGGCACCAGTCTTGATTTTTGGCTGTTGACTGTGTATCCCAAGGCCTGTAGTAGCTGGATGGCATAGTCCAAGTCCTTTACCAATTTTGTCTTGCTGTCCGCTTGTATCAGGCAGTCGTCCAGATATGGGTAGATTTGAATCCCCTGAAGTCTGCAGTGTGCAATTACTGATGCCAGGCATTTCGTGAACACTCTGGGCGCAGTAGATAAGCCAAAGGGCAATGCTGAGAATTGATAATGCTCTGATCCTGCAAGAAATCTGAGGTGTCTTCTGCAACTTTGTCGAATGGGGACATGCAGGTATGCCTCCTTGAGATCTAGAGTCACCAGCCAAGACTCCTTGCCCAGCATGGGAAGAAGTTGCTGTAGGGTCAGCATCTTGAATTTCGGCACAATGAGGTAAGTGTTCAGTGCGGACAGATCGAGAATAGGCCTCCATTGATTTTCTTTTCTTGGAACAAGGAATAGCCTTGAATAAAAACCTTGGCCTTGTTCTGAGAGAGGAACCTTTTTTATGGCTTTCATTTGTAGTAATTTGGTGATTTGCTTCAAAGCCTCCGCCCTCTGATTTGGTGGCAGGTCTGGCATTCCTTGTCTTTTTGGCAATGTGTGGAAATGGAACCTGTATCCTTTGTCTATAATTTGCAGTGTCCATGAGTCCCTTGTAATGTAATGCCAATTTTCTGAAAATAAAGAAAGCTTTCCGCCCAATGGTGCTTCTAATTGAGCCCTGGTCGGTGGAGTCATAAGTAAGTCGTTGTGTTTGTCCTGGTGTAGCAGTTGTTGCTGTAGCTGCACTACCTCTATGGTTGGGTGGCTGCCATGAACGACCTCTGTAGTGGCCTCTAGCTTGCCCCCTACCTCTGGTACTCCTGTTCCTGCCTCTCTGTGATCTGTCTGAATCTGGAAAGGACCAATTCTTAGTAGGCCAATTTCTGCTGAATCTTGGTGGTTGTACCTGCAGAAAATCCTTGACTGTTTGCACAGATTTTGCTTTTTCTTCAAACTTCTTTAAGACCTCCTGTGCTGTGGAACCAAATAATTTTTGTTTGTCCATTGGAGCATCCAGGAGCTTAGCTTTAACATGGTCCGGTAGAGCTTGTTTCTTCAACCAGGCATGCCTTCGTATAACTGCCCCTGTCACTGCTGACCTACCTGAAGCTTCCAGTGCATCATAGCCACATTGCAGAAAATGGTTGCTAACCTGCTGTGAGTTATCTACCAGATCCTGAAGAGATTTACGGTCAAGGGGCTCAGAGGAGGAAAGTTTCTTATACAATTCATCTAACAAATACTCTTGGTACTGAATCATATGGAATTGACAATTTAATGCCCTCATAGAAAGAGTTGCAGAAGTATAAACTTTCTTTCCCCATCGCTCTAAAGCTCTAGATTCCCTTTCAGAAGGTAAAGGATTTTTAGCAGTGGCAGCTGCAACCCCTTTAGGGACCTGTGAAATGGTTTCTGGTTCTGCAGTGTGGGCCTTGTACAGGTGAAAGTGAGAATCCGGAACCCTGTAGTACCTATCAGGTTTGGCAGGAGCCGGAGGGAGAGAATCAGGGGCTGTACTAGCATCAGAGTACACATCATCAACAACATTCAAAACAGGAGGTATAGCCAAAGGCCTATGCTGAGGTAAATGTAAAAAGGTCCTTAATCTTTTTCTGGAATCAGAAAATTCCTGGCCCTGCCATTGGAAATGCTCTCTCATGGAATGCAGTCTCTCACCAAAAGAAAGCTCTTCAGGAGGGGAGGCCGAAGGAATAGATTCTTCAGCATCAGAATCCTCGTAGGCCGAATAAGCCTCCTGCTGGTGCTCTGACAACACAGATTCATCCATAGACTCATCTGAAGAGTGGGGGTCAGAGGGCTCAACCCTGGGCCTTTTATCCGTAGGTGGAAGAGAGGCCCTGTCCGGGGGAGGTTGAGAACCTCTAATTAAGGAGATAAGGTCCTCTGCTAAGCTGAGAATTTGAGTGCTGGTAGAAGGCCTCTGAGAGGTAGACTTGGGAGGCAAAGCTTTGGCAAGTTTGGCAGCTTTAGCCCTAGAAAAGGCCTTAATGGACATGGATGCAGGGGGTCTGGCTGCACCACGTGCAGGGGTGGACTTATCTAAAGGAATGGTGTCGGACATGTCCTGGACACCGGTTTCCGTAGGTAGTTCAAAAACCGACTCGGCCGGAGCCTCTGAGGCCGAGATGGTCGGTTGTAAGGTTTCTGTAACAGGAAGCATAGAGGACTCTGTTTCAGCCGAAACCGAGACACTCGCGGTAGGCCTGACCGAGGTTTCAGCCGAAACCGCGGGCCGCGAGGGTCAGTCCTTGTCCTTTCGTTTTTTAACTACATGTGAAGTCGGAGTCTCCGACGGCATTATATACGCAAAGTTAGCCCCAAAATATTCCTCTGCAAACTTCGACCGACGTCTAAGCATTTGTCGGTTGAAGGAAGCACAGGCAGAGCAGGCTGAGACGTCGTGGTCTGGGCCTAAACAAGGTAGACAGTAAGAGTGGAAATCCTTATGAGGTATTTGTTTCCCACAAGTTAAACAATTATTTACTTTATCTGACATCGGCTGAGGCAAGAAAGAGTCCCCAACGGGGTACGTAGCTTTTTCGAAGTCTTCGGTAGCAGAATCAAAGGAGCTGGCTGACCGGCACTTGCGAACTGCTTCTGCTTCAGGCACCGCGCGGCAAGAAAGACTGAGGAAGATGGCGTCGGCTGATGCTTTTATACCCAAGACGTTCTGACGGAGCAAGTGCGACATCAGCCGAGGCCAGACCCAGACTTTGGAATCTGGCCGACCGAAGGGCTGCCTGAGGCAGGACAACCCATATGTTATGACTGCAGATGCATCCTTGAAGGACATCCAAAGGATGCTCTGCCCCTGCAAGTTAAATCCAATTTGTAATGAGTGATAAATGTGTGAGGGGTAGCCCAAGTTGCTGCTGCACAGATATCAAGTGGGACCCTGGCTTGAAAGGCTGCAGAGGTAGACAGATCTTGTAGAATGAACCTTAATTTTGAAAAGTAAAGGTCTACCCTCAAAAGTTTAAACGTAAGTTATACAGCTAGAAATCCAATTTGAGAGTGTCACTTTGGAAACTGGTAAACGTGACCTGGATTCGGAGAAGGAAATAAATAATTGATCTGATTTCCTGAAAACATAATTGTCTATGGACATCCAACTGATGAAACCTGTATTCTGCTGCACTTTAATGATTTGGGAAGAACACCGGAAGTTCTATGGAATGATTCAACGTAGCATGGGAACAGACATTGGGGACAAAAGAAGGATTAGTACGAAGAGATACTCTGTCTTTGTGAAAAATCTGGTAAGGGGGTTTTACAGACAAAGCTTGCAACTCTGACACCCGTCTAGCCGATGTGATAGCCACCAAAAGCAAAGTCTTCCAAGACAGGAATTTCAAAGGGGATGAATGAGAAGGCTCAAAGGGCAGAGACATCAACTTGGATAACACAAAATTTAAATCCCATGAAGCAACAGGTTCTTGAAATGGGGGTCTTAACAAGGTGGCACCTTTAAGGGAGGCTTTGCACAGCCTATGTGACATCAGATTAGAATCTTGTAAGACTAGATGAAAATTAGATATCGCTGTCAATTGAACCCTGATAGTGGCAGCCACAGATCCCTGGTGGTAAAGCTCAGACAAGAATTCAAAAACCACTGGAATGGAGGCGGTATAGAGGTCAACATTCTTTTTCTCCGCCCAGATAGAGAATCTCCTCCACTTACTGGAATACAGTCTCCTAGTGGAGGGTTTATGAGAGGATGTAAGGATACGAGTCATGGAGGGTGAGAAGTCGTGAAGCCCGACTAGGGATGGAACTGGAGCAGCCAAGCTGTCAAATTGAGGGTGTGCAGGGAGGGATGAAGCGAGCCTGACATGCACGTCAAGAGATCTGGAACTGGGTCCAGAATCCAAGGATCGTCTAGGAGAAGCTGCCCGAGAAAGGAAAACCAAACCGGACGTGGCCAGTAAGGAGCAATGAGGATCAGTTTGTTTCCCAGCCATTTGGCTTTCTGAATAACATTGGGTATGAAAGGAAAAGCATAAAGAAGACCCAGGGGCCAATTGTGAACAAGTGCGTCTCTCGGTGACTCCCCCGGAGGGGGGATGAAGGGGAAGTAGCTGCTGCATTTGGCATTGATCGGGCTGGCAAAGAGATTGCAGCAAGGCTGTCCCCATCTGCGGAAAACCTGCTCCATTTTCTGTTGCAGAGACCACTCGTGAGGCATCAGGATTGCCCGGCTGAGCTTGTCGGCCATCACGTTGGTTGTTCCTGGAATGTGCACTGCCACCAGAAAACACTGGGAAGATATCGCCCATTTCCAAACTCAAATGGCCTCTCGACAGAGTGGGTATGATCTGGTTCCCCCGTTTGTTGATATACCATACTACCAACATATTGCCTGATTGTAATGCAAAAGTCCCCAGAGGCAGAATGTTGTGAAGTGCTTGCAATGCCAGGAGCACCGCCCTCATCTCTAGAACACTGATATGCAGGTGAGCCTCGTGATCTTGCCATGTGCCTTGGACAGTCCAGCCTAGATAATGCCCCCCCACCCTGTGAGGCATCTGTGGTCACAGTGGCAATGGGTTGGTGAGGAACAAATGAAGTGCCCTTGGTTAACTGACTGGGTAGAGTCCACCAAATGAGGTCCTCATCGCAAGAGTCTGCCAGTAGTACGTGATGAGATAATGGTAGGTGCTCAAAGGACCACTGGGATGACAGCAGCCATTGAAGAACCATCATGTAGACTGGCTAGCGGCACTAGTAATATGGTGGAAGCCACGGTCCCTAGAAGCTGCAGAATTGCCTTGGCTTTGACCTTTCGTATGGGGAGAAGATGCTGAATTTGAAGAACCAAATTCTGTGTCCTTTCTACAAGAAGACGAGCCAAGAGGTCTACTGTGTCTACCTCTGCGCCTATACAAATCACAGAATGAGAAGGCAATAAGGCAGATTTTTCCCAATTTATAGAAATTCCCAACTGAGCACAAAGCTGAATGGTAGCATCCCTAGTCTGAAGAAGCAGATGCCTGGTGGGGACGGGTCAAGAGCCAGTCGTCCTGATACGAAAACACCTGGAATTCTCGACGTCTCAAGTGAGCTGTCATTACTGCCATATACTTGGTGAACACCCTGGGGGCTGTGGTGAGACCAAAGGGCAGAGCACGAAACTGGTAATAAATGGCTCCCAGTTGGAAGCATAGATGACTCCTCGACTCCCGGTCCATTTTTATGTGGTAGTAGGCGTCTTGGAGATGTATTGAGCACATCCAACTGTCTTTCCCTAATAACGGGAGTATAGACTGCAGTGTCACTATCCGGAACTTGCCCTCCTTTACTGATTTGTTCAATTTGCTGAGGTCAAGATGAGCCTCCAGTCCCCTGCATGTTTTGGCACTAAAAAAAATCTGGAGTAAGTTTGGATCCTATTTGGTCTGCTGGGATGGTCTGGATGACACTTTTTGCCAGAAACTTGTTGAGCTCCACAGTTGCCTGATCCCTGTGATTGGGGGAACATCCGTGATCCTCTTGGGAACATAAGGTGGCAGAGAAAAGGGTATGACACAACCTCTGGTAATAATTCTTTGTACCCATTTGCCTTCAGTGACACTTATCCAGACTTCTGGATACAAAGAAATGTGACCCCAGACCAGCCCCAGAGAAGCACAGTCGGGCCCCCACATCAGGAGCACTGGTAAGGTAGACCCCAAAAGGAATCGCAGCCTCCCTGATTTGTCGGTCTGCTCCTGCCTCTAGGGAGACATCTACCATTCCCTCTTCCTCATCTGCCTCTGAAGGAGGAGTCACCCTGTGCATCCTGGAAAAACCTGTGGGACTTCTTGAACCACATTTTACCGCCCCTCTGACCCTTAGGATATGGTCTAGGGGGGACAGTAAAACGTACTCCCATGACAAGCTTTGCCTGTAAAACCCCCTTTTCCTTTTTGCTCGCAATGGGTGAGTGTGTCCTTTACCTTGGGTCCAAACAATGAAGAACCTTCAATGGTGGCGTTGGTAAAGGTAGACTTGAATGGTTCCGCAAAATAACACAAACGCATCCAGGAATGATGCCTTAGGGAAATTCCTGAACCCGATGCTCTACTCGCTC